>NC_044979.1:181246013-181546013 GCF_008728515.1 Papio anubis | reverse complement strand
CCCCCGCGCACGTCCGCGCCCCCGGGCCTCCACATCGTCGCTAACGCAGCGTTGCGGCGCCGGCGGCCCCTGGCGAGCCCGGGGCAGTACAGTGACCAGGCCGGCCCGGGCCCACCGCGCGGCCTCCGCCGTTTCGGGCTGTGCTGGGTGGAAGATTAGGCTCCCCGGCACGCCGTCCCCGCCGAGAGGCCGCAGCTCCGTGGCAGCGCCCTCGCCCTTCCCGCCGGCTCGAGGGTGGTCGCCAGGGCGCGATAAAGGAATGTGAGACAGTGGTTAGCGCTCCAGCCGCTCCGAGGGAAGCCAGGCAGCGTTACGCTGAATTCTCCGGCTGTAGAGATTGGAGGAAGACAGGAGAAATTCGTCTCTAAGCTGTAAGGTGGAACAGCATTTATCTTCTTACTACCAATGGAGGTTTTTCATGAATTTACTAACTCAGTAAAAAGAGTCGGCTTTCTTTTTTTTAATCTTAAAAGGATCACGCTTTAAATCTCTGTAACAAAGTAATTATTTGTACCACTCTCTACCCCACCCTCCAGCAAAATAACCTGTTGGCTCTCGGAAAATAATAGCCCTTTGCCTGCCTTTGAAATAGTTATCTTTTAGTGTGACAGTGTTCAAAAATTCTTTTCTTAGTCTTGTAGCAGAACATAGCTGTGATGATCTGAATTTTTGTCTTTCAGCGTGTTCTGAAGACGAAGGGGAGCTCCCTAGTGCTACGGGGCTGTTTCAGGAAGCCAATTAATTTTGCACACGTAATACTTACTACCTTCTAATAATTGGAACAGAAGATGAACCCAACTAATCCTTTCAGTGGGCAGCAGGCTAGTGCTTTTTCAGCGTCTTCTAGTAATGTAGGAACACTTCCATCTAAGTCGCCATTTCGATTTGGTCAACCTTCTCTTTTTGGACAAAACAGTACCTTATCTGGGAAGAGCTCGGGATTTTCACAGGTGTCCAGCTTTCCAGCGTCTTCCGGAGTAAGTCATTCCTCTTCAGTGCAAACGTTAGGGTTCACCCAATCCTCAAGTGTTGGACCCTTTTCTGGACTTGAGCACACTTCCACCTTTGTGGCTACCTCTGGGCCTTCAAGTTCATCTGTGCTGGGAAACCCAGGATTTAGTTTTAAATCACCCACCAGTGTTGGGGCTTTCCCAAGCACTTCTGCTTTTGGACAAGAAGCTGGAGAAATAGTGAACTCTGGTTTTGGGAAAACAGAATTCAGCTTTAAACCTCTGGAAAATGCAGTGTTCAAACCAATACTGGGGGCTGAATCTGAGCCAGAGAAAACCCAGAGCCAAATTGCTTCTGGGTTTTTCACGTTTTCCCACCCAATTAGTGCACCTGGAGGCCTGGCCCCATTCTCTTTTCCTCAAGTAACAAGTAGTTCAGCTACCAATTCAAATTTTACCTTTTCAAAACCTGTTAGTAGTAATAATTCATTATCTGCCTTTACCCCTGCTTTGTCAAACCAAAATGTAGAGGAAGAGAAGAGAGGACCTAAGTCAATATTTGGAAGTTCTAGTAATAGCTTCAGTAGCTTCCCTGTATCATCTGCGGTTTTGGGCGAACCTTTCCAGGCTAGCAAAGCAGGTGTCAGGCAGGGGTGTGAAGAAGCTGTTTCCCAGGTGGAACCACTTCCCAGCCTAATGAAAGGAATGAAAAGGAAGGAGGATCAGGATCGCTCCCCAAGGAGACATGGCCATGAGACAGCAGAAGATTTGGATCCTCTGTCCCGGGGTGATCATCCTCCAGACAAACGACCTGTCCGCCTGAATCGACCCCGGGGAGGTACCTTATTTGGTCGGACGATACAGGATGTTTTCAAAAGCAATAAGGAAGTATGTCGTCTGGGCAACAAGGAGGCCAAAAAGGAAATTGGCTTTGTTGAGTCTGGAGAAAGTGACCACATGGCTATCCCAGGAGGGAGTCAGTCTGTCCTGGCACCTTCCCGGATTCCAGGTGTGAATAAAGAGGAAGAAACTGAAAGTAGAGAGAAGAAAGAAGGTGAGCTCTGAGAATGTAGAACGTAGAGTAAATCCTGCTGGCAGGTTGTCAGTACGTCTCTCTGGGGGGTTAGCTTGATTTTTCACATAAATCTCCCATAAACATTAGGGATTCTAACACGTCATATGGAGCAGGTCTTAAATCTGTGAACATTTCCTCTGCTTTGACACAGTTGGTGCCTCCTGTTGTCGGAAACATCTGATGGTTTAAGTGTCCACTCTCTGAACCCCTAGATTCTCTAAGAGGAACTCCGGCGCGTCCGAGTAACAGAAGCGAGAGCACAGACAGTCTTGGGGGCTTGTGTCCGTCTGAAGTCACAGCCATCCAGTGCAAGAACATCCCCGACTACCTCAACGACAGGACCATTCTGGAGAACCATTTCGGCAAAATTGCTAAAGTGCAGCGCGTCTTTACCAGGCGCAGCAAAAAGCTGGCAGTGGTACATTTCTTTGATCATGTGAGTGCTCCCATCTTGCCGTTTATTACCCTAGATTTGAACCTTGTCACTTTAAAACCGTTTCTTTTTTTTTTTGGTCCATCAGTTGTTTGCTTACTGTAATGTAGGGAAAGTACTCAAATACCTTATTAGCATAGACTGGGAGAGCACTATTTATTTCATAACTTGGAGTGTTCCAAGTCCCTACAGAATGCAGTACTCTAGAAATGCTGGGAGAGTTGTTCCCATGAAGTGAAATTCTTGTTAAAGGCTTTAGGAATTCAGAAATTCTTCCGAAAGGCTCTAACCACATAGTACTTTGGGAACTTGAGTTATTTGGGGTTTGTTTTGGTTTTTTTGGTCATAGTACATGATCACTGTAAACCTTCAAACAATACAGAAAAAGTGAAATTGGCCGGGCGCGGTGGCTCACGCCTGTAATCCCAGTGCTTTGGGAGGCCAAGGTGGGCTGATGATGAGGTCAGGAGATCAAGATCGTCCTGGCTAACACGGTGAAACCCCGTCTCTACTAAAAATACAAAAAATTAGCCAGGTGTGGTGGCGGGCGCCTGTAGTCCCACCTACTCAGGAGTCTGAGGTGGGTGAATCGCTTGAACCCGGGAGGCGGAGGTTGCAGTGAGCCAAGTTCATGCCACGGCACTCCAGCCTGGGTGACAGAGCCAGACTCCGTCTCAAAAAAAAAGAAAAAGTGAAATTCCCCTTGTCATCCTATCCTCTAGAGATAACTGCTTTGAAGCACTGGGTTTGTATCCTGACTTTAAATGTATGCATCAGACTTTCTTTTTATTTATTTATTGTTTTTGAGATGGAGTCTCAAGTGCATAATATTTTCTAGGGTGCAGTGAGTGTGGACTGCTCATGTTGTATAGCTTTATATCTTCACTGTTTTTTCTGAGTATTCTCATAGACAAAATTATGTTCTAGAGAAATTTATAAAGTAGAAATTTATAAAGTGGGTGATACTCCTTTGAGTGGATGGACTACGTTTTGTTGATTCATCTGTTGGCAGACATGGGTTGTTTCTACTTTTTGGCTATTGTGAATAATGTTCATTGTCGTATAACTATCTGAGTCCCTGCTTTCAATTTTTTGGGGTATATTCTTAGGGTTGGAATTGCTAGGTCATATGGTAATCCTAATTTGTTTTTAGTTTTAATTTTTTAAATTATAAAAATTGTTTTTATTTTTGCGTTTGTAGAGACATGGTCTCACTATGTTGCTCAGGCTGGTCTTGAGCTCCTGGCCTCAAGCTATCCTCCTGCCTTAGCCTCCCAAAGTGTTGGGATTACAGATCTGAGTCATTGTGCTGGCTCTCATTTTTGTTGTTGTTGTTGTTTTTGAGACAGGGCCTCGCTTTGTCACCCAAGCTGTAGTGTAGTGGCACAATCTTGGCTCACTTCAACCTTCACCTTTTCGGTCAAGCGATTCTCTTCCCTCAGCCTCCCAAGTAGCTGGGATTGTGTGCGCACCACCACGCCTGGCTAATTTTTGTGTTTTTAGTGAAGATGGGGTTTCATCACGTTAGCCAGGCTGGTCTTGAACTCCTGACCTCAGTGATCTATGCACCTTGGTCTCCCAAAGTGCTGGTATTACAGGCATGAGCCACCATGCCTGGCCTTGTTTTTATTATTTATTACTATTATTTTATTATTATTATTATTATTATTTTTTTGAGATGAAGTTTAACTATGTGGCCCAGGCTGGTCCTAAACTCCTGGGCTCAAGTGATCCTCCCACCTCCACTTCCCAAAGTGCTAGGATAACAGGCATGAGCCCCCGTGCCCAGCCCCCCTTTTGTTTTTAAAGTTATTTTTTGCGTATTGCAGTGTGCTCATTCTCCCAGCTGAACCTTAAATATTTTATGACATAACTAATATTTAAATACATTGCCTTTATAAACAATTCATTGATACAGACAAAACTGAACATCCTTATCTCTCCTGTTATTTAGGAGTAGTCCAGGTTAACTAGTGTGGTGGGTATTTTTCTAGACTTTTTTTTTTTTTTTTTTTGAGACGGAGTCTTGTTCTGTCGCCCAGGCTGGAGTGCAGTGGCACCATCTCCACCTCCCGGGCTCATGCCATTCTCCTGCTTCAGCCTCCTGAGTAGCTGGGACTACAGACACCCGTCACCACACCCGGCTAATTTTTTGTGTTTTTGGTAGAGATGGTTTCACCATATTAGCCAGTATGGTCTTGATCTCCTGACCTTGTGATCTGCCTGCCTGGGTCTCCCAAAGTGCTGGGATTACAGGCATAAGCCACGGTGCCCTGCCTTTTCTAGACATTTTTATGAGTGTATCTACAGGGAGACTAACATGTGGTTGGTTTTGTGTGTGTTTTCTGTAGTAAGTGGCATCCCGTGTGTGTTATTCTGGAGCTCCCTTTTGTACTTAATTGTGACTTGGCAAACTTACTGTTTCTGTATATGTGATCAGCTGGTGAGAATCATCTCACCAAATGCCAACAAGGCCAAGTTTGTGAGTTCTATGAAGCAAAGTTGTTAATTAAAAAAAAGGGGCTGGGCGCAGTGGCTCATGCCTGTAATCCCAGCACTTTGGGGGGCCGAGGCGGGCGGATCACGAGGTCAGGAGATGGAGACCATCCTGGCTAACACGGTGAAACCTTGTCTCTACTAAAAATACAAAAAATTAGCCGGGAATGGGTGGCGGGCGCCTGTAGTCCCAGCTACTCAGGAGACTGAGGCAGGAGAATGCATGAACCCGGGAGGCGGAGCTTGCAGTGAGCCAAGATCTCGCCACCGTACTCCAGCCTGGGTAACAGAGCGAGACTCTGTCAAAAAAAAAAAAAAAAAAAAAGAGGGAAGAGCAAATACATGCTGGTGAGACAGGTAAGGGAGATGAATCCTGCTGCTGCCACAGACAGAGACCATGCAAGCAGCAGACGTGTGGGTGGAGGAATCACTGTCGTGCAAAGGACGCCGGCTCCTGGTGCCTTTGAATGGTCTGTTGTGCTTACTGCATTTGAGTTTTCAATCCCATTTCCTTTGGTTTCCTGATGTACTCACACTTGGTGGGTGTGGACTGTTTTCCAGGCATCTGCAGCCCTGGCTAGAAAGAAGGGGAAAAGTTTGCATAAAGACATGGCTATCTTTTGGCACAGGAAGAAAATAAGTGAGTTTTCAATTATTCTTTTCACTTTTTAAAAAAATTATTTTTATTTATTTATTTATTTAATAAAGATGAGATCTTGCTATGTTGCCCAGTCTGATCTTGGGATTACAGGCATGAGCCATTGTGCACGGCCCTCTTTTCAGTTTCTCATGCTCTTGGTCCAAACCCTTTGAGCATGAGCCCTTTCCCCAGCCAGTGGGGGAGGCTGGCTCTGAGTGGATTTGCATCTCACAGTTATTTCCTTGGGCTCTTCTCTAACCTCCTGTGACAATGAAAATAATATTACTTTCTCAGAAACAGAGTGAAAAACTCCAGTACCAGGTGATCTATGATTGCATAAACTCTTTTCTACGTCCTGTGTCCACAGGCCCCAATAAGAAACCCTTTTCCCTGAAGGAGAAGAAACCAGGTGATGGTGAAGTCAGCCCGAGCACAGAGGATGCACCCTTTCAGCACTCTCCTCTTGGCAAGGCCGCAGGGAGGGCTGGTGCTAGCAGCCTCCTGAATAAAAGGTGGGATCGGTCCCTCCTAATGACCTTATTTGGGAAGGACCAGGAAATAGCGCCCTGCAGTGACACATGAGTCAGGGTGCAAGACTGTGGAGAGTGGTGAGGAGACAAAAGCCAGTTGCCCGGGATGGCTGGGGGTGGAGGGCAGGGGCTCTGCCCCTCTAGCCAGCATGGGCCATGAGGAGGTGGGTCTGTATGGGGCTGGTGGTTGCAGCCAGAAGAGAGAATTTTCTGACACTGGTACCTGTCAGCTGTAGAGATGGTGGACAGCAGTGATTCTCTCCTGTCTTGTTCTCACATACCCTAGGGCCAAGGTTGCTGAGAAAGCCTTCCTTTGGGGCTGGCCTTTTTTTCTTGTTTCCACTTGGCATTTTCTATGGGAGAATCTCATCACACAGTTGTTATAGCTGGTGTAGGCCTTTCAGCTGCAGCTACAGGAGATCCAGGAGAGGCTGCTCACTTAGGACAGCAGAACTTCTGTCCTTGCACAGAGTGCCTGCTCTGTGGGACACACGCAGGCTGGCGCCCTGTGACGGGTCGCTGCCTGCCTGACAGGATTGTAGTAGCAAATCTCCTTGCTCATCTAACTTGTCCTGAATCCCACTGCAGTTGAGTGCAGTTCCACTTGACATAAAAATGTATAAGCAATAACTTTTTTCTCAAGGCATTTAAGTGGCTGTAGTAAACTATGCATTCCTTTTGTTTTGAGACAGAGTCTCACTTTGTTGCCCAGGTTGGAGTTCGGTGGCATGATCTTGGCTCACTGCAATCTCTGCCTCCTGGGTTCAAGAAATTCTCCTGCCTCAGCCTCCCTAGTAGCTGGGATTACAGACATGTTCCACCACGCCCAGCTAATATGTTTGTATTTTTAGTAGAGATGGGGTTTCACCATGTTGGCCAGGCTGGTCTCGAACTCCTGACTAGACATGCATGCCCGGTCAAACCATGCATTTCTGATAATCACTTACAGCAGTTTCCAGTTTCCAGCATGACTTTTTTTTTTTTTTTTTTTTTTTCTAAAAAGCTATCACTTAAAGGAAGGGCAGCATGACTTTTTGTAGGTGCAGCTTATCACAGTGAAGCAGACATGGTTGGCCGTGTTAGTTGTGTTAGCCGGCACGTGATGTGAACTGCCCTGGCTACCTCATCTGTCTGGGGAACTCTGTTCTCAAAGGCTTTTCCTTTTCACACCAGACCTACTTTGACAGGTCTCCGACTGAATCCATCTTTTCATCTTTTGGCCAGTGTATTTTCCTCACTTTCCATTTTGTGGTGAGCAGTTTAATTGCTGGTTTGACATAATCTTTGACATTCAAGTTCAGAAAATGATGAAAGCTAGAAAATGGGGAAGCTGAGGGAGAATGCCTGATTCCTTTTAGTATGTCCTACCAAAATAAACTTCTGTTTTAAAACATGTAGGCATAATATTTCCTTATGATATTAAAGATTTTTTTCATGCTGAGTTTCATTTCTTCGAGATAGGAATCAGTAAGTGCTCCTTTTAGCTGTTTAAATGTGCCTATCTTTTTTTTGGTAGGGGGTGGTAAGTTTGGAGCCTCACTCTGTAACCCAGACTGGAGAGCAGCAGTGCAATCTCAGCTCACTGCAACCTCTGCCTGCCAGGCTCAAGCAATCCTCTCACCCCAGCCTCCCAAGTAGTTGGGACTACAGGCACATGCCACCATGCCTGGCTGATTTTTAAATTTTTGTAGAGATGGGGTCTCCCTATGTTGCCCAGGCTATTTTGTTTTTCAAAAGTATGGAATATTTCAAAATTATATTAAAGTCAGTACATAATGTGAATAACGGTTTTGTGTTCATTACCATCTTTATCAAAACTCAATAAGTGCTTGTAGTTTCTCAGCTGTAGATGACCATAAAATCTTGAAAGATGAGGGGACGTGTTCAGAAACGAAAATGCTCTGAAGGCCTTCCTGGTACGAGGGCCCTCAGTGTGGTGTTTACTTTATAGCTCTCCAGTGAAGAAGCCAAGTCTTCTAAAGGCCCACCAATTCGAGGGAGACTCTTTTGACTCAGCCTCCGACGGCTCTGAGGGCCTCGGGCCATGTGTGCTGTCCCTCAGTACCCTGATAGGCACTGTGGCTGAGACGTCCAAGGAGAAGTACCGCCTGCTTGACCAGAGAGACAGGATCATGCGGCAAGGTATGGCACGTGGTGGCAGAGGTTCTAAGGGCCTGGTGAGGTCGTCTTCTTGGGTGCCATCAGGGCAGGAGCAACTCCTTTCCATTGGGCTCTATTGCTGTTGAGTCTCAGGGCCTCTGATGTGCTGTGTCTGATCTTCATGGTCTGCCAGTCTTCTTGGAGTGAGTGTTGTGTGTACGTGTACATATATGTGCAAATATGTTTGCTAATGTATATATAAAATAGCAGTGGGAGGATGCAAAAGAATGGACTTCTGTCTGTAGAGGGAGCAGGATTCTGAAGGGCAGAGGTTATGGCGGTGTGCTCCATCTCGGACAGGGCACCCTTACACTGTTACAATGTTGAACTGTGTGAATGTATTACCTACTAAAAAGTAAGTATTCTATTAACACTAAAAATACATGCAGGGACCAAAAATAAAAGGAAAAAACACAGGTGCTTCTCTCTGCCAATTTTATTCTCTTAAATTTCAGCCGAGCTGGGTGTGGTGACTCACGCCTGTAATCCCAGCACTTTGGGAGGCCGAGGCATGTAGACCACCTGAGGTCATGAGTTCAAGACCAGCCTGGCCAACATGGCAAAACCCCCATCTTTACAATAAATAAATAAATAAATAAATAAATTAGCTGGGTGCGGTGGTATACACCTGTAGTCCCAGCTACTAGGGAGGCTGAGGCAGGAGAATCACTTGAACTGGCTAGGCGGAGGTTACAGTGAGCCGAGATTGTGCCACTACACTCCAGCCTGAGCGACAGGATGAGACTTTGTCTCAAAAAAAAAATGCTGGACGTGGTGGCTTACGCCTGTAATCCCAGCACTTTGGGAGGTCGAGGCTGGTGGATCACTTGAGGTCAGGAGTTTGAGACCAGCCTGACCAACATGGAGCAACCCGGTATCTACTAAAAATAGAAAATTAGCCGGGCGTGGTGGCACATGCCTGTAATCCCAGCTACTCGGGAGGCTGAGGCAGGAGAACTGCTTGAACCCATGAGGCGGAACTTACAGTGAGCCAGGATTGCGCCACTGCAGTCTAGCCTAGGCGATAGAGTGAGACTCCATCTCAAAAAAAAAAAAAAAAATTCAGCTATAGGAGTTTCCTTTTTTTAAAAGCTGTGGATATTTCGATTAATCACCATGTTTCCTTAATATAGTGATATATATAGTAATAAAAACTGCCGTCATACATCATATCATTGATGATGGTGATTTTTATATTCCAAATGAAATTATTAGGTGTTAGAATTTTTCTTTTTTTAATTTTTTTCCTCAAAATGGAGTCTTGCTCTGTTACCCATGCTGGAGTGCAATGGTGCAGTCTTGGCTCACTGCAATATCCGCCTCCTAGGTTCAAGTGATTCTCTTGCCTCAGCCTCCTGAGTAGCTGGGACTACAGGCATGCGCCACCCTGCCTGGCTAATTTTTGTATTCTTAGTAGAAATAGGGGTTCTCTGTGTTGGTCAGGCTGGTCTCGAACTCCTGACCTCAGGTGATCTGCCAGCCTTGGCCTTCCAAAGTGCTGGGATTGCAGGCGTGAGCCACCAGGCCCAGCCCAGGTATTAGAATTTTTCAAAATAAAAACAAGTATATATTTTTAGTTGTGAAGTTGTTGCATTTCCATTTACTTGCAAGCTACATTTGTAACTATTTAATTCTAAGTGTAATCATAGAAGTTATTCAGGTGAGAACCCAGTTAACTTTCATTATATGATTCCTATATTAAAGTCATGGTGAATACCGAGACAGAGTTTTAGAATAGTGATATATTTTGAATATTTGCAGTTGTTACAAGTCAATCCTTTTAGTAAACATCCTGCACCATGATTTTTTGTCATTGAGGTCATTACAGGAGTTAGAAAACTCCGGCTGAAAGTGAGGACACTCCCGTGCTTTGATCTGCAGTGAGGGTCTGTGACTGTTGGAGAGGTGGACTCGGGTCTTCAGGAGTTTTGATGTCCCACTGCCTGGCAGAATAGAACATAAGTCCTCTTTCTCTGAGGCTCAGAGTTTTACAGATATTTTTCTTTTCTTTTGTAATGTGTGTGTGTGTTTTACTTTCTTTTTATCATTATGAGAATACACGTCTGTAGGTTCGTGCTAACCATGTGGTACATTCTTACCTTTTACTTGACGTCACTTAGCTCGGGTGAAGAGAACCGATCTGGACAAAGCGAGGACTTTTGTTGGGACCTGCCTGGATATGTGTCCTGAGAAGGAGAGGTACATGCGGGAGACCCGTAGCCAGCTGAGTGTATTCGAAGTGGTCCCAGGGACTGACCAGGTAGAGCCCTGCATCTCCCTGTGGAGTGGGGCAGGGTGTGCAGGGGATGGGGCTGCTTTTGTCATTTCTGTACCTACTTGATTTGGGTGTTTGTTTTAGAGGGTGTTGGGTACTGGTGCTATTAACCATCATATTAAGCTGTTTTGCATCGTGAGATGTTCACTCTGTAATTGGTACCTATACATGATAACATGATAAGGTATAGATGCGAGTTATTTTAAATAAAGTTGTTTTTCTTTCTTTTTTTCTTTTTTTTGAGACAGGGTCTCACTCTGTCACCTAGGCTGGAGCACGGTGGTCCAGTCCTGGCTCACTACAGCCTCATCTTCCCAGGCTCAGGTGATCATCTCACTCAGCTTACAGAGTAGCTGGGATTGCAGGCATGCTCCACCATGCCCAGTTATCGTCGTAGTTTTTGAAGCGATGGGGTCTTGCCCAGGCTGGTCCCAAACTCCTAAGCTCAAGTGATCTGCCCACGTCCGCCTCTCGAAGTGCTGGGATTACAGGCGTGAGCCACCACATCCGGCCAACTTTTTTCTTTTTACAATCTTATTTCCTGTCTGTTTCTATGCTTATGTTTTACACATTCAGGGTTATGCTCTAGATACAATTTTATGTGTATTTTTTCCACTTAAAATTATGTCACGAGGCCGGGCGCGGTGGCTCAAGCCTGTAATCCCAGCACTTTGGGAGGCCGAGGCGGGCGGATCACAAGGTCAAGAGATCGAGACCATCCTGGCTGACACGGTGAAACCCCGTCTGTACTAAAAATACAAAAAATTAGTCGGCCGTGGTGGCGGCACCTGTAGGCCCAGCTACTTGGGAGGCTGAGGCAGCAGAATGGCGTGAACCCGGGAGGTGGAGCTGGCAGTGAGCTGAGATCGCACCACTGCACTCTAACCTGGGCAGCAGAGTGAAACTCCATCTCAAAAAAAAAAAAAAATTATGTCATGAACATTTTCCTTTGTTAGGGTAAACTATGAGCATTTAAAAATGACAGCATATTATTTTATTAGTAGCTCTGTCAAAACTGCATTTTTACCATTAGTAGATAGGCTGTTTCTAAATTTTTAGTTCTATTAATAATATTGTTTGGCATCTTATATGTAATGCTTCTCTGGTATTTAGATTATTTTCTTCAGATCCTAAGAATTAAATTACTGCATCAGGGAGTATGACCTTTCCTGAACATTATCAATCTTCCCAAATTAGTTCCCTAGAAAGCTGCACCAATATAGATCCTTTTGGACTCTGTGAATTTTGCTTGTGGGCTCCTCCTCCACTTCCTGGCTGGAGGCTTTATACACCCTTCGCCTGGTTTGGGGTCCCCAGCCCAGCAACTTGTGTCACTGTAGGGCCCCTGCGCCAGGAGAGGGCAATGCCCAGGGGCTCGTCCTGTGTACATCTCTGCCTCTTCCCTTGGCCACGTCTTTGGCCTCCTTTTGAGGTGGGAGATGTAGCTCCTGGCCCCAGGTGGGCAGCTGGCCCCTGCTGCTGTGCCCTCAGCAGTCCTCACTGCCTGTCTCTGTTTCACTTCTGGTCTGTATAGACTTAACCGGGTGTGTGAGCAGACCTGAGACCTTTTAAATGCTGGAGGCCCTTTCCTGTCCCGTCTCTCTGCTTTGGAGCCTGGCAGATGTGCCTTCACTTACATTCCTCCTGTTTGTCGTGACGTCCTCGTATCTTAACTCCTTGTCATATTTGCCAAAGTCACATTTCTCAATTTGTCTTTGAATTTTGATTGTCACCTTTTAACAGAAATTTTATGTTGGAAAAACATATTCTCAAATACTGATCTTGTGTGGGTGTGTATGTGATTTTCCCCCTCATTTTCAGGCATAACTATGCCTGGCCTGAGGTATGCCACATGGGCAGCCTGTCTCTGCATCATGTCTCTAGGTGGACCATGCAGCAGCCGTGAAAGAGTACAGTCGGTCCTCGGCGGATCAGGAGGAGCCCCTGCCCCACGAGCTGCGGCCCTTGCCAGTGCTCAGCAGGACCATGGACTACCTGGTGACCCAGATCATGGACCAGAAGGAGGGCAGCCTGCGCGACTGGTACGACTTCGTGTGGAACCGCACGCGTGGCATACGGAAGGTATTGGCTGCCTCCAACCTGGATACTAAAAAATGCATGCAATTTCCAAAGTCAAACTGATAGTTATTTTTATTTTACTCTGTTATATATTTTGTCTGTAACAAAAATGTACTTTTGTGGGCCGGGTGCGGTGGCTCAGGCCTGTAATCCCAGGACTCTGGGAGGCCGAGGTGGGTGGATCACCTGAGGTCAGGAGTTTGAGACCAGCCTGGCCAACATGGTGAAACCCTGTCTCTACTGAAAACGTAAAAATTAGCTTGGCGTGGTGGCACACGCCTGTAATCCCAGCTACTCGAGAGGCTGAGCCAGGAGAATTGTTTAAACCCAGGAGGCGGAGGTTGTGGTTAGCCAAGATGGCACCACTGCGCCTCCAGCCTGGCGTCTGTCTCAAAAAAAAAAAAAAACCCAAGGACTTTTATTTAAGTCACTACAAAGTCCTATTAAAATGTGCATCATGGGCTTTGTTTCAAATTGAAATGTGAGAAATTGAGGTCGCAGCATGATCTTTCTCACAGTTGCCTCTTTGCATGGGAATGTGTGTGTGATCCTCCCCCTCGCCTGTGGCCAGGATATCACACAGCAGCACCTCTGCGACCCCCTGACGGTGTCCCTGATTGAGAAGTGCACCCGGTTTCACATCCACTGTGCCCACTTCATGTGTGAGGAGCCCATGTCCTCCTTTGATGCCAAGATCAATAATGAGAACATGACCAAGTGCCTGCAGAGCCTGAAGGAGATGTACCAGGACCTGAGAAACAAGGGCGTCTTCTGTGCCAGCGAAGCGGAGTTCCAGGGCTACAATGTTCTGCTCAGTCTCAACAAGGGAGACATCCTAAGGTGAATCTTCACATCCAAAAGTTGCCCTAAGGTGGCTGAAAAGGCAGGCTTTAAACAGGAGAAGAGCTTTCAGGATTGGCAGTAGCCAGCAGTGCTGCGTTCTCTCTGTTAGCAGATGTTGGGATGATAGTAGAGGACCTCGGTCTGGCTGTGCATTCGGCTGAGCTGAGCTGGGGGAAGAGTGATGGGGGTGTGCCCTGGGACCAGCACATCTGACGTAGGCCCCACATGTTCATTTCTGAGAACAGTTTCTCCTCACCAGTGAGAAAGTGAGGAAGGAATCCTCCTCATGAGACAGGTGAGTGAACCAGGAGAGGGAGTTCCAGGTTGTCAGCAGTTCCCTGTTTCCAGGTAGTTTTGTCAAAGATCTAAGTAATAAGAGAGGAAAAAATTGTGTGAAACAAAAATGCTAAGAATGGGGTAGTGAGAATGAATGAATATAAAACCCTGGTCTGAGCCATAGTTAGACACTTACTGGCGAGCTCTCTGGCCCTCTGCTTGTGGTGGTGTTAAGCTGAGCTTGATGGTGGCCAGTGTTCCCTTTAGTTCTGAGATTCTCCTATCAATGGTGGACCTCTTTTTTTTTAGTTTCGTATTTTCCTCAAGAACTGTGTGGCAGAATATCTAGATGTGTGATTGATTTTTAAATTTTTATTTTATTTTATTTTATTTTATTTTTGAGACCGAGTCCTGCTCTGTTGCCCAGGCTGGAGTACAGTAGTGTGATCTCGGCTCGCTGCAACCTCCGCCTCCCGGGTTCAAGCGATTTTCTTGCTTCAGTCTCACGAGTAGCTGGGATTACAGGCACATACCACCACTCCCACCTAATTTTTTTTTTTTTTTTTGATATGGAGTCTTGCTCTGTTGTCCAGGCTTGAGTGCAGTGGCGCGATCTCAGCTCACTGCAAGCTCCGCCTCCCGGGTTTACGCCATTCTCCTGCCTCAGCCTCCGGAGTAGCTGGGACTACAGGCGCCCGCCACCACACCTGGCTAATTTTTTGTAGTTTTAGTAGAGACGGGGTTTCACCATATTAGCCAGGATGGCCTCGATCTCCTGACCTCGTGATCCACCCACCTCGGCCTCCCAAAGTGTTGGGATTACAAGCGTGAGCCACTGCGCCCAGCCAGTTTTTTTGTATTTTTAGTAGAGACAGGGTTTCGCCATGTTGGCCAGGCTGGTCTGGAACTCCTGACCTCAGGTGATCCACCTGCCTCAGCCTCCCAAAGTGCTGGGATTACAGGTATGAGCCTCCGTGCCGGCTGATTTTAAATTTTAAAATTAAGCCTTGTATAGCGTGGGCAACATGGTGAGACCCTTCTACAAAACAAAAACAAAAACAACAAAAACACCAGGTGTGGTGATGTGCGCATGTAGTTCCAGCTACTGGGGAGGCTGAGGTGGGAGGATCCCTTGAGCCCAGGAGGTCAAGGCTGCAGTAAGCTGTGATCATGCCACTGCACTCCAGTCTGGGTGACAAAGCAAGACCCTATCTCTTAAAAAAAAAAAGAAAGACCAGGTGTGGTGGCCCATGGCCTGTTATCACAGCATGTTGGGAGGCCTAGATGAGAGGATTGCTTGAGGCCAGGAGGTTGAGGCTGCAGTGAACTGTGATTGCGCCACTGCACTCCAGCCTGGGCGATAGAGCAAGACTCTGTCTAAAAAAAAAAAAAAAAAAAAACTGGTTATGAAAGATTGCTATATTGTCTTTTTCTACACGACAAGCATTTCTTCATCACGAATAATTCAGTCAAAATCAGTTCATTTCTAAACAAAAAGTGTTAAGTTTTCTGTTTTTTAGACTTTACCACCCAGCACAGCTGACAGTCGATTGGCATTACTTTAACTTTTTGATAACTGATGCCTAAATTGCTTTTTGAATTTGTTTATTCATTATTGTTTTGAAAGAAACCTTTGTCAAACCAGCCCAAGCGTGGTAGCTTTGAAGTTAGTAAACTGAATTTAACGGCACATTTTACCAGTAAGACCCTCCTTCTCAGTATGGTTGAAATCCAGTATCGTTATTACTTGAAACGGTCTTGCTCTGTCACCCAGGCTGGAGTACAGTGATGCGATTACAGCTCACTGCAGCCTCAACCTCCTGGGCTCAAACGATCCTCCCACCTTGGCGTCCCCATGTTTTGGGATTACAGGCGTGAGCCACTGCATCTGGCCAGCGAAGTTTTTATTTATCAGATCTATCTTCGTGAAAATTTTGTCTTATTAAAATTAACATTCCAACCCCTTTTCTCTCCTTTAATTAACAGAGAAGTACAACAGTTCCATCCTGCTGTTAGAAACTCCTCCGAGGTGAAATTTGCTGTTCAGGCTTTTGCTGCATTGAACAGTAATAATTTTGTGAGATTTTTCAAACTGGTCCAGTCAGCTTCTTACCTGAATGCTTGTCTTTTACACTGTTACTTCAGTCAGGTGAGTAAACGAGCTGAGCTTGCAGAGTTGGAAGACAGCGGGTTGTTCTTGTGCTATTCGAGTGCTTTCCTATTCCAGGCTTTTCAAAGCAGGTCTCAGGCTGATGACGTGTCACCCTGGCAGCAGCCCCACGAAGGGGTTACTGGTGTTGCCCTGTTTTATAGGGGTTATCACTGTTGGTCTCCATCCGGAAAGGCTGTGAAATGGAAAACACTGTTCTATGGTTCAAATGAGAAAAATCTCTTTAGCGAAACATAATATGAATTCAGCACTGTAGGCCGGGCGCGGTGGCGCAAGCCTGTAATCCCAGCACTTTGGGAGGCCGAGACGGGCGGATCACGAGGTCAGGAGATCGAGACCATCCTGGCTAACATGGTGAAACCCCGTCTCTACTAAAAAAAATTACAGAAAACTAGCCGGGCGAGGTGGGGGTGCCTGTAGTCCCAGCCACTTGGGAGGCTGAGGCAGGAGAATGGCGTAAACCCGGGAGGCGGAGCTTGCAGTGAGCTGAGATCCGGCCACTGCACTCCAGCCTGGGTGACAGAGCGAGACTCCATCTCAAAAAAAAAATTCAGCACTGTCATCATCCATGAAAACTAACTGAAAAGCAAAAATCTCATATCACATGCACACAGTCCCTGACTTTGAAATGGTTCATACGCACACAGTCCCTGACTTTGAAATGCTTTGTGTTTTGAATTGAAGTTTCTGGAGGGAGGCTGATGGCGCTCAGTTCCTTTAGTGGGTGCCTCAGTGTCTGCTTTGCCGCGTGCTGGGGTTGCAGAAGCAATGGGAAGGCCAGTCCCTCCTCTGAGGTTTGTGCAGAGTAAATTCTGTGTCTCGGGGTTTCCAGTCAGTTCTTTTATTCCAGTTCCACGGGACTTGGGGATGAGGACAGAGCAGCCCCTGTGGCACCTGCTGTTCTAGGCCCTGCATGATTGCGTTCAGTGCGATGTGACCAGGACCACGGCCCACCGTGCAGAGTGCCACCTTACCTCGCACGCACTCTGCTGCCCATTCCGGCAGCGGCGTCAACGAGGCTGCCTGGATTCCTTGCCACAAGCCCGTAGTGATCACTGCGTGGGGAGGATGCTGCCTGGGAGATCTCAGGACCTGCCTAGGTCAGTCTGTGGCTCCAGGTCTTTTCTTTGGTCACATATCAGGGCCTCCGGTAAACAGTGACTAAATCCACAGTCATGTCACGGTTGGAGGGTCTTTTGCAGGTTTGCCCCTTGTTGTCAGATCTGCAGGTTTCCAAACAGAACTGATACTCTGGAGTAAAGGAAAAGGGTTTCCACAACTTGCCACTTGTAGTTAATTTTGACTGGGTGCTTTGATTCACACCTGTCATCCTGGCACCTTGGGAGACTGAGGTGGGAGAATTGTTTGAGCTCAGGAGTTCAAGAACAGCCTGGGCTTTTTTTTATTTACTAAAAATAAAAAAAAAAATCAGCCAGGCAGGTGTGGTGGGATGCTCCTGTAGTCCCAGCTATTTGGGAGGCTGAGGTGGGAGGATCGCTTGAGCCCAGGAAGTTGAGGCTGCAGTGAGCCAAGATCTGCACTCTCCAGCCTGGGTGACAGAGACCCTCTCTCTCAAAAAAAAAATAAAAAAAAATAAAAATTAAAAAAAGTATAGTTAATATTGTATACATGATGATTGTTAGTAGAATGTTGACCATTTTAAATTTTATTTATTTAGAGATGGAGTCTCGCTCTGTTGCCTAGGATGGAGTGCAGTGGCGCGATCTCTACTCACTGCAACCTCCACCTCCTGGGTTCAAGCGATTCTCCTGCCTAAGCCTCCCTCCTGAGTAGCTGGAATTACAGGAGCCCACCACCACGCCCAGCTAACTTAGTAGAGACGGGATTTTGCCATGTTGGCCAGGCTGATCTTGAACTTCTAGCCTCAGGTGATCCACCCGCCTTGGCCTCCCAAAGTGCTGGGATTGCAGGCGTGAACCACCTTGCCTGGCCATTTTTAATAACTTTAAACAAAAGAGATATTCAGGTATTTTTCTTGAGAAAAACTGTTCACCAGCAGTGGCGCACAGAGGCAGCCTCCTGTCCCCGCAACCCCGTGCACTCCTGCTCAGGGGCTTTGTGCTTGCTGCTCCCACTGCTGTTCTGCACTCGCATAGCCGCACGGCGCTGTCTCCACCTCCCTGAGGCCAGGTGAGGCTTGGCTGCCGCCCTCAGCAGGGCCCCCACCAGTGCTCCCTGTTCTCCCTGCCCATCTGCCACACTGAATCACCATTCTGTGTGTTTGATGAGTTCGTTTTCTGTTGCATTGGTCTTTCCCCTGGCATGTCAGCTACGTGGGGACAGGGAGTTTGTTTTTGTTCACTGTTGAACTCTCAGTGTTAAAAACGGTGCCAGGCACAGAGCAAATGCTCGATCAATGTTGGTTGAATTCAAGAACGTTGGAAGAGGACTAACAGCTTAGGCACCAAAGTCCCAGCACTCAAGCATAATTTTTCTTAGCATTTTCATGTTTTTCCTTTGTCTATTTTTAATTTTATTTTTATTTATTTAATTTTTTGAGATGGAGTCTCATTCTGTCACCCAGGCTGGAGTGCAGTTTTGTGATCTCGGCTCACTGCAACCTCCACCTCCCGGGTTGAAGCGATTCTCCTGCCTCAGCCTCCCTAGTAGCTGGTATCACAGGTGCCTACCACCATACCCAGCTAATTTTTGTATTTTTAGGAGAGACGGAGTTTCACCATGTTGGCCAGGCTGGTCTCAAACTCCTGGCTTCAAGTGACCCGCCTACCTTGGCCTCCCAAAGTGCTGGGATTATAGGCATGAGCCACCGCGCCCAGCCCCATTGTCTTTTTTTTTTAGAGACTGGTTCTCACTCTGTCACCTAGGCTGGAGTGCAGTGGTGTGATCAAGGCTCACTGCAGCCTCAGCCTTTTGGGCTCAAGCAGGTCTCCCACTTCAGCCTCCGATGTCGCTGGAATCACGGGTGCATGCCACCAAGCCCCACTAATTAAACAATTTTTTTTTTTTTTTTTTTTTGTAGAGAACAGGATGTAGCTATGTTGCCCAGGCTGGTCTTGAACTCCTGGGCTCAAGCGATCCTGCCACCTTGGCCTCCCAAAGTGCTGGGATTACAAGTGTGAGCCACTGCACCTGGCCTCTGTCTTCTTTTTTTTTAAGGCTCTTGTTAGAATGCCATGAACAGTTGTCTCCAACTATTATATGTCATTCCACGGGGTTGGTTTCCTGCTGGCATTCCATGGTCTTTGGGGTCCTCTGTAGCACCTTCCTGGCATTTTATCATGTGGATGCTGCACAGCTGACTTCACCTGGCCTTGTTGGTGGACAGTTTGTTTCATGATTTCTCTTATAAACAAAACTTTCACAAGCCATCCTTCTCTATGAGAGTGTTTGCTTGGCACGCATTCCTGAGCATTGCCCCGAGCAGAACGCCTACGATCTCTAAGCTGGGGTTTCATGTTGCCAAAGCGCCTTCTGGTGGACTCAGCCCAGGAGGAGCCCATGCCCCCCATGCTGGCCATGTCTGTGGTCATGGGCTGACTGCAAGTGTCTGACTGGGCCTTCCTCTGAGACTGCAGTGATCTGGCTCCTCCTTTCAGATCCGCAAGGATGCTCTCCGGGCGCTCAACTTCGCGTACACGGTGAGCACACAGCGAGCCACCGTCTTTCCCCTGGATGGCGTGGTGCGCATGCTGCTGTTCAGAGACTGTGAAGAGGCGACCGACTTCCTCACCTGCCACGGCCTCACCGTTTCCGATGGGTAAGAGCTGAGAGTGGAACTGCGGGGCCTCTGTCTCCTTTTTTCTTGTTAATTCTGATAAAGGACTGTGAGGGACTCTCTGCTTGCCTGACTTGAAGGTGCATTCCCCCTGCCATGCAGGTGAACACATGAGACTCAGAATGGCTGGGGGTGTTCCCAAGGTCACACCCTGGCTGTCTGCACATTGAGGGCTCAGACCAAGTTCTTTGTGACTCCAGAATCAGTCCTTTTCATGAGTTGCCAACGAACCTAAAGATAGAAGTTAGGGCCTTCCTTATTCTTTCCCTTGACTACCTTTGCCAGCCAATGACGGGCAGCGTGTAACGGTGGGGATGGAGGCACCCGCAGGCCAGGCTGGAGTCTTCTCCGGTACTTAGTAGTCAGAGTGGTGAGACTCACAGACACTGTCTCAGAAACCCGCAGCTTACACTCCATACCCAGTGCTTGGGTCCCCACCCTGCCTCCTGTAACTCCTCACCTGCCCCCTGCCTGTCTCCTCCTTCCAGTTCTGCCTCAGAAAACAAGGTGGTTTTGGGTGAGCCAGCAAGGAGGCAGGAGTGAGTCAGCGTGCGTCTGTTAACACGCTGGGCTCCATGGTTCCAGGGGCCTACAGAGGCTCCAGGGTGCGGCAGTGGGACCCAGGCCTCTGCTTTCTGTTATTTATACATGGCTGTGGTGACGCCTGAGGGGCTTGCAGCACTCAGCGGGGCACTGAGGGTGAAGCTGCCTTCTCCCTTGGTGACGCCCCTCTGGGGTCTTCTTGTGGTCTGCGTAGCTGTGTGGAGCTGAACCGGGCCGCGTTCCTGGAACCAGAGGGATTATCCAAGACCAGGAAGTCGGTGTTTATTACCAGGAAGCTGACGGTGTCGGTTGGTGAAATTGTGAACGGAGGGCCCTTGCCCCCCGTTCCTTGTCACACCCCTGTGTGCAGCTTCAACTCCCAGAACAAGTACATCGGGGAGAGTCTGGCCTCGGAGCTGCCCGTCGGCACCCAGAGACCCGGCTCGGACACAGTGGGTGAGTGAAGCTGCAGTCGTAGTGAGGGGACTAGCTGCATTTTCCCATCAGGACGCCTCCCAGGAGCCTGGGCATCTGCATTTTCCTGCCGGGACGCCTCCCAGGAGCCTGAGCACCTGTTTTGTCTTGGGGCCCAGGGGTGTGGCTCTTCCCCATGCTCAGATGGTTCTCACTGGGAGTGGACTGAGGGCTTTGAAGCCCTCCTCCTGGCTCCCTGACATCTTGGGGCTTGTTTTTCATGCAAAGCGTATTTGTCCCGTGTAGCTGGTCTCCTGGAGGGCAGGCCACTCCTCAGGGTCACTGTGGGTGGCCTGGGGCTGTCCCTGCACAGACCTTGGTCCCTATGGTGCCAGGCGCCCTGTGTCTGCAGCCATGTTTTCTCCTGTATGTTTCCTTCCAGGTGGAGGGAGAGGAGAGGAGTGTGGTGTAGAGCCGGACACACCCCTGCCCGGTCTCCCACAGTCTCTACCAGCCCTTGCACCCTCGCCAGTGCCTCTGCCTCCTGTCCTGGCACTGACCCCGTCTGCGGCACCTAGCCTCTTCCAGCTCTCCGTGCAGCCTGAGCCGCCACCTCCAGAGCCTGTGCCCATGTACTCTGACGAGGTAGGGACTCTTTTTTTCTAGGTCTGGACTCTGGGAAGCCCATTGTGCACAAATGTCCTTAGTCATCACCCCACGAGGTGGGGCTGTGGCGCCTGGTCTCTCAGGAGAGTCCAGAGAGGGGTCCTGCCTAGAGTCACTCAGCCTCCGGTGGCAGATCTGGGGCCCACCCATTCAGACTCGTTGTGGAGTCTGTCTTCATCTCAGGAGCTTCCTGTCACAGCACCAGCCTGAGCCCCTGTGTCTGAACTCAACACCCGTCTGTTCTGACGGGATTGTTGGCAGCATTGTGCGCCCCCTGATGTGTGTGACCTAGGATGGCATGTCCTGCTGGTGGGTGTGGCCTGGGTGGGTGTGTCCCCTGCGGGTGTGGCCTGGAGTGGGCATGTCCCCCTGGTGGGTGTGGCCCCCCAATATGCATGGACTGAGTGTGGGTGTGTCCCCTGAATGGCATGTCCTGGGGTTGGGTGTCCCCACTGATAGGTGTGGCCTGGGGTGGGTGTGTCCCCTGGCGGGTGTGCCCCCTGATGGGCATGGCTCGGGGTGGCTGTGCCCCCTGATAGGCATGGCCTTGGGTTGGATGTGTCCCCTCTGGTGTGTGTGGTCTCTGTGGCTGTGGACCCTGATGGGCATAGCCTGGGGGTGGGTGAACCCCTTGACCAGCCTGGCCTGGGGGTGGGTGTGCCCCTTGATGGTTGTGGCCTCAGGGTGGGCATGGCCCCTACTGGTGCCTTGATATTGAGTAGAGCCTGTCGACTCTATGGTTGTGAGACTGGATTGTGCCACTCTGGCTGTTTAGAGGCAGGCACTGGGCACCAGCCTCTCTGGGGATCGGGGAGTTCTGAGAGGGAGCATGGAGTGGCCACAGGAACAGAGGCTGCTTGATGTAGACTGGAGATGACTGAGTCAGGGCGCTGTGTGGCCATCTGCAGGGCACCTTCTCTCCAGATGGCACCTTTCCATTCGCTAGGGGACACCTTTCCTGCAACAGCTTAGCTGACCCCGTGTCAGGGGTCATGTGCTTCTGTCATGAGACGCCTGCAGACTGGTGACAACATATTACCCAGGATTTCTGCCCTGGGTGGGACGTTCCGTTCCACCCCATGCTGGTCTCTCCATAGGACCTGGCGCAGGTGGTGGACGAGCTCATCCAGGAGGCTCTGCAGAGGGACTGTGAGGAAGTCGGCTCTGCGGGCGCTGCCTACGCAGCTGCTGCCCTGGGGTGAGTGGCATCTGGTGCTCCCCTCCTGCTGCTCCAGAAGTTTCCTCTCAGAAAGTTTCCCCTCATAAAGAACTTCTGCCAGAAGTTTCCTCTCATAAAGTTGCCTGCATTTTTGGGTCATAATCCAATAAGTTATTGCCAGAGACAGTATCATGAAGATTTTCCCCTACGTTCTTCTTTTTCAAGATGGTTTTGCTATTTGGGGTCTTCTGAGATACCATGCGAATTTTAGGATGAGTTTTTCTGTTTCTGCAGAAAGCGCTGTTGGGATTTTGATAGGGATTGCGTTGAATCTGTAGATTGTTCTGGGTAGTACTGTTATTTTTATTTTTTTATTTTTTGAGATGGAGTCTTGCTCTGTTGCTCAGGCTGGAGTGCAGTGGCTCGATCTCAGCCTCACTGCAACTTCCACCTCCTGGGTTCACGCAATTCTCCTGCCTCAGCTTCCCTAGTAACTGAGATTACAGGTGGGCACCAGCCTGGCTGATTTTTTAATTTTTTGTAGAGATGCCTTTGCCATGTTGCCCAGGGGTGGTCTTGAACTCCTGGCCTCAAGTGATCCACCTGCCTCGGCCTCGTAAAGTACTGGGATTACAGGCATGAGCCACTGTGCCTGGCCAGTATTGTCATCTTAACAATATTAAATCTTCTAATCCGAGAATATGGGATGTCTTTCCATTTATTTAGGTCATTCTTAATTTCTTTCGACAGTGCTTTGTAGTTTTCAACATACAAAGTTTTTGCTTTCTAGGTTAAATTGTTTTTTTGTTTTGTTTTGTTTTGTTTATGAGATGGAGTCTTGCTCTCTTGTCCAGGCTGGAGTGCACTGGTGCAATCTTGGCTCACTGCAACCCCTGCCTCCCGGGTTCAAGCGATTTCCCTGCCTCAGCCTCCCAAGTAGCTGGGATTACAGGCACCTGCCACCACGCCTGGCTAATTTTTTGTATTTTAGTAGAGATGGGGTTTCACCGTATTAGCCAGGATGGTCTTGATCTCCTGACCTCATGATCCGCCCGCCTCGGACTCCCAAAGTGCTGGGATTACAGGCGTGAGCCACCGCACCCGGCCTTGTTGAGAATTTTTATGTCCGTATTCATAAGGGATATTGGTTTGTAGTTTTCCTTTTTATTTCTTTATTCCTTTTTTTTGAGACAGGGTCGTACTTTGTCACCTAGGCTCGAGTACAGAAGCAGAATCACTGCTCACCACAGCCTTGATCTTCTAGGCTCAAGCCATCCTCTCACCCCAGCCTCCCAAGTAGCTAGGACCACAGGCACATGCCACCATACCCGGCTGATTTTTTAATTTTTTGTAGAGATGGGGTCTCTCTATGTTGCCCAGGTTAGTCTTGAACTCCTGGGCTCAAGCAGTCCTCCTACCTCAGCCTCCTAAAATGCTGGGATGACAGGCATGAGCCACTGTGCCTGGTCAGTCTGTAGTTTTCCTATAGTGGCTTTGGTCTGTCTTTGGTATTAGGGCAATGCTGGCCTCATAAAATGCGTTAGTAAATATTCCCTCCTCTTCAGTTTTTTGAAAGGGTTTGAAAAAGATTGGTGGTTAGTTTTTCGTTAGTGTTTAATAGAATTTACCGCCGGGCGCGGTGGCTCACGCCTGTAATCCCAGCACTTTGGGAGGCCGAGGCGGGCGGATCACAAGGTCAGGAGATCGAGACCATGGTGAAACCCCGTCTCTACTAAAAATAGAAAAAATGAGCCGGGCGCAGTGGCGGGCGCCTGTAGTCCCAGCTACTTGGGAGGCTGAGGCAGGAGAATGGCGTGAACCCGGGAGGCGGAGCTTGCAGTGAGCCGAGATTGCGCCACTGCACTCCAGCCTGGGCGACAGAGCAAGACTCCGTCGCAAAAAAAAAAAAAAAATAGAATTTACCAGTGAAACCTTCTGGTCTTATACTTTTCTTTGTTTGGAAGTCTCCTTACTAGTTAGAGGTCTATTCACATTTTTCTGTTTCTTCATGAGTCAGTTTTGGTAGATTGTGTGTTTCTAACAGTGGGCTTAATTTTTCTGCTGGCAGTCAAACAAGTACAGTTTGCATATCCCTTATCCAAAATGCTTGGGACCACAAGGGTTTTAGATTACAGATATTTTTGGATTTCAGAATATTTGTATTATGTCTACTAGTTGAGTATCTCTTACCTAAAAATCTGAATTCTAAAATGCTCCAGTGAACATTTCCTTTGAAAAGCATGACATGTTGTACTCAAAAAGTTTGAGATTTTGGAGCATTTTGGATTTCAGATTTTTGGATTACGGACACTCAACCTATGTGGTTTTTTTTTCCTTGTCAAAGTTAGATGTTTAGTGATTTGACTTTTTTATTCTGATCTTTTTCTCCTTTTTTTTTTTTTTTGAGACAGTCTCACTCTGTTGCCCAGGCATTGGTGTGATCTCAGCTCACTGCAGCCTCCGCCTCTTGGGTCCAAGCAATTATTCTGTCTCAGCCTCCTGAGTAGCTGGGACTACAGGCACGCGCTGCCACGCCTGGCTAATTTTTGTATTTTTAGTAGAGATGGGGTTTCACCGCGTTGGCCAGAATAGTCTTGATCTCCTGACCTCGTGATCTGCCCACCTTGGCCTCCCCAAGTGCTGGGATTCCAGGCGTGAGCCACCGCGCCCGGCCTTGCCTCTGATTTGGAATGCTATCCCCTCTGCTCTGTTTAGTGTTTCTAATGCTGCTGTGGAGGATTTGTTAACAGCTGCAACCACGGGCATTTTGAGGCACATTGCAGCTGAAGAAGTGTCTAAGGAAAGGGAGCGAAGGGAGCAGGAGAGGCAGCGGGCTGAAGAAAAAAGGTGAGTGTGTCTTGTCCATGCAGACAGATAAGGAGCTCAATGTGGACACAGGCAAGAACTGACCCTGGCCGCGATGCTTCCGCTGTTGTCCACCCCTGCTGACACACTCATGCCCTCCTACATCAGCCCAAGGGGTGGATGGAGCTCCCCAGGCCACACCTACCCGTGAGCAGTGGCCCTTCCCAGCCAGGAGAGGCAGGGGAAGGGAGGTGGTGTCAGGGGAGCTGGAGTAGGGGTGGCCTGCCGACTCAGGCAGCACACCTCAATCCCTGTCTGCATGTCCAGGGAGTGAAACAAACAGCACTTATTTTTATTCTTAAACATTACCCTTGTGTATTTTTTATCTTCCCTGTAGGTTAAAACAAGAGAGAGAGCTGGTGTTAAGTGAGCTGAGCCAGGGCCTGGCCGTGGAGCTGATGGAACACGTGATGATGGAGTTTGTGAGGGAAACCTGCTCCCAGGAGTTGAAGTAAGTGAAACACTGGTGGCTTGCTGTGCCAGGAGACTGAGCTTTGGCTCTGCCCTAGGCTGTGTCTCGCGCCACTGAGGATGGGCTATTGGAAATGTGTCCTGCCTGTCTAAGCTACTTTGATTTTGTGACCAAATGTATTTGATGCAGTCCTCTGTGTTCCCTTGGCTGATATAATTTTATTATTAAAATTCTCTTTTATTTGAGGCCTGCCACCACATGACCATAGTCAGCCATCCTTAGTAGCCACTGGCATTTATCATATATTTGAGACACTTCCAATCGATTGCACTTGTCAGACGTTGCTGATGAGAAGATTTTGTGGTTGTCTGCATCATCATTTACACATTCTACACCAGGCACCTGTAGTCCCAGCTCCTCAAGAGACTGAGGTGCGAAGATCACTGAAGCTCAGAAGTTCTGGGTAGTATGCTGTGACTGCACCTGTGGTGGCCACTGTACTCCAGCCTGGGCAACATAGTGAGACTCTGTCTCTAAAATAATTAAAAATTCTGACGATTTTATTAAGATATTATTAACTGTTACAAGGGCTCCTATGGACCTATAATTTGGCACCCTGTACCACTTAATTCTTTTTACCCCATCTTTCTAGGTGTCTGTAGTTTAAGTATTAAAGCTTCTCTTACAGTGAAGATGGAATTACATTTTAGTATTGAGGATGCAGACTCTTACACTTTTTTTTTTTTTTTAAAGACAGTGTCTCGCTCTGTTGCCCAGACTGGAGTGCAGTGGCGCGATCTGGGTTTACTGCAACCTCCGCCTCCCAGCTTCAAGCGATTCTTCTGCCTCCGCCTCCTGAGTAGCTGGGACTACAGGCATGTGCCACCACACCTGGCTAATTTTTGTATTTTTAGTAGAGATGGGGTTTCACCATGTTGGTCAGGCTGGTCTCGAGCTCCTGACCTCATGATCTGCCTGTCTCAGCCTCCCAAAGTGCTGGGATTACAGGTGTGAGCCACTGTGCCTGGCCTTGACTCTTGCACTCTTTTTTTTTTTTCCTTTTGAAATGGAGTCTTGCTGTGTCACCCAGGCTGGAGTGCGGTGGCATGATCTCGGCTCAGTGCAACCTCCACCTCCCGGGTTCAAGTGATTCTCCTACCTCAGCCTCCCAAGTAACTGGGATTATAGGCCCGCATTACCATGCCCAGCTAATTTTATTTTCTTTTTCTTTTTTTTTTTTTTGAGACGGAGTCTCGCTCTGTCGCCCAGGCTGGAGCACAGTGGCCGGATCTCAGCTCACTGCAAGCTCCGCCTCCCGGGTTTATGCCATTCTCCTGCCTCAGCCTCCTGAGTAGCTGGGACTACAGGCGCCTGCCACCTCGCCCGGCTAGTTTTTTTGTATTTTTTAGTAGAGACGGGGTTTCACTGGGTTAGCCAGGATGGTCTCGATCTCCTGACCTCGTGATCCGCCCGCCTCGGCCTCCCAAAGTGCTGGGATTACAGGCTTGAGCCACCGCGCCTGGCCTATTTTTCTTTTTTTTTTTGAGATGGAGTCTTGCTCTGTCGCCCAAGCTGGAGTGCAGTGGTGCCATCTCGGCTCACTGCAAGCTCCGCCTCCTGGGTTCACACCATTCTCCTGCCTCAGCCTCCTGAGTAGCTGGGACTACAGGAGCCCACCACTACACCCAGCTAATATTTCGTATTTTTAGTAGAGACGGGGTTTCACCGTGTTAGCCAGGATGGTCTCGATCTCCTGACCTCGTGATCTGCCCACCTCGGCCTCCCAAAGTGCTGGGATTACAGGCATGAGCCACCGTGCCCGGCTGCCCAGCTAATTTTTTGTATTTTTAGTAGAGACAGGGTTTCACCATGATGGCCAAGCTGGTTTCGAACTCCTGACCTCAAGTGATCTGCCCGCCTTGGCCTTGCAAAGAGCTAGGATTACAGGCATAAGCCACTGCGCCCGGCTGACTCTTGGGCTTTTAAAGCAAGCCCTCAGTGTCTGTGGGCCCCGAGTGCAGTGTCTTCCATGCTGATTACCCTGTTTCTTAGGAATGCATTAGAGACAGACCAGAGGGTCCGCGTGGCCCGTTGCTGTGAGGACGTCTGTGCCCATCTAGTGGACTTGTTTCTCGTGGAGGAAATCTTCCAGGCTGCAAAGGAGACCCTCCAGGAGCTTCAGTGCTTCTGCAAGTATCTACAGCGGTGAGTCCTGTGTTCCTACAGGCGAAATCCACACACACGGGGAAGAGTCTTTTATCAAATTCAAAATATTTGAGCCATCAGTTTCTGTATTCAGTGGTAAAAGGATCAGGGAAAATGTTATAGCAATGAATACCTAAAATAGACTTTCATTGGATTATACTGCATTTCAGAAATACTTGATTACACACACACACACACACACACACACACACACAACATAAACTAAGGGGAACAGTCAGGAGTTAGATTGGGGTGTGGTGGCTGCTCTGCATGTCAACTAATATTTATAGGGTGCCTGCCATTTGCCCACTGCACTAGGTGCTGGGAGACACCTGTGAACAAGCCAGATTATGGCTGCATGCACCAATAAGGGTGAATTCTCAAAATATAAGTAGTGGAGAAAAAACAATTAATAGGGAATATACAAATAGTGTATATTCAAACTAAATAGGTTGTTTTGGATTTATATATAGTGGTATAACCCTGAACAAAAGAAGGAAAATAATGATCATAATCTCAGCATGGTGATTACTTTTGGGAATGGGAGGGGGTGCCTCTCATGGCCACAACTGCTCAACTGGATGTAAGTGCACAGGTGCTCGATGATGTAGTAATCTTATAACTGGGCATACATGTGTTATGTGTGTTGTGTGATTCATTTCGTAATAAATTTGAAATCAGTATAGTGTCCTTGGCAGTTGGAACAGTGTGAAAGGGAGTATGGGGAGTGTCCTTGGCAGTTGGAACAGTATGAAAGGCAGTATGGGGAGTGTCCTTGGCAGTTGGAACAGTGTGAAAGGGAGTATGGGGAGAAGTGAGTCTGCCTTCTACAGCAGACCCGTCCATTGTGCGAGCAGCAGCTGCTTGCAAAACCATCCAGAGACTTTCTGTCCTTTCTTGTGGCTGTTCACAAATGGGCTCATGATCCCTGCTTTGCTCTGAGCCTTCCTTTGCTCCATCTGATATGAGGTGGAGGCCTGGCTGTAGCAGCGTGCTGAGCTGTCCCCATTGCCAGCGGTCTTGAGGTCAGTGCGAGAATGTACCATAAATGACCTTCCTGGTCTTTTGTTGATGGACTTGAATGTGGCTCTCTTTCTTTTTTTCTTTTTTTTTTTGAGACGGAGTCTCACTCTGTCACCCAGGCTGTAGTGCAGTGGTGCAATCATGGCTCACTGCAACCTCCACCTCCCGGGTTTAAGCGATTCTTCTGCCTCAGCCTCCTGAGTAGCTGGGACTACAGGCATGCACCACCATGCTCGGCTAATTTTGTGTTTTTTTGTATTTTTAGTAGAGATGGGGTTTCACCATATTGGCCAGGCTGCTCTTGAACTCCTGACCTCGTGATCTGCCCGCCCCGGCCTCCCAAAGTGCTGGGATTTACAGGCGTGAGCCACCAAGCCTGGCCATGGCTCTCTTTTTAGCTCTGGTAAAGACTGTCGCGGTGACTGTCGTTGTACAGACAGACAGTTCACCGGTTTGCACACAGGCACGTGTATGTAGAGATAAAATTCCTATCAGTGGTGGCTGTGGGTCAAGGGGTGTATGTATCTTTTCTGTTTTTTTTTTTTGAGACAGAGCCTTGCTCTGTCACCCAGGCTGGAGTGCAGTGGCGTGATCTCGGCTCACTGTAACCTCCACCTCCTGGGTTCAAGTGATTCTCCCTCAGCCTCCCAAGTAGCTGGGACCACAGTCACCCGCCACCATGCCTGGCTAATTTTTTGTATTTTAGTAGAGATGGGCTTTCACTGTGTTGTGCAGGCTGGTCGTGAACTCCTGAGCTCAGGCAGTCCACCTGCCTTGGCCTCCCAAAGTGCTGGGATTACGGGCGTGAGCTACTGCACCCGACTGGGTATATGTATCTTAGATCTGGATCTGTATTGCCAAGTCAGCCTCCAAAGCCCATTCAGTATTAACTGTCAACGTTCAGCAGTCGCATTGCTCACCACACTCAGTTGATGTCCTTCCTTCCCCATTCCTGAGTTCTGACTCCAATGTGTTTCTCAGCTTGAAGACCCTGAAAACACTCTGTAATGATATGTTTTCATGTCCCCAGGTGGAGGGAAGCTGTCGCAGCCCGCAAGAAACTGAGGCGCCAGATGCGGGCTTTCCCTGCTGCACCCTGCTGCGTGGACGTGAGCGAACGGCTGAGGGCGCTGGCACCCAGTGCAGAGTGCCCCATTGCTGAGGAGAACCTGGCCAGGGGCCTCCTGGACCTGGGCCACGCAGGGAGATTGGGCATCTCCTGCACCAGGTCAGCATCAACTGCCGCCTGCCTCGTCAGGGCTCCCCTGCCCCGACTTGGTTTTACCAGGAGCTGAATTAATGTGTGTGTTCGGAGGGTGAAGATAGGTGAAGCCTGGAGGCAAGGACAGGCACAGGGTTGCATTTTGAAGGTCGTCTCCCACAGTTGTGGACGTGTGACTTGTTCCACTGGAAAGCAGAGCTCTGAGTTCAGCTTGAAAGACTCAACTCAGCATCCTGGTGACTGAGTCTGACTCTGCATCATCTGTTCTTTTCCTGCTCGTCCCAGTTTAAGTACCTGCCACTTCCATCCTTGTTGGAGGAGCCCGAGGTCCACGCTGGCCTGTGTCTTCCCCATCCCATCCCTGCCCCATCCCTCTGTTCCTCCCGCCATCTCTTTCACACACTGCCCTCTTTCTGTGGCAGTATCTTCCAGACTCCACCTCCACCCTCCAGTATTTCCCTCTTGAGGCCCCTTGGTGTGGCCCTGGTCCTCCCTGCCACTCCTCCTGGTCATCCCGAGCAGAACCAGCTCCTCAGGGCCATGCCAGGACCCCCCTCAGCCTGCATTCCTGGCCATGCTGGGCATGGCCTTTATTTAGAACCCGTGTAGGTGCCCCCTCTTGCCTGGCCTCAGGGCTCCCCGGCCTCCTAGTGGGTGGTGGGTGGGGCCTGGGGAGGCAGCCTGGACGGCCTAGCAGGCACACCGCTGGGGCCTCATGTCATGTCTCGTCACCCTGCTGGTCATCACGGGATGTTCCCTCTGAAAACTGTCTTGTGGGTTTCATTTGGCCCCATCAGGTTCCGCGCAGGCAGGGTGGGTGGGTGGCAGTCCCAGCCTGTTGCAGGCATGCTGTGAGGCCAGGGCTGGGGCTGCCTCCTCTCACCCACAGCTGCCTTCACATAGTGGCCTGGCCTCCTCCTGGAGTCATGGTTTCTTGTGTCCCCCCTCCGTAGCTGCTCTTGTCAGCCTCAGTCTCCTTCTCTGAGCCCTCCACTCTGCCCCCTCAGCCCAGACCTCTGCCCTCTGCCCTTCCCTTCTGCACACCCCCTGGGGATAGCCCTGTCACCCCTGTCTGTCACTGGCAGCCCCCATTATGCATCTCCAACTGAGGCCTCTTCCCTGAGTTCCAGACTTGGTTTCCAGTTCACGGTTCAACCTCTGAACCTGATTTTCCCCCACCCTGCCCCTTCCTGCTCATAGGATGCCATCCTGTCCTCCTGTGCTTAGGGCACAAACCTGGGCTTGCATCTCTCAGACCCAGCATCCTCAGCTCTGCCCTCAGAACTCACCGAGGGCATGGCAGTTCTCCCCACCTCGCTGGAATGTTGACGCAGCATCTATCCGTCTGCTAGCTTCCACCATGGGCCCTGCTCGCATCCTCAGCACCAGAACAGAGGGATCCTCCGACAGCTCAGCCAGGCGGCGTTGCCTCTCGGTGGCATTGCCTCTTAGCGGCGTCCCTAGCGCTCCCTGAGTCTCTGTACTGTGGACCCAACCCCTCCCCCGCTGCCCTCACTGCTCTCCCCAAATATGCCAGGTCCAGCTGTGGCCTGGCAGAGCCATGCCCTCTGCTGTTTCCAGAAGTTGTCACGCTGGCTCTCCCTGTTTCCTTCAGGTCTTTGCTCACATACCACCTGACCACCCTGAGTGAGACTGCAATAAGCACCTAGCTCCAGCCCCACCTGGCAGCATTTGCCCACAGTGCCGACACCTCGCACATGCCAGGCTAGCCACTTAGAGATGCTGTTCTCTCCCCATGAGAGCCTATGTTTTTGAACGGCAGGATTTTGTCTTATTGTTGAATCTCCCACAGCCAGCACACAGCAGATACTTAATGTGATATTTGTGGAATGAACGAATCCTCTAACCCGTTTCTTTGGCAGAAAATGTGTTTTTCAGTCTCCTGAGTATTCCCCAGGGGACACTAGCCAGTACTTTTCACTAAGCTCCTGTGGTAACACTGTCATTCTGCTTTCATTTGCAGGTTGAGGCGGCTCAGAAACAAGACGGCTCACCAGATGAAGGTTCAGCACTTCTACCAGCAGCTGCTGAGGTCTGTCATGCCGCACCCTTCTGCGTATCCCCTGGTGATCCCCCCGTTCCCCAATCTGTCACGCTAGCAGCCCACCTCATGCATCTCCAACTGAGGTCTCTTCAGTGAGTTCCAGACTTGGTTTCTAGTTTGCAGTTCAACCTCTGATCCTGATTTTCCTCCAGCCTGCCCCTTCCTGCTCATAGGATGTGTGTGCTGCTCCTGCGAGGGTCACACACTGGCTAATCCTCGGGGGTCTGTTCCTCCCAGTGATGTGGCGTGGGCGTCTCTGGACCTGCCGTCCCTTGTGGCTGAGCACCTCCCTGGGAGGCAGGAGCATGTGTTTTGGAAGCTGGTGCTGGTGCTGCCGGATGGAGAGGAGCAGTCCCCAGAGAGTCGTGGCAGGTCAGGAAGGGTTTCCCCTGTGGGGTTTCCAAGAGGTGGAGTGGGCAGGGCAGAGCTGTGGGCCAGGGCCGGGTATTCCTCATGTGTGATGGGAACTCGGAAGTGTAGGTTTATGTTTTAATGCTAGGATTTATAGTCTATTTTGCTCATGATTTTAAATTGAAACTTTAGATTTGATTATTTCAATTTTTATTCCATAAACTTGGTGTATTAGTCCGTTCTCACACTGCTTTAACAGCAAGGGCGGATGACTGCAGTACTTTATACCAGAGGTCTCGTTGAACTCAGTCATGTAGAGGACAGCGATGGCTGGGAGCGTGCCACACGCTTAACCCAGAATCTTGGTAGAAGAGCTATCATGAGAGCAGCGAGGGGGAGGTGCCACACACTTAACCAGATCTCCTGAGAGCTCACTATCATGAGAACAGCAAGGGCGGATGCTGCAGACTTAACCAGATCTCGTGAGAACTCAGTATCATGAGAACAGCGAGGTGGGAGGTGCCACACACTTCTAAACAACCAGATCTCCTGAGAGCTCACTATCATGAGAACAGCAAAGGGGATTCCACCGCCATGATATAATCACCTCCCACCAAGCCCCTCATCCAACACTGGGGATTACAGTTCAACATGAGATTTGGGTGGGGATACAAATCCAAACCATACTATTTGGCAACAGTCTTAGTCCAAAAGCATTTAAAAGTTGTTATTTCAAGCTGTGTTAAGGTGCATTGATAGACCTGCTTCATTTTAGACTCTCCAGTAAGATAGTTTATAGTCTGTTTACTATAGTTCCATTTTTTTCCCTTAAACTTTTGGCATTTTAAAAAAGAAAAAATTGACGTGATCTTATTTCCTGGAACCAAATAGCATACAGAAGTCATGTTTTTAAAGCAACTACAGTCTCTGTGTTTTTTGAGACAGGGTCTTGCTTTATCATCACCAGGCTAGAGGGCATGGTGTGATAACAGCTCACTGCAGCCTCGACCTCCTGGGCTCAATTGATCTTCTCACCTTAGCCTCCTGAGTAGCTGGAACTACAGGCGTGTGCCCCCATTCCTGGTTAATGTTTTTTTTGTGTGTGTGAAAGATGGAGTTTCACTATGTTGCCCAGGCTGGTCTTGAACTCCTGGGCTCAAGCAATCTGCGTGCTTCAGTCTACCAAGGTTTTGGGATTACAGGCGTGAGCCACCACACCCAGCTTACAGTTTATTTTTAAAATAGCTTTATTGAAATGTTATTCACATACCATGAGCTTTGCCCATTTAAAGTGTACATTTCAGTGATTTTTAGATATATTTACAGGGTTTTGCAACCATCACTGTTACTAATTCCAGAACACCTTTTCACTTAAAAAGAAAGCCTGTATTATCTTTTTTTTTTTTTTTGAGATGGAGTCTCACTCTGCCGCCCAGGCTGGTGTGTGGTGGCGCGGTCTTGGTTCACTGCAACCCTCGCCTCTCAGGTTCAAGCAATTTTCCTGCCTCAGCCTCCGAAGTAGCTGGGATTACAGGTGCACACCACTGCGCCCGGCTTATATATTTTTTGTAGAGACAGGGTTTTGTATATTTTTTGTATATTTTGTATATTTTTTGTAGAGACAGGGTTTTGCCATGTTGCCCAGGCTGGTCTTGAACTGGGCTCAAGTGATCCACCTGCCTTGGCCTCCCAAAGTGCTGGGATTACAGGCGTGAGCCATTATGCCCAGCTGTTGATTCATTTCTTCAAACAAAATAGCTGTCTTCTCATTTGCTAAGTTCATGTCACTTAAGAATTCTTAAGGTCTCAGGTATGAGAAATTTGATCTGTAAAAAACATGTATTTCAAACTCTAGGGATGTTTTCTATTGCTGAAAATCTTAATGCTTCAGAATCTTAAGTCACATTAGAATGAGCCAGTTCCATGAGTGCCCCCTCCTCCTGCCCAGTTAAGAACAAGTAGAAGCTGGGCACAGTGGCTCATGCCTGTAATCCCAGCAACTGGGGAGGCTGTGGAGGGAGGATTGCTTGAGCCCAGGAGTTTGAAGCCAGCATGAGCAACATAGTGAAACTGAGTGAGACTCTATAAAAAAATGGAAAAATTAGCTGGGCATGGTGGCCCATGCCTGTAGTCTCAGCTACTGAGAAGGCTGAGGCAGGAGGTTTGCTTGCTGCGGTGAGCTAAGTTTGTGCCACTGCACTCTAGCTTGGGCGACAGAGCGAGACTCTGTCTCAAAAAAAAAAAAAAGTAAAAGATCGTTGCTCCATTTTAAAATGACAGCCTGTTTTGTGCAAGTCAGCTGCATAGTAAGATTTGGTATCTATGGACGTAGGTCTGTGTGATATTTCTCTTCTTTTCCTGAAAGTCTTTATAATTCAAATTTAGAGTTAGATTCTTCAAGTGTTTTATTGTTGTTATTTTTTTTAAATCTGTAGAATTCTAGCAAATTGGTTAAAAGTCAAGTTCATGGGAGATGAAGGCTCAGTGGATGACACATCCAGCGATGCTGGTGGGATTCAGACGCTTTCGCTTTTCAACTCGCTTAGCAGCAAAGGGGATCAGATGATTTCTGTTAACGTGTGTATAAAGGTGAACTATAATTACTTTGTGTTTACTTCTGTGTTTTCATTACTTTCACTTACTCCCAGATATCACTGGAACCATGCAAATACTGCTTATTCCCCAATGTGGTTTTGAAAGACTGCGGGAGGCTCAGAAGCAAGTATTATATGTCTCCGTACATGTCTTTTAAAAAATTATTTTTTTAAGCCAGTCAGATTTAGCAGGGGGCACCATGCCCAGCCTGCTTCTTTACTTTTTCTATTTTAATACTATATATTAGATTTCCTAAATGTAATACATACACAAAACTTTTTAAAAATGAGGAAATGTAAAAGAAGTATGAAGATGATGATAAGAACCATCCATGCTCTTGCTATTCTGAGGTAACAGTAACTTCTTGGTGCAAAATTCTTCCCTTTTCCTGGGATTACAAAGTCACATTTCATTTACTGGAAATTAGTTTACTGTTCCTATTACCTTCATTTTCATTTTTAATGAAAGTAGCACTTCCATGTACTTAAAAAGAAGTCAGATAATGCCACATGATTTAAAACGAGACATAGCTCCTCCTTCCTCTCTTAACTCCTTTCTTCAGGGCCTCATTTTTCTCATGTTTCCAGATTACGTACTTACACAGCCGTTTCTAAGTTTATCCATTTAAATGTTCTCTGCTGACTTCCCATTAATGTAAATGTATTAGTTACCTTATTCCTAAGTAACAAATTACCCCTAACATAGCAGCTTAAAATAAGTCTGTTATCATGGTTTCTGTGGGTCAGGAATCCAGGTGTAGCTTAGCTTGGGTCCTCTGGCTGAAGGTTTCTCACAGGTGGAAATCAAAATGTTGGCTAGGATTGCAGTCTCATCTGAAAGCTTGACTGAAGGGTATCTACTTCCCAGCTCACTGTAGTGAGCTTGTGTCATGTGGCCAAAGACTTCCTCAGTTCCTGCCACATGGGCCTCTCCCCAGCTGACAGCATGCCAGCTGGCTTTCATCAGAGTGAGCAAGAGATGAGCCCAGATGGAAGTCTGAGTGTGTTTATGACCTAAACTTAGAAGTGACATCCTGTTGCTTGTTGGCTTCTGCCTGTCAGAAGTGAGTGGCTAGGCCCGGCTCACGGGGCAGGAGATCACACGTGGCCATGAACACTAGGTGGAATCAGGGGGACCCTCTTGGCGGCAGCATACCACCCTAGGTACAGCGCGGCCTCTTGTGCCATGGTCCTGCTCAGCCTTCCACGTCTCCCGGGATAGCTACACTATCACTTTGTATTACTGCAGTGAGTGGGGTCATATTTTGATGGCTCTGTGACTGCTGTTTACCTCAGAACCAGTAGTGTTCTATAACCACAATTATTTTTTTTCTGCAAGAAACAGAGTTGCCTTATTGTCTCACTTAACATAGTTCTCTTCATCTCTTTCATTTTTACTGGGGGGCTGTATATATCTCAGTAGAGTTTTCCAAATGTTCTGTCACTTCACCTGATCCATGTTCCCTCTGTCCGGGAACCCTCATCTGTGGGCTGGTCTCCAGGCAGCACGTGCGTTAGTGCCGTCATTAGGAGCACATGTCCCTGCTCCTCCACCTGGAAGCTCTGTGACCTTGGGCAAGTTCCCTAGTGTCTCTGCCACCTGTGTGTGGGTACTGTTACTTCTTATTCCTATTTTACTCAGAGATGGTAAAATAAACTACCCAAGCCTGTGCAGGTGCTGTCTGGTGGAGATGCTCATCTGGCTCTTGCGGATAAAGTCAGTGCACACGCAGACTGCGTAGGACAGTGTCTGGCACAGGCCAGGTGCTTGCTCAGTGTTGCCATTAGCAGCAGCTGCTGCAGTGTTTTTTCTTGGTTCAGCCCCTTGTTGGATGGTATATGTTATGGGAGGGGAATTTTCTGAGTACTTTCCATTATGAAAATGATTTTATTCACAAAATACCTTAGGCTGGGGGAAATAAAAAGAAAATGCATTTATTTTGACATTTGCTTCATAGTTTAGCTACATTTGTAAAATTATAGGTAGAAAATTATTTTCCTGGCCACGCATAGTGGCTTATGCCTGTAATCCCAGCACTTTGGGAGGCCGAGGTGAGCAGATTGTTGTGAGTGCAGAAGTTCGAGACCAGCCTGGGCAACACGGTGAAACCCTGCCTATAAAAAATACAAAAATTAGCTGGGCATGGTGGTGTGTACCTATAGTTCTAGTAGCTTGGGAAGCTGAGGTGGGAAGATTGCTTGAACCTGGGAGTTCGAGGCTGCAGTGAGCCATGATCGCGCTATTGCACTCCAGCGTTGATGACAGAGGGAGACCCCGTCTCAATTAAAAAAATAAAGAAAATTATTTTCCTTCCAGTTTTGTTCCACTGTCACCTAGCATCCACTGTTGTTGTACTATTCCTGTTCCTTTCTGTGTGGCCTGGTTTTGTTGCTCTATGGAAGGCTTTTCTCTCTGTTCATGGCGTCCTGAAGATTCACTTTGTTATGCCTGGCACTGGACTACCTTAACACACTGTGCAGGGCTTAGCAGGTTCTTTCAGGCTAGAGACTCCTGTTTCACTTCTGGGACATTTTCATGTCTTTATGACACTCTGTCTTTTTTCTGTTCTCTCTTGAGCTTCTATTAGATAGATGTTAGACCTCAATTGATCCTCTGAGTTTCTTACCCTTTCTGTCCTATTTTCAATCTCATCTCTTCCTACCGTGATCTAAAAGATTTCCTTGACTTTATTTTCCTATTGTCCTACTGAATTTTTTACTCCATGTGTATTACTTATTTCCTCTTTATTCTTATCATGACTTTTTCATAGCATCTTATTTTTTGGATGCATCATTTTATCTTCCCGAGGAAATTAGGGTTTTTGGGGTCTAAGTTTTCTTTGGTTCATGTATTACCTGGTTCCTCTTTTTTTTTTTCCTCTTTGTTACTCCAGTTTCTCTCTTTTATGTTGGAGGCCCTCCTTATATGCCTTATCCAAGGCTGTCTGTCTATATCTGAGTGAGGCCCTAAAAGGCTAGCCAAGAAGTTCTATGTTTGGGGCGGGGTGGAAGGTAGCTAAATGGCAAGCCAGCCTTTTTGGAGGGACTCCCAAATGTCTGGATCTGGATGTCTGTTCCCTAGAGTTCAGTTTTTCTGGAAAGGACTTGTGCCATCTGCTTTCTGGGGAGCTGCTGGTATTCTCAGGGTAGGGTCTGGAGTGGTTTGGTGCTGAGTCTCTTCCACTGTGCCTGACCATGGCCCTACATCTGGGTCCTCTCAGGACTCCTGTTCAGGGGCTCAGGGGGACTGGTTGTGCATACAGGTTGCCTGCAGTGGTGGGTGCCAATAGGGCCAGGCTCTGAACTTCACCTTTGGCTCCTGGTGTCTTCAGGGCCTGGGTATACAGGGCTTTTGCAGGCTTAGTCAACCTGACTCCTTACACACTGACACCTGCAGCCTTTAGGTATGGCATCCTCTGCTTCCCTAACACAGGGATTGGTCACATCTATTTGCTGCTTTCTAGAAATGTATCAGAATCCCTCATCTGCTGCTGGCGTGCCTTCCCTCTTTCTATTATTACGGGCTTATATTTTTGTTTATTTTTGTAGAAATGGGATCTTGCTATGTTGCCTAGGTTGGTCTTGAATTCTTGGCTCTTGGCCTTAAACAGTTCTCCTGCCTTGGCCTCCCCAGGTGCTGGGATTACAGTCATGAGCCACTGTGCCTAGCTTTAACTGTTTTTATACCTGTTTAAGGTTAATTAAAATTATAGTAATATGGTCAAACACAATTGTAGCTGGGGGCTAAATTACCTGTTGACCTGGCTGTTTCTTGCACTAATTCTGTTGCATTAATTCTCATTTTTGTTGCTGTGAATTTAAAATATGAACATGGGGTGGGTGCGGTGGCTGACGCCTGTAATCCCAGCACTTGGGGAGGCTGAGGCAGGCTGATCACTTGAGGTCAGGAGTTCGAGACCAGCCAGGCCAACAGGGTGAAACCCCGTCTCCATTAACAATACAAAAATTAGCTGGGCGTGGTAGTGGGCCCCTGTAATCTCAGCTACTAGGGAGGGTGAGGCAGGAGAATTGCTTGAACCCAGGAGGTGGAGGTTGCAGGGAGCTGAGATCGTGCCACTGCAAACCAGCCTGGGTGACAGAGCGAGACTCCATCTCAAAAAATAAAAAGTAAAATAAAATAAATAAAATATAAACACGTCTTATATCTGAAGGGCAGATATAGAAATTATTTTTCTAGTGCGACTGTCCTCTGAATATATGAAGAAACAATGTTATTTGACATTTCCTTTAAAAAGGGATTCTGAAGCTGGGCATGGTGGCTCCACACACCTGTAATCTCAGCTACTCAGGAGGCTGAACCAGGAGGACTGCTTGAGCCCAGGAGTTCAAGACCAGCCTGGGCAACATAACAAGACCCCTTCTCAAGGAAAAAAAAAAAAAAAGGTTGGGGGGAGTCTTTGCTAACCGTTGGATTTGGGGAAACGGGTCAGGAATTAAAATAACTACAGGAAGTAAGATAACTACAGGGTATGCCCAGCCGTGCCCTTGGAGGCCTGTCTGGAGTACAGTCAATATTTAGTGCATGGAGAGCTTTGGCTGCACTTGCTCTGGGGTAGATCAATCACTGCTGATGCGTCCCATGGTGCGTCTCTCCTGATGATCTTGATGCTGTTGCAGGTGGCCCATGGCGCCCTCAGTGATGGTGCCATCGATGCTGTGGAGACACAGAAGGACCTCCTGGGAGCCAGTGGGCTCATGCTGCTGCTTCCCCCCAAAATGAAGAGTGAGGACGTGGCAGAGGAGGACGTGTACTGGCTGTCGGCCTTACTGCAGCTCAAGCAGCTCCTGCAGGCCAAGCCCTTCCAGCCTGCACTTCCTCTGGTGGTTCTTGTGCCTAGCCCAGGAGGGGACGCCGTTGAGAAGGAAGTGGAAGATGGTTTGTGAAGGAAGTCTCGTTTATGAAGCAGCATTGTTTAAAAATGGGTGGAGGCCCTGGGTCTGAGGATGGTCCAGTAGTTTTGGGGTCAGGAATCACTGAGACAGCAACCCCTATGGTTACTGTCCACTGCAGGACTGCGTGCGGTCAGCACAGTGAGATGTATTAGCAGGTGTGCTGAGAGCAGAATGCGAGTGACCTTCCTCTGTGTCTCTCTTAAAGGTCTGATGCTACAGGACTTGGTTTCAGCTAAGCTGATTTCAGATTACACTGTTACTGAGATCCCTGATTCCATTAATGATCTACAAGGTTCAACTAAGGTAAGGTTTCATCATTTTTAACGGTCTGTCAAGATATTTTTTTTCCCCTTTTGCTGTATCTTGAATTGAGCGTGTATTAGCATTTGCATTTTTTTTTTTCTTAAGAAACAGGGTTTTATTCTGTCACCCAGTTTGGTGGCAAGAGGATAGCTCTCTGCAACTTCAAACTACTGGGCTCACACAATCTTCCCACTTCAGCCTCCCAAGTATATGGGACTACTGTCATGTGCCACTGCGCCTGGCAGCAGTTGTATGTTTTATACAGATAACTTTCTAAAAACATAAGCAGAAATCAAAATAAAAGATAAAATTTGTCCATGGTCCTGCTATCTGCAAATTAAATTGTTTATGTAAAATTTTTTAGTGTTTTTGTTTCTATGAATTTAAAATATGAACATATATCTGAAGGTCAGATACAGAAATTGTTTTTCTAGGGTAATTGTCCTCTGAATACGTGAAGAAATAATGTTATTTGATGTTTCCTTTAAAAAGGAATTCTGAAGCTGGGCATGGTGGCTCCTCACACCTGTAATCTCAGCTACTCGGGAGGCTGAAGCAGGAGGACTGCTTGAGCCCAGGAGTTTGAGACCAGCCTGAGCAACATAGCAAGACCCCCTTCTTGGCCGGGCACTGTGGCTCAGGCCTGTAATCCCAGCACTTTGGGAGGCCGAGACGGGTGGATCACGAGGTCAGGAGATCGAGACCATCCTGGCTAACACGGTGAAACCCTGTCTTTACTAAAAAATACAAAAAAACTAGCCGGGCGAGGTTGCGGGCGCCTGTAGTCCCAGCTACTCGGGAGGCCGAGGCAGGAGAGTGGCGTGAACCTGGGAGGCGGAGCTTGCAGTGAGCCGAGATCCGGCCACTGCACTCCAGCCTGGGCAACAGAGCGAGACTCTGTCTCAAAAAAAAAAAAAAAAAAAAAAAAAAAAGACCCCCTTTTCAAAAAAAAAAAAAAAAAAAGGCAGGGGGAGTCTTTGCTAACAATTTAGAGAAAGAGGTGCCAGGAATTAAAATAACTATAGGAAGTAAGATAACTATAGGGTGTGAAGGCATCTTGGCACATAGTGAAGCTGTTAGTCCCTTCCAAAAAGGAGAAGACTCCATTTCTGTGCATGGTGAAGGGGATGTCCAGGGCTGGTCTCCTGAGGGTGTGGGCGCTTCCATGGGGCAACCATGCAGGTCACACTCCTCCTCAGGCCAGATGGGATCTGGGGGCTCTCTTAGTGCCCCTACTGGACATGGCTCCTGAGCCCTAGAAGGCTTAACTCAACTGCATAGGACACTTCTGTTCCCCTTCCTACCACAGTTGAGAGCCCAGTACTCTGGTGTTACCTGCTGTGGGCAACCTTGGGGGATCAAGCCCTTTCAGAAGGCTGTTTTTGAAAAACAGTGTGAACTCTTCAACCAGGTCTCTTCTGACTGTCTTTGTTCTCAGGTTTTGCAAGCGGTGCAGTGGCTGGTTTCCCACTGCCCCCGTTCCCTTGACCTTTGCTGCCAGACCCTCATTCAGTACGTCGAAGATGGGATTGGCCATGAGTTTAGTGGCCGCTTTTTCCACGACAGAAGAGAGAGGCGTCTGGGCGGTCTCACTTCGCAGGAGCCTGGCGCCATCATTGAGCTGTTTAACAGTGTGCTGCAGTTCCTGGCTTCCGTGGTGTCGTCCGAACAGCTGTGTGATCTGTCTTGGCCTGTCACTGAGTTTGCTGAGGCAGGGGGCAGCCGGCTGCTTCCTCACCTGCACTGGAATGCCCCAGAGCACCTGGCGTGGCTGAAGCAGGCTGTGCTTGGGTTCCAGCTTCCGCAGATGGACCTTCCTCCCCTGGAGGGTACGTGCTCGTGCTGGGGAGGTCTGGTGGGTGGCTGCAGCCAAACCTCAGGCTTCCTTCTCAATGTAGTAACCATCTGGCAGGTGTTGGGCACCAGTGTGTGAGGGCTGCATGTCCACCTCCACTGGGCACATGCATGTCTCCATGCTGTGCTCGCCTGCACCTTCCTTTGGGTTCATGGGCCAGAACAAGGTGGGTTTTGTGGAGTGGGGGCTGTTAGCCTTTCCTGACCAGCAGAGCAGTCTATGGGAGTTCACTCAGCCTCAGGAGGAAAGTGACAAGTGGTACTGGGAGGAACACCAACCCTGATCCTGTCCTGCCTGCCCCGCAGGGTCCCTGTTTTCAGAACAGACAAGCCAGGGGCAAAGAGCATGGGGACCATGTAGCCCTGTCCCCAAGCCACGGCCATGGCACTCAGTGCTGATTTAATGTTCCTTTTTTGTCAAAGAAGCCTTGTTCTGTGGCTCTGGCTATGCCCCTGTTCCTGGCTGTCTTTGGGCTGTTTTGACGCAGATCCTACAGGCCATCTGGCTGGCTCAAGCCCAGTATGGCATATGGGGCTGCTCCTTCCCATGCAGTCAGAAGGGAATGAGCTGCTTATCTGGCAGAAGTTGTGGCATTAGCATAGACACTCCCCTTTGGGCCTCAGGCGCCCTTCTGAATTGTGGGGTGTGGTCTGTAGTAGGTCTAACGTATGCTCTTTATTGAAGGAACCCAAAGGGAAGCAAACCACTCAGCACAAGCCCTCAGTGCTGTGGCTAGGTTGGGGTTCCCCAAAATAAGCTAAGACCACTTATACCAGACTCATCTGGGTGCTTGTTAAAATGCAGATTTCCTAGGCACAACCACAGGCCTGTAGAGTCAGAGCTTCTGGGTGGACCTTTACTAGCAACACTGTTAAGGGGGACTGTCTGCGTCCCTCACCTAGCTCCTGGGAATAAGCTGCTCTTCCCTCAACAACTGTGGTTCCGCTATGGTTAGAAAGCAGACTTCTCAACTTGACAGTTAGTTGCCTTCTCCTAAGAAAATGTAGAGTTAAAAATGTTTTCATGTACATTTTCACCCTTTGGCCAAACCTGTAACTAATGAGGCACTTTCTCCCTAGCCCCCTGGCTCCCCGTGTGCTCCATGGTTGTCCAGTACGCCTCCCAGATCCCCAGCTCACGCCAGACACAGCCTGTCCTCCAGTCCCAGGTGGAGAACCTGCTCCGCAGAACCTACTATAGGTGGAAGAGCAAGAGCCCCTCCCCAGTCCATGGGGCAGGCCCCTCGGTCATGGAGATCCCATGGGATGACGTCATCGCCTTGTGTATCAACCACAAGCTGAGAGACTGGACGCCCCCCCGGCTTCCTGTTACGTCAGGTAGTTAGAGCTTGGTGCGATGGGATCAGCTCCTCACGAGACTTTCCTGGTCTAGTTTCTGCAAAGGAAGATGTTTACTTGATGTTGCTGCTTTTCTTTTGGGTCCCTATCCTTCCTTTCCTTAGGACTTCCCTCTTCAAGTGAGTGACCTAAAAACATTGAGACAAGCTAGGAAGGTTCTGGTAGAGCCTGAACTCACCTCCCTGAAACAGGCCCCCTAGGGTGGCTCTTAGAGAGGATTTTGTGGCTTTTGAGTAGTCATTACTGGCCCTGCCTGTCTGGACTTTGAGTGATGCATGGACACTGGGAGCCTATTTAACCCAAGTGTGGAAGTCACATAATTGTGTGACTTTAATCAAAGGGCTTGCACTTAAATCAGTGAATTTAAGCACATGCCACCTGTCGCTCTAATATTTGTACCTGTTTTTGTTTTTCTTTTTGTTTTTGAGACAGGAGCTTGCTATGTTGGCCAGGCTGGCCTCTTTATCTGTTTTTGTATTGTTTTCTCAGAGGCACTGAGTGAAGATGGTCAGATATGTGTGTATTTTTTTAAAAACGATTTGAAAAAATATGATGTTCCTTTGTCGTGGGAACAAGCCAGATTGCAGACGCAGAAGGAGCTACAGCTGAGAGAGGGACGGTGAGGTTCATGTTCAGTATGTTTCTGTTTCTTGCTAAACTGTATTTTTCTTCCAAAGTACACAGAAATTAACATCCTACATGCCAAATCCAGTCCATTGTGGACAGACTGTGACAAAGCCTCAAGGAACAGATCATTCCCTGCAGTAGAAACTGTTCTAGAGCAAAGTTAAAAGCATCTCACTTCATTTATCAGGCGAACCTGACCCTGAAACCATACCTAACCAGGAGAGTACAGCTGACATTTCATCTCACTTCCAAATCTGGTTCCAAAGCACAGTACCTAAAAAAGTCACAAGTATGCTTTCTCCCAGGATAAACAAGAACAGTGAAAATCTATTAATGTAATTTGTTCCCATAATAGAAAAATAAGTGGTAATTTTAGCAGGTGTTGAAATACATTTCTTAAAATTAGTACCCATTCCTGATAACATTTCTTTATTTTGGGTAATTTCTTTAGCTTGGGTAAAAAAAAAAGTCCTAACTTGGTAAGGCTACCTAACATAAAACTACCAAAATAGAAAAAATACATGCTTCTTGGTAGAATATTAGGAACAGCGGAATCAGAACCAGCCTGTTGTCCCGGCTAGTATTCACTATTGTCCTGGAAATCCTCACCAGCAAAGGGATGTGGGATAGACAGGTACAAATACTGAAAGGAAGGGGAAACTGTCGTTTCCAGACAGTACAGTTGTCAGTCCAAGATAATCAACAGTCAAGTCCATAGAACCATTCTGAGTTCAGTAAGGTGATCAGATAATCCACAACATGTTTAAAAAAAAAAAATTATCATTCACAACAATAAACCCTTAACATATGAGTTCTCAGGGCCTATATGTACAAAGGCAACCTGAACCATTGAGGTTCAGACTAGGTTGTTGACAGGATACAATGCTGTGAAGATGTCAGTTCTGGTACTGATAAGTTCTAAAATTCATCAGGATAAAAACATATGCAGCAATTGCTGAGAAAGTTTTAAATAAGACGGCTGGGCGCGGTGGCTCAAGCCTGTAATCCTAGCACTTTGGGAGGCCAAGACAGGCAGATCATGAGGTCAGGAGATCAAGACCATCCTGGCTAACACGGTGAAACCCCATCTCTACTAAAAAATACAAAAAACTAGCCAGCCAAGGTGGTGGGCGCTTGCAGTCCCAGCTACTCAGGAGGCTGAGGCAGGAGAACGACGTAAACCCGGGGGGCGGAGCTTGTAGTGAGCTGAGATCCGGCCACTGCACTCCAGCCTAGGCGACAGAGCGAGATGCCGTCTCAAAAAAAAAAAAATAAATAAGACTAACAAGGTTTGCTTTGCCTGATACCAAAACATATAGTAAAGCTCCAGTACTTGAAACCATGAGAGGATGCCAGAGTAGATGAATGGATCAGAATAAAGAGTCGGAATACGTGACAAAAGTGTTACGCCAAATTATTGAAATTAGTGGGGAAAGGACAAACATTGGCATGTGTTTAGAAAAACATGTCAGATGCCCTCTTTCTCACTATTTGTAAATATTACTTCCAAATGTATCCAAGAGCTATCTATAAAAAATAAGGACTTTGCCAATACTAGGGAAAAACAATCTGGAACCCTAGGGTGGGAGGCAAGACATGAAGCAGAGAAGCTCCAAAAACGCGGCTGCCTCGTGAGAGCAGAGACTTCCAAGAGGAACAGGCAGTCTCAATGCCTCTGTGCATAAGGTTCACTACAGTGCAGGGGCTGCCTTCCCTCTTTGCCCCACTCCCTGACTTGATGGAAGCTTGGAAGTAGGCATGGGGCCGGCATGAGCTATCCCAGGAGAGCACATGAGTCTGAGGCACATGTTCTTACATGTTAATGCACATGTGCAAATGTATCTACATGCTTCACATGATGCTGTAGAAATATTTTCTTGACCATAAGCATTTCAAATCATGTACTTACAGTTTGGGAATAAAGCCTTTTCATCCTTCTGCAAACAATTTTCCCATACCATTGCTTCACATGCACCGTAACTGGAAGGGGAGCACAGAGTGTGGCCGAGAGGGAAGGATTCCCCGCACAGAGGATCTGATGCGAGGAGCTTCTGCTGAGGAGCTCTTGGCGCAGTGTTTGTCGAGCAGTCTGCTGCTGGAGAAAGAGGAGAACAAGAGGTGAAGCCCACTTCCTTCTAATTCATGTGTGTTGTTTAGTCTGCTTTATGCTGTGAGGGGAGACTGGTTATTGCTTGATTGATGTAAGACAGCCAGGATGGAGAAGGGAAGGTGGATTATTAGCAACAGTTTTAGTGCTGTAACTATTTAAAAGCTCTTGGAAGACAGAAGCAGTGCCCTAGATAGTATGTTTTTAAGTGAATTTCATTTATTATTTATTTATTATTGAAAGTCAGTGTTAAGTTTTTGTGGGAAATTCATGTGGTTAAGTCTACTCAAAAGATGGTGAGTGCTGAACAGTATGGCTGGCCAGAAGCACCCTGCCCTTGGGAGCCTGAGGCATTGGTGGATGATCCCATGCTTTGAGTGGGCAGGAGCTGGGGCAGCCCCTCCTCTGCGTTGCCCATTTTCCTCCTTCCCATGTATACCTTTCTTTTGCTTTCATTTGATGGCCATGTTTACCATTTTACTGAGAAGTAGAATCAGGAGTAAGGGACCTTCCACAGGTTGTCCTCTGCCTTCCCTGCCCTCCCAGCCACATCCAGCATCCTCCCTATATCCCCATCCTGACCCCTCTTGTTGCTGGAAAGGAACCATGCAGCTCATAGTCAAAGTCAGCCCTTCCTGGGCTGGGATCTCATCTCCCACCTACCCAAGGAAATTCATTCAATGAGTATCCCTCTTGTGTTACCACCCCTCCCCATACTAGATGGTGCCCATCAGCAGCACACAGACATGAAACATGCCTTCCTGTCTTGGCCCCATTTCCATCTTTAGCCACCACTTCATGTTTCTGCCCTCTTAATAGTAAAACTCCTCAAAAACGCTTGTGATACTCACTTCTCCAGCCTTTCCCGGTCTCCTACAGTTGGCTCAGGGCTGAACATGACCATGAACCCCAGTCCCTGGTAGCATCCCATACTTGATCCTCCCCTCCTTGCTCCTAGGATGTCCGTGTCCTCCTCCTGCCCTGCTGGATCCTCCTCATCCCCCAGCTGCCCCCCGGATTCATTCTCTCAACCTCTCCTCTGCATCATCTGTACCTACTCCTCAGAGATTTCATCCAGTTCCATGGATTTTTAAATAACATCACTATTCTGACAGCTCCAAATTTGTATCTCAGACCTCTGAACTCCACACTTGAACATCCTACTGCTTCCTTGAAATCTTCATTAGACATCTATTGGATGTCTAGTAGCGACTGCAAAGTTAACATATCCCAAATCCAGTTCCCAGCTTTCTTCCAACCAGCCTCTTCCTTTGGTGGTCCTCTGCTGATGGTGGCTCCATCCTTCCAGCTGCCTAGATCAAGTGCGTTGGAATCATCTCCTCACATCAGCCCGTTCACATATCCTATTGGCTCTATTGAAAATACATTCAGAATTGGACCATTTGTTATGACTTCCATGGCCACCACCTGGCTCAAGCCACTATCATCTTCCTTCTGGATTATTACAGTAGGCTGTGGTTTGGTCTTGGTGGACCTGGTGGGTGCCTTTCAAGTGAGTCAAGATGGAGGTCATGTCACTTGCTTGCTCACAGCCTCTCAGTGGCTTCCGTCTTTCACCTTCATTCAAAGGCAAACTTTACAGGGGTGGCCAGGGCCCTGAGTGATTTGCCCCCATTTCCTCTGACCTCCGCTCCTTCCTTGAACATGGTAGGCAGCTCACAGTTGGGCCTTTGAGTTTGCTGTTCCTGTTGCCTAGGACTGTCCAGCCCCCTCCATTCTCCCCAGCATCCCCACGGCTGATCTAGTACTCACTTCAGATCTCTGCTCAAATGTCTGCTTCCGTTAGGCCGTCCTTGCCCATCCCCGACCTTGTTTCCATGGCTCTGCTTTGTCTTTCTCATCTTCAAACCCTGTTTCTCTTGTTAGGTGTTCCTTGTCTGTCTCTCCTCACTAACGTATACATTGCTTAGGGCAGGGCCTCTGTTTTGTTTCAGTGCAATATTCCTTGTACCTAGAATGATGCCTAGCATCTGAAGGAGGCTTGATGAATATGTGTTGGAAGGGTGAATGAATGTGTCTGATTTCTAAAATCAATCTCTATAATTTAAGTGGTTTGGGATAAGATTTTTTTTTTTTCCTTTTTATTAGATAGAGTCTCGCTCTGTTGCCCAGGCTAGAGTGCAGTGGCATGATCTCGGCTCACAGCAACCTCCACCTCCCAGGTTCAAGCAGTTCTCCTGCCCCAGCCTCCCAAGTAGCTGGGACTACAGGTGCCTGCCACCACGCCTGGCTAATTTTTGTATTTTTAGTAGAGACATGGTTTCACCATGTTGGCCAGGCTGGTCTTGAACTCCTGACCTCGGTTGATCCATCTGCCTTGGCCTCCCAGAGTGGTGGGATTACAGGCATGAGCCACTGCACCTGGCCAAGATTGTTTTTCTTGAAAAGACAGGTATATGGAAGTAGACAGCTCTGGAGTACGTTAGGTAGCAGTGGCATATTATCTTGAGTTAATTTTAAACTATAAGCAGCAATCCACACATTTGGAAAACGTCAGAAGAATTAATTATAGATGCATAAAACCAAGGTAAATTAAATAAGATAAGCCAAACAAGACAATTACAAGTAATGTTAAGTAACACATAGAAGCAGTTGTTTTTGGATTAATGCCACCTTTTTCATTAAATATAAATTGGAATTGGATTTATAAATTAAAGGGAAGTGTTTTTTTTTGAGATGGAGTTTTACACTCATTGCCCTGGCTGGAGTGCGAGGGTGTGATCTCGGCTTATTGCAATCTCTGCCTCCCGGGTTCAAGCAGTTCTCCTGCCTCAGCCTCTCAAGTAGCTGAGATTACAGGCATGGGTCACCATGTCTGGCTAATTTTTTAATTTTTAGTAGAGATGGGGTTTCACCATGTTGGTCAGGCTGGTCTTGAACTCCTGACCTCAGGTGATCTGCCCACCTCGGCCTCCCGAAGTGCTGGGATTACAGGCGTGAGCCACTGAGCCCAGCCTAGTTTTTTTTTTAAATTAAGCTTTATTATAGGAAGTTATTAAATTTTTAATAAGTACATTTCTGCTTCTTAGTTGATGTAATAACTTAGTTATATTCTTAGTAAAAAGCAAAAGCTTAAGCCTGGGTGTGGTGATTCCTGCCTATAATCCCAGCACTTTGGGAGGCTGAGGTGGGCAGATCACTTGAGTTCAGGAGTTGTAGACTAGCCTGACAATACAGCAAAACCCCGTTTCTACAAAAAAATACAAAAATTAGCTGGGTGGCATGTGCCTGTAGTCCCAGCTACTTGGGAGGCTGAGGTGAGAGGATCATTTGAGCTTGGGAGGTCAAGGTTGCAGTGAGCCAAGATTGTGACACTGCACTCCAGCCTGGCCAACAGAACGAGACTTTGTCAAAAATAACAATTAAAAAATTGGCCAGGCACAGTGGCTCACTCCTGTAATCCCAGCACTTTGGGAGGCTGAGGCAGGTGGATCACCTGAGGTCAGGAATTCAAGACCAGCTTGGGCAATATGGTGAAACCCCATCTTTACTAAAAGTACAAAAAATTAGCTGGGCACGGTGGCACGTGCCTGTAATCCCAGCTACTCAGGAGGCTGAGGCAGGAGAATCACTTGAACCTGGGAGGCAGAGTTTATGCTGACCTGAGATCACACCACTGCACTCCAGCCTGGGCAACAGAGTGAGACTCCATCTCAAAAAAAAAAAAAAAAAATTAAATTTTAAAAAAGCAAAGGCTTAAAAAGTTTTTAAGTATATATAGAAGATTAATGAACAATAGTTAACTTCCTAATGCTCAAATATTTTTGAATTTATTATATATTGTTTCAGGTTTGAAGATCAGCTTCAGCAATGGTTGTCTGAAGACTCAGGAGCATTTACGGATTTAACTTCCCTTCCCCTGTATCTTCCTCAGACTCTAGTGTCTCTTTCTCACGCTATTGAACCTGTGATGAAAACATCTGTAACTACTAGCCCACAGGTGAGAAGTATACATTTGGCATTTTTTTTTTTTTTTTTTTTTGAGACGGAGTCTGGCTCTGTCGCCCAGGCTGGAGTGCAGTGGCCGGATCTCAGCTCACTGCAAGCTCCGCCTCCCGGGTTTACGCCATTCTCCTGCCTCAGCCTCCCGAGTAGCTGGGACTACAGGCGCCTGCCACGTCACCCGGCTAGTTTTTTGTATTTTTTTTAGTAGAGACGGGGTTTCACTGTGTTAGCCAGGATGGTCTCGATCTCCTGACCTCGTGATCCGCCCATCTCGGCCTCCCAAAGTGCTGGGATTACAGGCTTGAGCCACCGCGCCCGGCCTACATTTGGCATTTTACATAATAATTAAAGATTGAGAGAATGACTGAGGAAAAAAAGTAGTATCATGATTTATCCTATGATGTTATGACCAACAAATTATTAGCTCAAATTAGACCTTTTCTTAAACTTTATCCATATCATTGTTATAGAGACCCAACTGATTTTGAGTTTCTGCCTATGGAATAAATGAAGAATAGAAATGAAATATTCTTAAGAACTGAGTAAGACCTGTAACTGTGTGCTGATGTGTAGTTAAGGGCATTAAGGTGATGACAGCAGCTTCTCTTGGAGCACATATTGTCCAAGCTTCGGCATTACCCAGACCTCCCTTCTGGGATTAATTTTTCCTGAGGAAAACTAATGAATGCGGAAGGTAAGCTCCCAAGTCAAGAGCCTCACCCAAGAGTGTTCAAGTAGTGAGTGGTCAGGGTTGCTTTTCAAAGCCAGATCCAACTGGCTCCAAAGCCTAAGGTCTTTTTACCTTACCATTCTTCCTTCAGTGGTTAAAGATGCAAAAACAGAGTTTCAATCACAAATATGTGCCACTGAACAGGTAAAAACTGTGCTCCTGGACTGGCTGTAGGAAGCCCTTCAATAGGGGAGAAAAGCAAATTAAAATAACTTACTGTTTCCATTCATCAGTTGGGCAAATACTTTAAAAATATTCATGCTGGCCGGCCGCAGTGGCTTAAGCCTGTAATCCCAGCACTTTGGGAGGCCGAGATGGGTGGATCACGAGGTCAGGAGATCAAGACCATCCTGGCTAACACGGTGAAACCCCGTCTCTACTAAAAAATACAAAAAACTAGCTGGGTGAGGTGGCGGGCGCCTGTAGTCCCAGCTGTGTACTCCCAGCTACTCAGGAGGCTGAGGCAGGAGAATGGCGTAAACCCGGGAGGCGGAGCTTACAGTGAGCTGAGATCTGGCCACTGCACTCCAGCCTGGGCGACAGAGCGAGACTCTGTCTCAAAAAAAAAAAAAAATGTTCATGCCCTTTGAATTATCAATCTGACCTAAAGAATTCTGACCTACCAGATATTCCCTAAAAATTAATGTATAAAAATGTTTACTGTAGCATTAGTTATATTGTATAAAAGTAGAAGCAATAAACGTTTGAAGATGGGAGTCTGATTAAACAATTATAATACATTCACATGACAGAATAATTCACAGCCCTTGATGATATTTTCTAAAAATGACTGGCTGGGCGTGGTGGCTCATGCCTGTAATCACAGCACTTTGGGAGGCTGAGGAGGGAGGATCGCTTAAGCCCAGGAGTTTGAGTCCAGCCTGGGCAACATAAAGAGATCTCATCTCTACAGTACATAATTAGCCAGGCATGGTGCTACATGCCTGTTGTCCCAGCTACTCGGGAAGCTGAGCTGGGGGATTACTCGAGCCCAGGAGTTTGAGGCTGCAGTAAGCTATGATCATGCCACTGTGTTCCAGCCTGGGTGAAAAATGACTGACACTGGAAATTGTTCATGATAGAATACAAAGGCAAACAGTCTGTATGCAGATACCAGCTGAATGTACGAGCTAAATGAGGCTGGAAGGATGTACAATGGATAATTTTTTTTTCCCTCTGTAAAAATAAATGACTACTCAGATGAAGTTTCTAACATGATCCAGATCTAGTTCCTTCACAGAGAATAGGTCGTGGTTTATTGACATTCCAAAACTGTTTAGTTTCTTTTTTATTCAAATAGAGTGACAGGACGAGGCAGCAATCGCAGCTGTCAGAGGCAACAGGAACGTGTCTAACCGAACGGCTAAAGCACCTGGAAAGGCTGATCCGGAGTTCAAGGGAAGAGGAAGTTGCCTCTGAGCTCCATCTCTCTGCGCTGCTAGATATGGTGGACATTTGAGCAGCTGACCTGTGGGGAGGCGGTCTCTCCCAAAGAGTTTCTGTTTTTACTCAAAATAATGTTATTCTCAGATGCTTGATGCACTGTTGGAAATGTAATTATTAATCATGCAAATAAACCATTTAAGTGTCAAAGTCTCCCAGTTTTCATAATGAAAAGTTGTTGCCCCTGTGTGACCTCTTCAATATTCTCCTATATTCATGACCACCTCAGACTGTCACCCACCAGCATATGCTCTGAGGCAGTTTGGAGCTTACATTTCCATGTGTAACAGGCAATTCATTCTCTCAGCAGTCCTTCATGGGCCAGACATCAGCGATGCAGAGATAAAGAAAGACATGGCCTTTGCCTGCTAAGCCTACCCAGCTTACGTCCAGGAGAGTCAGCAGGTATTTATGTACATAATTCTCAGAGAATGTGCGTGAGGCGTGGGCCTGAATTGGTAGCAAGGAAGAAACGGAGGATGGAACGGGGTCTGGTTGGGTAGGGGAGAAAGAATTCCTGGAGAGGAGTGCAGGGGTGTAGCTAGGGACAGTGTACTTGACATGATGAAAGCTTGAAGGTACCAGCTTGGTTGTGTGGCCAAGTGAGGGGAACAGGCCAGCAGGGTGAGGTCAGAGATTCTTGTCACCTTCTTCTGAGAGCTGTGAGAACCAGTTGTTGAAGATTAGGCAGAGAAGTGATCTAGTCACATTTTCTTTTAAAAATGGCATGTGGGGCAGGAATTGAGAGGTGGGTGCTACAGGCATTTGGGTGAAATTCAAAGGGAATAAGCCTGTTTGCTAGCAATTGGTGTGAAGAGGGGATAAAATTTGAGCCATATACAGAAAGAGGTATTAATAGAACTGGTGACGTTGCATATGACCACCAATCATATGACCACTGGCACTCAGCATCTCCTGACTTAATCCTACATCCCCAGACTCTTATTTCATGTCTTCTCATTCTCTTCAAACTTCTTAGATCATGTCCTTATTTCACTGAGAAAACAATAGCACTAAGAAGAGAACCTCCTCCTCTACCAAATCTACCATCCAATCCCTGCTTCTCCAAACACACGCTACTCAACTCAGGGATCTTCAGTGATTAACTTCATGTAAAGACTTAATGCTATTTCTTAATCTTGACTTTAGACACTGTTGACTTCCTACAATGGAAGAGGAGTTAGCTTCTCTTATACTGTCTTTCCCACAACATATTATCACCCCCACCCTCGACATCCACATTTCCTCTCATATTAGTCTCCCTAAGCAATTTAATATTGGCTGAAACCTGCATTCACAGTTTAGTATAACTGTATGTTTACCATTTGCTGTTGTGCCCTTTATTGGTTTATGATTACATTTCCTTTAGGTACAACTTTTGATTTTTCCTGGAGTTAATAATTACATTGTTTTTCTCATTTGCTTGGTTTTCTATGCTCCTGTCACTACTTCACCCAAAAGTCACTGCCCTAAGTATAAAGCTCTTCCCAACAAAGTCATGGGCATCAGGTAATATGCTCCACTTTCTCTTCAAGATGTTCCTCTGGGAACCCCCTGTCTTCCTGCCATAACTTGAACATTTCCTGGATTCCGAATCGTATTTTCTTCTTCCTTTGTTTTCTCTTCTTGATGGAGCCTGTCCTTCAGTAGCCTTCTGAGCTTGAATATCTAAAATGTCTTTATTTCTACTGTAATATTATCAAATATATATTTGGTCTTTGTCTCTGCCTTCTGATATACAACTCCTAAAATCCCTGGAATCTCCAAAGTGATGTCTTTTTGTATGCTAGTAAGATGACTGATGGTGGACAGCTCCTGTGTAGCTTCAGGATAGGGACTGGTCATCTGAAAGACCAGGGCATGATCAGAGGGGTTGAAACTTTCAGCCTACCCCCCAAACTCCCAGAGGTTGGGGGAGAGGGACTGAAAGTGATGTTGATCACCAATGGCCAATAATTTAATCAATCATGCCTATGTAATGAAGCCTCCTAAAGACCCAAGGACAGGGTTCAGAGAGCTTGTGGATAGCCGAATGTGTGGGGGCTTCCAGGAAGGTGGACAGGAACACGTCCACATGCTGGGAGAATGGCACATCTCAACTTGCAGACAGAAGCTCCTGCTCTTGGGACTCTTCTAGGCCTTGCCCTGCATATCTTTTCATCTGGCTGTTTATTTGTAGCCTTTAAAATAGCCTTATAATAAATATGTGTTTCCCTGAGTTCAGTGAACTGCTCTTGTAAATTAAAGCCAAGGAGGGGTCTTGGGAACCCAGGACAGGTAAAACAACCTGGGGCTTGTGATTGACACTGGACATGGGGCTCAGTCTTGTGGCACAGAGTCCTCAACTTGTGTGATCTGCTGCTGTCTCCAGGTAGATGGTGCAGGATTGAAGCAGATACCCAGCTGGTGTCTGCTGCACAGCTGAATGCTTGCTTGCCGGTGGGGAGAAATCCTCTACATCTGGTGTCAAAAGGATGTTGTGAGAGTAAAGAAATGGTGTTTTTTTGGACTTATCTATCCTTATGTTTGATTCATCAGTTGAATGGGAATAGAATTTTAGATTGGAAATAATTCCTTTGTGTTTTTGCTTTTTTTGTTGCTGGAAATTTTTGAGATCACCTCTATTCCTGGTGTTCTCAAATTTCTCAATGACATTACTTCATATGTTGCCTCCCCATTCCCTCCCCAACCCCTGCCCAATTTATTGTGCCGGGCACTTTGTAGTCCTTTTGTCTAGTTTTTTATTGCTATTGAACAAATCACCCCAAATACAGTAGCTTAAATTTGAGGATTCAGCTGGGCAGCTTTCTGTTGGGATCTCTCATGCAGCTGCAGTCAGGTATTGGCTGAGGTTAGAGTCATCTGAAGGCTTGACTGGTCAGCGGTCCAAGATGGATCACTTGCATGGCTGGAGGTAATGTCGTACTGTTTTCCCCAAATGTCTGGCTCATGCTGACGATGGGGCTCTAAGGAGCTTGTTGAAAACTGTCAATGGGTACAGTCTGCCAGCTAATAGGTTTCTGTTTTTCTACTGGGTTACAGTTGCCAGTGTTTGCAGGACTTTTCTTGTGGGCCAGCTGCTACAGAGGAATCCTTCCACTCTTATCTCATGCTATCTGGCTGAGTGGGAGAAGTGAGCCTCGACTCACACATATAGACTTTCACTCAATCTGTCTGCTTTCAGTGACCCTCAGCTATGCCTCATGCCTAAGGTAATACCTACTCTGATTCAACTACTGCAGACTTCCTCCACCCAAGTAGGAGAGGGGACCTGTGGTCACACTGTTCCTCACAAAAATTTTCCACCAGTTATTCCAATTTCTGCACCTTCCTGGTATTTGCTGGCAGGAATGGTCTCTTGTTGGCTTCACCCACAAACATTAACTCTCAACTCTCTCTGGCTAAGTCAGTTATCACTTCTCCATCCATTCCCAGTCTCTATAATTTTGTTGACTTCTCTTGCTTACTGGTGTCTCCTCTCCCATTCTTTGTGGGTTTTTTGGTCTTTTATTACTTTATGTGAGTAGGGTTTGGGCAGGAAATGGAGGTTAATGTTTATGCTTAGTCTGCCATGTTTAGCTGAAAATTTTTTTCAAAATTCTGCCATTAGGCTTTTCTCCCCATGTCTCCTGAGATAGCTTTTGTCAGTCACCAATACATTGTTTCGTTGCATCCAATAATAAATTCTCAGTCTTCATTTTGCAATCCCTTCAAAGCCTCAGCAAAGATCACCATGTCTTCACTTATATTATGACTTCATATTCCTCTGGTTTTCCTCCTCTCTCTGGCCATTCCTCTATGCTGGAAAAGGTTGGTGCCCCAGGGCTCATGCTGGAACTTCTCTGTATTATGTGCATTTCCTAATTCATCTTGTCCAATCTCATGATTTCAAACACTACCTGAAAGCAAATGACTCCCAAATTCCTATCTCTAGCATTATCTTCTCCCCTGAATGCTAGCCTACTCAATATTTCACTTGAATGTCTAATAAGCATCTCTAGTATAACTTGTCCCCACTTAAAGCTGAACTTTCCAATCAAACTTTCCCTATTTTAGGCCAGATGCAGTGGCTCATGCCTATAATCCCAACACTTTGGGAGGCTGAAGTGGGAGGATTCCTTGCGGCCAGGAGTTTGAGACCATCCTGGGCAACATAGCAAGACCCCGTGTCTCTACCAAACTTAAAAAAAAAATTAGCCAGGTGTGATGGCACAGGCCTGTAGTCTAAGCTATTCAGGAGGCTGAGCCTGGAAGATCACTTAGCCCTGGAATTTGAGGCTGCAGTGAGCTAATGGTTGTGCCACTGCATTCCCACCTGGGTGACAGCCTGATATCCTGTCACTAAATAAATAAATAAAAGACACCTCTAGTTTAGTAAATGACCACCACCATATACCCAGTTGTGCAGGCCAAAATCCTCAGAGCCGTCTGTATCTGGCCTAATGAACAAGCTGGATGCAGTAGTATGCAAGCTGATAGCAACAGTTTTTTTTCTCATGACTGCCCCTAGAAGCTTAACTGCGTCAATTCCCAGACGTAGTTTACAGTTTTTGTTCTCTTTCAGACATTAAAAAAAGCGGGTTATTTTACTCATAAAAAGTCCAGTCCATTAAAATATCAAAACTCAAACTCTTCTCCAATTGAAACCTCTTCCCTCACCTAGCTTTGCCAGGTTCAGTGTGAGATTCCATCCAGGCTGAAGCCCCTTATTCCTATTCTTCATGTTTCTACATGGAGGAACTTATCTGGAGAAAAACTTCCAGCCTCTTTCTGCTTCCAGAGAAGCAGAGTGACTCATTTGGTTGAATTTCAGAGAACAGATAGGGTGGAGGGCTCAAGCTCCTCTGGGTACTCTTTCTGGGGTCTGTGGGTTGACTGGAGGGGTGTCTTCTGGTCAGCACTCAATTGCATAGTGTTTGGTGAGGCAGTTCCATGGCCCAGAGGCCGGGGGATATGTTTGTCTGACTTACGGGTGATTTAGTAGCTTGCCCTCTTGCTTGCAGATTTGAGCCTTGTCCTTCAAGCTAGCTTTTTAATTTGTGGCAAGGCTGATATGTTAATATCCACCCATCTTATTGCTGTGTCTTTTTCATTCGTTTCTGAACTGGTATAGGAAAAGGTGAGTATCCTTGATTGTCTAAAACCCCGCTATTCCACTGGGGGAAGATGCCTGTGGGTATTCTTTTGTCCCCTCTCTCTTCCAACTTTCTTCTCCGACTTGCTGTGGCTCACGCCCCCTTCGAAGTTAGGCTGGGGGTAGGAATTGAGGAGTGGGTGCAGAAACGCTCATTAGGCTGGGGCAGTTGTAATTGGATGTTAGGGCTTCTGTGGGCCAGATGAAGACATGCTGGGTCCTTGACCTTAGGGACCACGGGCTGCAGTCTCCAGACGTCAGCCATGTTTCCAACAGTCAGACGCCTCCTGCCCTGCTGCGCCCGGCTGTCCCTTCCAAGTTCGGTCACTCGCTCTGCCTCCATCTTCCTCTTCCCACTGCTGCTAAGCCTCTTCACCTTTAGTTTCTCCTGGGGGCGCCCACCCCGAATTCCAGCGACCTCGTGAGCAGCTGAGGCTCTACCGCGCTCGGTCCTGGCCTGCAACGCAGCCCTTCCCTGCCCTGGGCTGCAGGGCTTCTGGCCCCTGTGGTCCGCCAGGCCTGGGGGCCTCAGCCTCACCGCGTCTGCCCCCTTCCCCCCGGCGAAGGCTACGCGGCGCTCAGCTTCCCAGGGACGCCCGGTGGCGCCCTCCCCCTGGTCTTGCACTGGCCCCGACCGCCCGCGCCCACCTCACCTCAGGGCGGCCTCCTGCCCCCACCCCCGGCCCCGGCGTCCGGGCAAATCCTGCCATGCGACAGCAATTCCCTGCCACCCGACCTTCGCACTCGCTGTCCCTCGCTCGAGCCTCGCTCCCCACGTCCTTCCTTCTGACCTGCGGCGGGACCCTCCTCACCGGCGCCTCAGACACGCTTCACCGGGAGCGCCAGGCCGCCCCGGAACCAAGCCTCTAAGGGGCGCGCAGGAGGCCCCGCCCCCGCCCGCCGGCCCCACCCACCATCCCCGCCGGCCCCACCCACCCATCCCTGCCGGCTCCCACCGCACCATCCCCGCTTGCCCCACCCACCATCCCCGCCGGCCCCACCCACCATCCCCTGCCGGCCCTAACGCACCATCCCCTGCCCCCACTGACTAGCCCCTTGCCCTCATGCCCCGCCCATAAGTCCCCACCCACCTCCCAGCCCCGTCGCAGCCCGGCCCCCTCAGGCCCCGCCCCACGCCGCATGGTGCTCCTCGCGCTCCACCACTGTGGTCGCCTGACACACCCCGGGCTCGCGCTCACGGCGCCTGGATTGGCCAGGCATCGTCCCACCTGGGCCTGCGCGTCGGCCGAGGCCCGCGCCTGCGTAGTGCGCGCGGGAGGGGCGGGGCTGGGCGGCAGGTCCCGGGTGCCGAGAGCGGGCGGCTGGTAGTGGGCGGCGTAGAGCACTGCGGCTGCAATGACTGAGGGCACGTGAGTCCCCTCGCCCCGGGCTCCTGGCGCAGGCGGGGTGGTCTGGGTGCTGAGGAGAGCGCGACGCGGGCAGTGGGCCGGGGGTCGGGGCGAGGCCTGGCTCGCTGACGGCCGGTGGCCCTCAGGTGTCTGCGGCGCCGAGGGGGCCCCTACAAGACCGAGCCCGCCACCGACCTCGGCCGCTGGCGACTCAGCTGCGAGAGGGGCCGGCAGACGTGGACCTACCTGCAGGACGAGCGCGCCGGCCGCGAGCAGACCGGTCTGGAAGCCCACGCCCTGGGGCTGGACACCGTAAGTGGCTTCCGCGGAGCGTCCGCGAGCGCGGGGACCAAATTCTTGAGGGGTGAGCCGTGAGGAGCACGTTTTCTCCTAGAAAGGCGGGTGGAAGGACCCGGCCAGCGACGCCCATCCTAAGGCGTGAGCGCCCCACGGGCATTGCGTTCGCGGGCCCCTCCGCTTCAGCCCTTCATCTCTAAACCACGCATAGGAGACTCCTAATGTTGCATTTTTTAGCACCTTATTTTGAGGTAATTTTTGACTTACGGAAGAGTTGCAAAGATAGTTGTGACTTTGTTTTTATTCACAAAAAGTGTTTGGATCCAGTGTCTTCGTTGTGTGCATCGTAAGAGATGTTCCTCGTCAGAGTCTGCAGTGTAAACAGGCTCTCCTGCCAAGCCCCGGCCTCCGTCGGAAAGGCTATGCCACCCCTTGGGCCCTTTTTGAGAGGCCCGGGTCCCAGGCCCAGGTGGGCACCCGTGCCCCACCCCACACTCTGGGTGCCTGGTTTATTCCAGACATCTTGGAGAAGTTAAGAATACGTGACTGGAAAGTAAAGCAGTGAAAATGTGCAACTGTTCTTTTACATTGCTGAGGTGTGATACTCTCATCGAAGAGTTTCAGACTTTTGATAGAAACAGCTGACACTTTTAAAGTAATTTAGATTCACTATTTTGACTTGGGCTGTATATGAAGAGGGCTTTTCTGGCCGCTCAACAGTCCCGTCAGCTCTCTCTCTTTTTTTTTTTTTTCCGGTCTCTTTGCAGAAGAATTACTTTAAGGATTTGCCCAAAGCCCACACCGCCTGTGAGGGGGCTCTGAACGGGATGACATTTTACGTGGGGCTGCAGGCTGAGGATGCTAATTCGGACGCAAGTACTCATGGTGGCCCACTTTCCTCCGCCAGTAGGAGGCATGCTGCCCCAGCCTGAGGGTATGGCCACCCTGGATCACCCTTGGGATCCTGGCCCAACCTGGTCTAGGGTTTTGATGAAGCAGGTGAAAATCCAGGGGCTCACATAGAAAAGGGCTGGCAAACTCTGCCCTGTGTCAGAATCGTCCTGCTATTGGCTAGCCTTGCCAGTGTAGGGTGACAGGCTCTCTGATAAGAGAAGCAAGTGGTTCTCTAGGGGTCTGTGTTGCCTTGAGGGAGGAGGAAGATGGGCTTTGAAGTCTCAGTACAGAGTGGGATGGGCATTCCAGGTGCAAGACCTCGCCTATGCCAAGGGGCTGTAGGTGGGCAGAGTGATGGGTGGGGAGCTGTTATCTGCTGTGAACTTACTCTTAGCTACTGCAGGGGAACTTCAGGTTCAGGCTGGTGAGTAGGAGGAGCATAGCAGTTGGACTGCCTGGGTATTGAACTGATTTGGCTACACAAGACTATTTTGCATACTGGGAGTGTTTCTCTACGGAAATCCTCAGCCTTGTAAAATGGGAAATTCCCTCCTATGAATTTATGCAATAGAACTTTTTCCCCTAGTGACTTGTGATCACATTGTTTCAATGATGTGAATTCCTACATAAATAGGTTTTGTTTCTGTAATGACTTTTATTGATATGTCATTTTCTTTTACTACGGTGATTTTGTAGTAGATAGAAAGTTCTTATATATCTTTGTTGCGTTTCTCGCTCTGTGCCCAGGCTAGAGTGCAGTGGCTGGATCTCAGCTCACTGCAAGCTCCGCCTCCCGGGTTCACGCCATTCTCCTGCCTCAGCCTCCCGAGTAGCTGGGACTACAGTACAGGCACCCGCCACCACGCCCGGCTCATTTTTTGTGTTTTTAGTAGAGACGGGGTTTCACCGTGTTAGCCAGGATGGTCTCGATCTCCTGACCTCGTGATCCGCCCATCTCAGCCTCCCAAAGTGCTGGGATTACAGGCTTGAGCCACCGCGCCCGGCCGCGTTTCTTTTTAAAACATCTCTTACATGTGTCTATTCATTTACTCACCCAAATTGCCTTTATCCTGATTCTGTCCCAGAATAAAACCTGTTGGGACTTGAAATGAAGTTGCATTAGGTTTATATGTTAGTTTGGGAGAAGTTGGCCTTTAATGTTAAAAACAGTTCCATGGTGTTTGAGCCCTGCTCAAGGCCTGTTCTTCTTTTAGTCCTTAGAATAAGCCTAATGAGATACATTAGGAAGCTGAGGCACATTTATTCCAGGTCACTAGACTAGCAGGAGGAGCACTGGGATCCCCATCTCTGCTTTGACTTCTAGCCCTGCTGCCCCCTGGACTGTACAGCTTTGAGTTTTCCTGTCCTGGGATTTGAGGGCTTGTCCTTAGGGGAAGTCAAGGTGCTCTTTCTTCCCTTGGCCCCATCAGGGAATGTTGAGACTGTTCCCAGGGCTCATGGTAAGGCAATGACATAGAGTTGGTCAGGAGATGGGTCAGCCTCACTTTGCCTCTGTAGCCTCATCTGTGACAGGATTGGAATCAGGTTTGGTTATGTGCACAGTGTCAGGCACCCAGTGGTGCTTGGTCAGTGGGGACTACTGTGTTGTTTGTTCTTGCTGCTTTGGCTCTGGGCTTAGCTTGCTGGGACCCTTCCTGTGGGCTGGCTGTGAGTTGGAGTTTTTTTGTTTTTTGTTTTTGAGACAGCATTTCGCTCTTGTTACCCAGGCTGGAGTGCAATGGCGCGATTTTGGCTCATTGTAGCCTCCGCCTCCTGGGTTCAAACGATTCTCTTGCCTCAGCCTTCCGAGTAGCTGGGATTACAGGCATGCGCCACCATTCCTGGCTAATTTTTGTATTTTCAGTAGAGACGGGGTTTCACCATGTTGGTCAGGCTGGTCTCAAACTCCTGACCTCATGATCCGCCCCCCTCAGCCTCCCAAAGTACTGGGATTACAGGTGTGAGCCACCGCGCCTGGCTGAGTTGGAGCTTTTCTTCCCTGTTTCTGGACTTTGGAAAATGCTCCTGGTCCATGATACTATGTAGACAACTCCCATCGAGTGTGGCCTGTGCAGCATTGGGCAGCACTGTGGTGAGCACTGAGTGGGGTCTGACCTAGCCCCACCATTTACTGGCTGTGCCTCAGTTTCCTTGCCTGTAAAATCAGGAAGATGCTGGCTCTGCTCCTGTCTGCACATTTCCCTGTCCTAACAGCATTATAACTGTTAGGAAGGAGATGGGCTTGTTTTTGGATGGCTCATTTTATGTGACCCCGTGCGCTGTCTCTGAGTCCATCTGCTCTTCTTCCAGGGCGTGTCTGGATGGTTTGAACACTAGGGCTTCTGACTGTCTAAGCCAGAGTCAGGTATTCATTCCATGGCACATGTGGCTGGGGTCTGCCCTGAGACCTGTCCCGTGCCAGGCTCTGGGGGCACATGGCTGATGGAACCAAGCATGGGGGGTAGAGGGTGGCCTGTGAGCACCATGCCTGAGAGGACCAGGCTGGGGACGGAAGGTTCTTAGTGGATAATATTTATTGTTGTCTCTCCCTCCCCCCCAACATTTGCAAAGCGGCATATGCTTGTAGAAAATTTATGAAACAGAAAAATATAAATAAGCAAATAGGTATTACCGCATGCAAGGGTGACCAATTTTGTATTTTTCTTCCTAGCAGATGTTAAAGCAAGACCAACAGCCTCCCCTCGTGGAAGGCCCACTGATCTAAAATGTTGGTTCCTTTTGGACCTTCGGGGCACTTGGGAGAGGCCTTCTTGAGGTGCTGTGCAGGGTTTGGTGTTTCTCTGAGCGACATGGTCATGGGAGCCAGGCATGGCTGAGTGGACTCTGCAGGCGCTAGGCAGGGAGCATCGCCTGTGCTGTGGCTGACGTTCCCTCTGGCCCTGTTCCCAAAGTCCCCCATGGGGGCTTGGGAGGAATGGCCTTTCGGGGGGTGTTTTCATGAGAAGGAGGTAGCTCCCTGTTGGAGTGAGGTGCTCAGGAGGAAAGGGGCCTGGTCTTAGCAGTGATGACCACCTGCCCCCAACGAGGAACATCTCTCCTGCCACACAGGCCTCCTGATCACTTGCCACGTGGCACGCATCCCTCTGCCAGCCGGATACAGAGAAGAGATTGTGCGGTACCTGCGGTCAGTGCAGCTGCCCGATGGTGGATGGGGCCTGTGAGTGTGCCTCCCCTGTGTCACTGCACATGTGCATGTGTGTGTTCTCATGATGTAGGAGATGCTTGGGTTTCCGGGCAGCTGCCAAGGATTAGGAGTGATTGCAGCTGTGGGCCCGGGGTGGGCTGGGGAGAGACTAGCAGGAGGGGAGTGGGCTGGAGGCTGTGCAGGTGGGGCCTCGGCCTCACATCTTTTGTTAAATGGGTTTTGTGACTATTAGGACACTCTTGAGACCCACATGTGAAAACTGTCAGTCTGTTATCACTTAAGGCAGAAGAAAATTGCCTTTGACTCTGGGCTGGCAGCAGGTGGAGGCAGGGCCTGACAGCTTTCTTGCCGTGTGGCACACGCTTTGGGAGCAGAGCTGTAGCCCAAAGTGAAACGCCCTGGGGCTAGAAGTGTTGACTCAGGCGTGGGAAGGTGTAGAGCAGGCGGGTCAGGGTGAGGAAGGTGCGGGGGCTCAGTTGTCATGGGAGGTGCGTGAATCTGTACTGCAGAGTGGCTGCTCGGGGTCTCCTATGGTGGCACGTTATGTCAGGGTAAGATGTTTTAGCATTCTTAGTTTTCTGAGGAAACTCCACAGAAAGTTTTACTTTATTTCTTAGAAGTAAGGACAGATACCAGTTGCTCACCTGTCCTCTGCCCCTCTAGGCACATTGAGGATAAGTCCACCGTGTTTGGGACTGCGCTCAACTATGTGTCTCTCAGAATTCTGGGCGTTGGGCCTGACGATCCTGACCTGGTACGAGCCCGTAACATTCTTCACAAGAAAGGTATGGCCTGTGCAGCATGTCCTGGGCCGGGAGTTCGTGTCATCTCGATAATGAGCTCTCGCATACGAGATACAGAAAGATGCACTTCCAGCTGAAACAATGGGCAAAGCACATGAGCAGGGAATTTGTCAAAACAGAAGTAGGCAGAAACTGTTTAATCTAGGCATCGTTTTTTTAAAAAAGCAAATTAAGAGCCAGGCACAGTGGCTCACGCCTGCAGTTCCAGCACTTTGTGAGATTGAGGTGGAAGGACCACTTGAACCTAGGAGTTTGAGGCCAGCCTAGGCAACATGGTGAGACCTGGTCCCTACAAAAACAATAAAATATTAGCCAGGTGTGATGATATGCACCTGTAGTCCCAGCTGCTTGGAGGCTAGTAAGGCAGGAGGATCACTGGAGCCCGGGAGTTCTGGGTTGCAGTGAGCTGATTGTACCACTGCACTCCGGCCTGGGTGACAGAGTGAGACCCTGTCTCTGAAAAAATAAAAAAGCAAAGCAAATTAAGACAACTAGGTAATTCTGTTTGTTTCCTGAACTGGCAAAGACTTAAACGAAGAATGTCAATATGTCCACCTTCTTGGGGCAGCCTGACCACAGGCGAGAGCAGGCCTGGAGCTTGCAGCTTCCGATCTGGCTGTCTACGTCTCCAAGCCCTGGCTGTCCACCTCTCCAAGCCCCAACTGTCTACCTCTCCAAGCCCTGAGCTGTCCACCTCTCCAAGCCCCGGCCTAGCTACCTCTCCAAGCCCTGGCTGTCCACTTCTCCAAACCCCGGGCTATCCGCCTCTCGAAGCCCTGACTGTCCACCTCTCCAAGCCCCAACTGTCTACCTCTCCAAGCCCCAGCCTGGCTCCCTCTCCAAGCCCTGGCTGTCCACCTCTCCAACCCGCGGCCTGGCTACCTCTCCAAGCCCCGGCCTGGCTACCTCTCCAAGCCCCAGCCTGGCTACCTCTCCTCTTGCCTATAGGCCCTGAGGGCAGTTCCAGCCCAAGGGAATCCATGGCTCCTGCTTCTCCAAGAAAACGTAGTTCATGTTGTGGCTCTGCAGAGCCTGGCCTGGTCTTGTCTTTTGCCTTTCACGGACCTTCCGTAGTCAATCCCACCTGCCCTGCTCTCTGCTCCATGCATAGGGGCCTCCTGTCAGCTCCTCAAAGGCCGTTGCTATCCCAGGGCTCGCCGTGCACTGCTTCCTTAACCTGGAGCCTCTTACCTTCCACTCCTGCCCCGCTGGCTCACACTTTACATGTTCCTTCTTTGAGGACCTCTTCCTGACCTACCATGCCAGATGGAGTGTCCTGTTACGCATTTTCACGAGATCCTGCCTTCTTTCTTCATGGGCTTGTCACTGTTGTCATCAGTTCACTGTCAGCCTTTGGTGTCATTGATGCTGCGTCCCCAAGGCTGCTGTCTGGTTCCCACCACACTCCTGGCGCCTGTCTGGTGAAGGAATGTGTTTAGGCTGCACTTTGCCTAGTAGCTTTGTGAGTCTTTGACTTTTGCATACCTTTTGGGGTTTGGAGCAGGGACTCCTCAGAAGCGTGTTTAGATGGCGTGGCTGTGCCAGAACTGCATGCTGCTGAAGTGGCTCTGGCATGGGGCCAGTGTGCTGGAGCTACTCTGGAGTTTGGGGTTGTCCTTGTTCCCGTACGGGACCAGTCTGCCAAGTGGAGATGACACAGATGGGGGCAGCCCAGGCTTGGCTCAGAGGGCGAGGCCGAATGTGCGCTGTCACTTCCCCACATTGCCTTCTCCAGGTGCATGTGCACCTGGGCCTTCGCTCACCTGAGCACTGAGGTGTCCCTGGACCTTCCCAGGTAGCTGTCTTCACGTGCTCCTTCCTGGGGCCAGGGGTTGCAAACACCTCTCCTGGGGCTGGACACACTCACTCCCAGGGAAGCCACTGGTTCCACCTAGGAGCCGTGTATCCAGGGCAGTTCTGAGCACTCTGGAACCTGCTTTGCACATGGGGGTTGCAAGATCCGCATGCGGCTGCCCTTGGCTCATGGAGAGGGGCACACGTGACTCCGAGAGGGTGAAGCTTCCCAGCTAGAGCAGTGCTGGCTTTGCTGACAGGAAGCAGGTGACATGGGCCTATTCTCTCCCCTCTCAGGTGGTGCTGTGGCCATCCCCTCCTGGGGGAAGTTCTGGCTGGCTGTCCTGAATGTTTACAGCTGGGAAGGCCTCAATACCCTGTTCCCAGAGATGTGGTATGTCTGCTGTTGATTTGGTTGTTGGGCCACTGCTGCCGTCCCGAGGAGTAGAGTGACAGGGACCATGCGTGGGTCAGGCGCAGGCTGTGACACAGAGAGGGGTAGTCATTCTGTGGGTGGGGGGAGTTAGGCTTCTGGCAGAGGCCCTGATCGAGCTTGAGTTCTATAGGGATACAGAAAGGGGGAGGTTCCCAACTGGGCAGGAAGGAGGCTGTGCCGTGGATGGAGGTACCCGAGTCAGGCTGCAGGCAGGGCTGGGTGGCTTCCATCTTGCTATGGAAGACTCTGAGCATCTGTAGGGGAGGCTGCCCCTCCCCCAGCCGGTGTGGGGGCGTCCTGTGCTGCTGCTGCTGTGCCTGTCTCCTTTGCTGGTGAATGTGAAGTGTGTCCCAGCGGGACACCTCACCTGTGGACTCAGTGTGTGTGCCTTTAAAAGATCAGTGTTTGTGGCCAGGTGCGGTGGCTCACGCCTGTAATCCCAGTGCTTCCAGAGGCCAAGGCGGGCAGATCACAAGGTCAAGAGATTGAGACCATCCTGGCCAACGTGGTGAAATCCGTCTCTACTAAAAATACAAAAATTAGCTGGGCATGGCGGCCCACGCCTGTAGTTTCCAGCTACTCGGGAAGCTGAGGCAGGAGAATCATTTGAACCTGGGAGGCAGAGGTTGCAGTGAGCCAAGATTGTGCCACTGCACTCCAGCCTGGCAACAGAGCGAGACTCTGTCTCAAAAAAAAAAAGATCAGTGTTTGTTTTTTTAAACAGAACCACATACTGTTTAAATACTCAGCAAAATCAACATTAATTTCTTATCATCTGGTGTTTTTTTGTTCTGTTTTGTTTTGAGACAGAGTCTTGCTCCCGGATTCAAGCGATTCTCCTGCCTCTGCCTCCCGAGGAGCTGGGATTACAGTCTCAGGCCACCACACCCAGCTAATTTTTATATTTTTAGTAGAGACAGGGTTTCACTCTGTTGGCCAGGCTGGTCTCAAACTCCTAACCTCAGGTGATCCGCCTGCCTTGGCCTCTCAAAGTGCTGGGAGCCATGAGCCACTGCGCCCGGCCTTACCTGGTCTCTTTAACCACTGTCTTGTAACATTTTGTGGCTATCTATTGAAAGCAGTGAACATCTCCCCAGAAAACACTCATGCATATGAGTTTACCCTGTTATACATTTTGGGAGGTGAGACCCTGGAACCACACAGAGCCCCTGCTGGGTTCCTGGAGTGCTGTGGGAACCCTGGTGGGGATCTCCCCTAGAGAGCTGTCAGCACGGCTGGGGGTCCCTTGTGTTAGATGACTTTGGTGGAGGGGGGATCAAGCTGGCAGGAAGTGAAGGGACTGCTCAAGAGGGGACAGCAGTGTCCTGATACAAAGGCCGGGGGTTTCACCCCGGAAGCCAGTTTGGGTGGTGAGGGGAGGCACGGGGATGGCGAGATCACCCCCAGAGGGTAGACAGAGCTGACAGAGTAGGGGGCAGGGTAGGGCCATAGAACACATGGGTTGGGTGGTGTCCTGGGGCCATTCAGGTGCCAGCTGGACTCTGCACCTCACCCATGTGTAATGAGCAGCAGAGGAAGGACTGAGACGGCAGTCGGCACAGCTGCCAGGGCAGGGGGGATATAGAGTCCACACGCTGGTGCTGGTGAGGGCGTCTCCTATGCTCCACTTGGTGGGGCCGTCAGTCAGTGCTGCTGCAGGAGCACACTAGGGTGCTGCTTGTCTTTGCTGGAGTTGCTTGGAGGGTGGGTTGGGAGGTGAAAGGAGGACCACAGACCTGAACCACTCCAGCTGCAGAAATGCTGGAAGTATAACCCAAAATGTTAAAAAAAAAAAAAAAAAAAAACCCTTTTAAGTAAGTGGATGTGGAAGTGGGCCAAGGCCCGATGCCACAGTCAGGGAGCAGGAAAGGCTCATCATTGCTCACCCTCCTGTGGCATCACATAAGAATGGGGGCTAGCAGGGAAAGGGTAGAGAAAACCTGAGGCACGCACAGACCCTGGGAAGCTGGTGGAACTGTGCTAATGTCAGCAGACAGTGATCAAAGACCCAGGCCTTAGGGAGATTCCACAGACCTACAGTTTCTTTTTTCTTTTTTTTTGAGACAGAGTCTCGCTCTGTCACCAGGCTGTGTGCAGTGGTACAATCTCGGCTCACTACGACCTCCTCCTCCTAGGTTCAAGCGATTCTCCTGCCTCAGTCTCCTGAGTAGCTGGGACTAGAGTCACATACCACCATACCTGGCTAATTTCTGTGTTTTTAGTAGAGACAGGGTTTCGCCATGTTGGCTAGGCTGGTCTCAAACTCCTGACCTCAAGTGATTCACCAGCCTCGGCCTCCCAAAGTGCTGGGGTTATAGGCGTGAGCCACCGCGCCCAAAGTTCCTTAACCTTTTAAAAGTAAACTTTAAATTTTGGAGTAGTTTCCAATTTCTGGGAAAGTTGCAAAGACAGCCGAGAGTGTTCCCTGGGGCCCTCACACCATATCCCCATTGTTGATGTTTTATGTTACCAAAGTACGTTTGTTGTAGCTAAGAAACCCACAGACAATCCTAAGCCTTTAGGAGCTCCATCACCTGGCTTTAGTATGCAAAATGCTGACCAAACTAGGAGGTGCAGCTCCTCGGAGGGTGCACCTGCAGTTCAACTGTCTCCCTCAAGAGCACGGTTGGGAAATGCCCGCAGATGCACTGACGTGGTGGGGAATAGCCATCCACCAGTGTTCATGCTTGGAAGGGCCCAAGGTATGGATGCTGGCGGAGGGGGCAGGTTTGAGTCTTGGGGTCTCCCACTGACTCCTGCCGTTGCCCCAGGCTGTTTCCTGACTGGGCACCGGCACACCCCTCCACACTCTGGTGCCACTGCCGGCAGGTGTACCTGCCCATGAGCTACTGCTATGCCATTCGGCTGAGTGCCACGGAGGACCCGCTGGTCCAGAGCCTCCGCCAGGTAGGACCTCATCAGGGAACAAAGCGAGGGCCTCTGGGGCTGGGACCCACAGGGCCTGGGGCTTCTGGAATCCAACCACACCTGTCCACTCACCTGGCGGCCCTGTGGAGCCGAGAGCCCTGTGATCAGAGCAGAGCCTCCACCTTCCTCCATTCTATAATGAATAGTGAGCCATCTCTGCCCAGAGGGGACTTGTGCTATGGGACAGGCAGCAGCTGTAGCCCAGGGTTCCTGGGGGGACTTCCAGGACTCAAGGGATGCAGGAGGCAGATGCGCACTGTGTGCTCTGGAAGCAAACAGAGGGGTTTGAGGTGCAGGATGTTTATCAGGTCTGCCCTGGGGAAAGAGGAGGGGCAGAGGGAGGAAATGAGCTTCTGGGCAGACCTGGGGCTCACGGAGCTGGGGAGCTCCTCAGAGCAGTCTTCACACAGGGGGCCTTCGTGTGCCCTTGGGGTCAGTTGCTGGAGGGACCCCCACCCAGGAGGGGACTGGCCCGGGGCCCTGGGGCATGCGGTGGGAGGCCACCCCTCCTGGTTTGAGCCAGGCCTGCCGGGTGCCCCCACCAGGAGCTCTATGTGGAGGACTTCGCCAGCATCGACTGGCCGGCACAGAGGAACAACGTGGCCCCCGATGAGCTGTACACGCCGCACAGTTGGCTGCTCCACGTGGTGTATGGTGAGCACCTCCTGACGGGCTGGCAGGGCAGCCAGGGGTCAGGGTGTTGCCCATTCATTCACGCACTCATCCCCTGCCAGCGGCACTGGGCCACCCACTCTGTGCCAGGCCCGGTAGGTCTATAAGCCCTGCCCCTCCCCACCGAGCCAGCTGTTCTTCCTGTAAGGAGCCCACCTGTGCAGGGTGTGTGGTAGGGAGGGTGTGTGGTAGGAGGGTGTGGTAGGAGGGTGTGTGGTAGGAGGGTGTGTGGTAGGAGGGTGTGTGGTAGGAGGGTGTGTGGTAGGAGGGTGTGTGGTAGGAGGGTGTGTGGTAGGAGGGTGTGTGGTAGGAGGGTGTGTGGTAGGAGGGTGTGTGGTAGGAGGTGTGCGGCAGCCCCTCCTGGGCAGGGAAGGAGGAGCTCGGAGACCAGGCCTGGGGGTGGGTTGTGGGGGAACCCTGGGGAAGGGCAAGTCCGGGTGCTGCAGTGCACAGGGCTCCAGGCCGAGGCCAGTGTCATGGTGTCTGGCATCCGCTGACCCGCGTCCCCTGCAGCGCTCCTCAACCTGTATGAGCGCCACCACAGTGCCCACCTGCGGCAGCGGGCTGTGCAGAAGCTGTATGAACACATTGTGGCTGACGACCGATTCACCAAGAGCATCAGCATTGGCCCGGTCAGTGCCCCTGCCTGGCTGCTGACTGCAGCCCCTGAGGGTTAAGGTCCAAGAGTGAAGTCCTGGAGGCCGGGCTGTGAGCTGGGAGTGGGGTCTCCTGGAGCACCTCCATTTGGGAGGTGGCCCTCCGATCTCACAAACGTTTGAGGGCTTCTGTCCTGGTCCCCTGCACGCCCAGCTCAGTGAAGCCACCCCACCACACTCGACTTTTCCTTCCGTCCCCTACCAGCTCTTGTCCTCAGTGTGCCTGGACACTCTCCTGGAGGCCCCTTCCTGAGATCCTGCTGGCTAGCTGGGAGGGGTGCTTTTTCCTGACTTGGTTCCCTCCAAATTCCTCTCCCCAAATAGTTCATCATTCGCCATTCTCCCATCTGGTTTAGACATGCCCAGGGTGGGTGGGGGTAGCAGGGTCCTTGGGTTCCACTCCTGATTCCTCCTGCCTAGCTAGGGACTTGGAGCGCTAGCCTCTGTGGGGCCTGCAGGGGGCCAGGTGTGGGCTAGTTCAGTGACCTTGGAGGTGCAGTCCCCGGGCTACTGGTGCAGGGCCGCCTCCTGACAGAGTCAGCAGCTCCTGGGCTGTGCCGTAGCTGCTGCGGCGTAGTGGGTCGGCCTGGGCATTGTCTAGACATACCCAGGTGGCACTGGCCACTGAGTCCCACCCTGACACTGCATCTTGGGTTTTCGGGGCCTCTTGCCACCTCAGTGAATCACCAGTTCTGACTGACCCTGCAGCGGGTCCCTTGTTTGCTGCTCAGCAGTGGTGTGGTTCTTTGTGGGTTTTGGTTTAATCCCACGTAGAGCACATCTGTACTAAATGTATTAGAAACACACTTACAATTGGATCTTGACTTGTGAGATCCATAAGTAAAAAGTTGGGGGCCTCTGGAACGTTCTGTTCTGAGGAAGAAGGGGGGCAGTTGGTCCCTACTGCTACAGTCCTGTCTTCGCATCTCTTCCTGGGCCCCTCAGGCCCCATCCTCTGTCCCCTGTGTTGTCTCTAAGGCACCTGGTAGCCCACGCCCCTCTGGCACCTCCTGGAACCCTTTGCTTCTCCCTGATGGAGTGCCGGTCAGTCCTCACACGCTAAGCCAGGCTGTGGCCTCGGCCGACACTGCCTCTGTCTGAGTCAGGTCCTGGGGACACAGTTGTTGCCCATCCTCACTCAGGAAACGCCTGTTAGAGCAGAAGGCCCCTGTCCTGGCCCTGAGTGAGCTGCACAGGACCTTGTCCCTGGGGTCTGCTATGGGTCTGGACGGGACCTGTCCTGGCCTGCCAGGGGTCTGGACGGGACCTTTGTCCTGGGGCTGCTGTGGGTCTGACGGGACCTTGTCCCTGGGGCTGCTGGTCTGACGGGACCTTGTCCCTGGGGGCTGCTGGGTCTGGACGGGACCTTGTCCCCTGGGGCTGCTAGGGTCTCTGGACGGGACCTTGTCCCTGGGGGCCATGGGTCTGACACCTTGTCCCTGGGGTCTGCTGGTCTGGACGGGACCTTGTCCCTGGGGGCTGCTGTGGGTCTGGACGGGACCTTGTCCCTGGGGGCTGCTGTGGGTCTGGACGGGACCTTGTCCCTGGGGGCTGCTGTGGGTCTGGAGCAGAGCCCTGACAGGGCTGTGTCTCCTGCAGATCTCGAAAACCATCAACATGCTTGTGCGCTGGTATGTGGACGGGCCTGCCTCCACTGCCTTCCAGGAGCACGCATCCAGAATCCCGGACTATCTCTGGTGAGCGTGGCTGGGATGTGCTGGTGAGGCCTCTCACGAAGGCTGGGTCTGAGCCCCGGCTGCGTCCCAGTGAGGGGCCCCCACGGTGCCATCTGGGAATGCTGCCAGGGAATACCACAGGCACCAGCAGTGTCAGGGCTTGTGGAAGCCACTGAGGGTTGTCTTTGAATTGGAAGATTTGCCACCCAGTGGAAGCGTGGGGTGGTCCCAGAAGGTAGAGTGAGGAAGGGGGTGGTAGGTAGCAGGGCAGCTTCAGGTTGGTGTCAGGGAGGCCTGTGGACAAGGGGAGCTTGTCAGCCACGGACTGTGCCCTGGAGGTGGGGCCGCTGTCACGGGGGGCACAGAGCCGTCCCACAGTGGGAAGCCTCCGCGTGCAGGCCTCTTCGTCTGGTCCCTCGGCACTGCACGAGGGCGGCAGGGATGGCGCAGCCTGGGGTCAGGGAGCCTCCCACTGCCCCTTGCCTTGGGTGTGCCCTTCCTGGGTGAGTGTGTCCTGTCTTCCATAGAGTGTGGCCCTCATGCCCAGGAGCCCAGCAGCCCAGCTGGGGTGGTATCCAGGCCAGTGCCAGGCCTTGGGGGAGGGGACAGACCCCCTCTCTGGGACCCTCCTGGGTGCAGGGTCTGGGTAGCCAGCTGGGCTTCCAGCTTTCTCCTTGCACCTGACTTGGGCTTCTTTTGTCCTCACAGGATGGGCCTTGACGGCATGAAAATGCAGGTAAGGGCTGCAGGACTGCGGCTGCCTGCTTCCTTTGCAATCATTTCTACCCTCTATTATTTTTCCTTTGGGGTTCAGAAGTAACTCCTCCTGGACCAGGTCCCGGCAGCGTGTGACCAGAGGCTGCGTCAGTTGAGGCCTCTGGCCGTGCCCCTGGGGGTGCCCACAGTTCTCCAATGTCTGTCTGCAGCTGTCCTGTCTGCTTTTTGCCCTGATGGTCCGAGTGGGCTCAACTGTGTAACGACAGACCCAAAGCTGCAGAAGCTCTCATCTTGTTACTGTGGCAGGAGGTGGCTCTGCTTCGTGGGGGCTTCTCCTCCGTGCACTCTTAATTTAAGAGGCTCCTTCTTCAGGTCCTGAGTGGACAGGACAGGAGCCTGGAGGACCGTGGTGGCCTGTGGCCAGGCCTGGGAGCTCCCCAAGGACTTGGCCTGAGTGGGCTGGAACCCAGTCATGAGGGGCACCAAGCACAAGAGAGTGGGGAGGCCGGTGTGGGATCCTGGCTGACCCTGGTCCTGTCCTGGCTCTGGGGGCCCTATAGACCCCAGTCCTGTCCAACTGGGCTGAGCCTGTGCCCCTTTGTGCATTGACACAGTGGGTGTATCAGAAACCCAGAAAGCGTTGCCCTGTGTCTTGTGGTCTAAGGAGGGTTACGCCCTGCGGGGCCTGTCTTCTGTCCCCCACACTGATTCAGTGTGGAAATATGGTGTCTCCAGAGGTGTCCTGGGTGTCACATTTGGGATAGACACACATGGGCCCAGCACTGCCCGCCCCAGGGCTACCCTTGGTGCCAGGTGCCCCCAGCCACGAGCTTTTACCCAGCTGGCCTTGAGCTCTCCAGAGGCTCCCTGGACACTGTCCGTGTTTTGTGAAAAGGTTTTCAAAACACATGCAAGGTAGAGGTGAGTAACAAGCCCTAGAGCAGGTCGCGGCCTCCCTGGCCCTCCCTATCCAACTCTCCCTGTCCCACCCTCCCTCACCCTCCCTCACCCTCCCTCCCTGGTCCTCCCTGTCCCTCCTTCCCTGTCCAGTCCTCCCTGTCCCTCCTTCCCTGTCCAGTCCTCCCTGTCCAGCCCTCCCTCACCCTCCCTCCCTGTCCCTCCCTCCCTCCCTGTCCAGCCCTCCCTGTCCAGCCCTCCCTCACCCTCCCTCCCTGTCCCGCCCTCCCTGTCCAGCCCTTCCTCACCCTCCCTCCCTGGTCCTCCCTGTCCCTCCCTCCCTGTCCAGTCCTCCCTGTCCAGCCCTCCCTGACCCTCCTCCCTGACCCTCCCTCCCTGATCCCCCCTGTCCCTCCCTGACCCTCCCTGTCCGGCCCTCCCTGACCCTCCCTCCCTGGTCCTCCCTGTCCCTCCCTGTCCCTCTGTGACCCTCCTCCCTGACCCTCCCTCCCTGGTCCTCCCTGTCCCTCCCTGTCCCTCTGTGACCCTCCTCCCTGACCCTCCCTGTCCCACATCTCCGACTCCTCAGTGCACCTCAAGCTGATGAGGGCGTCTGTGTTTTTACAAAATTGCTCTGAGATTGTCACACCCAACAAACTTCATGACGGTTCCTAAGTGTAGTCCTCAGGTTGTGGCTGGTGTGTGTGAATCAGGATTCAGGCCATTCACACAGGCCTTTGGTTGTTGGTCTTTGGGCTCCTGTTAGTCCAGCAGTCTCTGTGGTCTCTTTTCTCCTTCTGGAAGATGTGTGCCTGAAGGGCTTCACATTGCAGATCTGACTGGTTGCTCCTGCTGTTCCCTGAGTTTTTGTAAACTGGCCAGGCCCTGAGGCTTGATCCCGTTGTGTTTCTTTGGCGAGAATGCTTTTCTGGTGGTCCCCGCCTTGTCCCTCCAGTGCGTGTATCTGGATGCCTCTGCCACACACCACCCTCCGCCCAATCCCCATGTCTGTCTTGGTCAGTGCCCAGCTCTGTCTCACTAGGGTTTGGTCACCGGCCCTTTGAACTGAGACCAGAGTGTGTACCTGTGAGCCCAGCTCGGGGTGAGATATGAGGTGGGGCCTTCCCAGCCCTGTGCAGAATTCCCATCACCTCCAGGTGTACTCATTAGCCGGGCGCGGTGGCTCACGCCTGTAATCCCTAAACTTTGGGAGGCCGAGGAGGGCAGATCACGAGGTCAGGAGATTGAGACCATCCTGGCCAACGTGGTGAAACCCCAACTCTACTAAAAAATAGAAAAAAAATTAGCCGGGCGTGCTGGCAGGCGCCTGTGGTCCCATCTACTCCGGAGGCTGAGGCAGGAGAATGGCGTGAACCCGGGAGGCGGAGGTTGCAGTGAGCTGAGATCGCACCACTGCTCTCCAACCTGGGCGATAGAGTGAGACTTCATCTCAAAAAAGAAAGAAATGGGGGTCATTTCCAAGCGTCACCATGACTGAGGTGCGCTGCTGTCACTGGGTGAGAGCAGCTGGATGCTCTGTGTGTGGGTGCTGGAGCCTCTGACGGATCGTCCAGTCCTAGAAGTGTCCTCAGAGGGACGCTGTCCTGCCTGGTGGCCCATGAAGAAAGCGGGGGGCTCCACGAGGCTCCCCGACCTGTGTCTGCCTGCAGCACTCAGCCTTCTCTGAGGCCCTTGTCAGCCATGAGGGGTGCCCAGGGCTCAGAGCCTGAGGCTGAGTGTTGGCTGGGTGGGAGCCCCCATACCTGGCCCTCAGGTGCCCATTGGATCCTGGAGGCAGTGGCTGGGAGTGGGAGGGGCTGCACCCGCTGCTGTAACACCGTCCTTTGTGTGTAGGGCACCAACGGCTCACAGATCTGGGACACCGCCTTCGCCATCCAAGCTCTGCTTGAGGTTCGTGGCTCCTCTTTTCTCAGCCTCAGCTGACCTTCCTGTGCACGTGAGCCCACGCGTTCACCTGAGGGCAGCACTGCTGGCCACACGGTTGCCACTCCTTGGTATTTCCAGTGACCTGGGCTCTGGCCTCTGGCTTCAGATGGTCATGCTGTGGAGGGGGCGGCCTTGACCAGCAGCCCTGGGTGTTGGGCTGGGTCGGGGGCCTTGGGAGGGCAGGGGCTGGAGGCCGTGTGAGAAGGGGAGCCTGGTGAAGGCTGTTTCTGAGAGTGCAGGCAGGAGTGGGACTCCAGGCTCTTCTTAGAACTGGAACTGCTCGGGCCAGGCACGGTGGCTCACGCCTGTGATCCCAGTACTTTGGGAGGCCGAGGCGGGTGGATCACAAGGTCAGGAGTTCAAGACCAGCCTGGCCAAGATGGTGAAACCCCGTCTCTACTAAAAATACACAAAAATTAGCCGAGCGTGATGGTGGGCACCTATAATCCCAGCTAGCTGGGAGGCTGAGGGAGAGAATTGCTTGAACCCGGGAGGTGGAGGTTGCAGTGAGCCAAGATTGTACCACTGCACTCCAGCCTGGGTGACAGAGTGAGACTCCGTCTTAAAAAAAAAAAAAAAAAAAACAGAACTGGAACTGCTTGTGCTTGTTACGGGCATTCTCCAGCCAGTACTGGAGAAAAACAAGAGTGGATTTTTACGCTGGTGGGAATGAGGTCAGTGGGATTCTGAAAGTGTTTCTGCAAAGTCCTGAGGGCTGGGCCACGCAAGGGGCCTGCCCACGCAGGGTGCTGGAGACCCCCTGGGCGTAGATGCTGGCCAGGCAGGTGGGTACTGGCATCCATAAATGGTCTCTTCTGCGCCCTTCCATCTTCAGTCATATCTCATGGACTTTTGCTTTTTTGTCTTTAAAGGTAAGTGCAACAGGAAACCCTGGCACTGTCTAGAGATGTCCGCCAGTTTGATTCTGGTTCCCAGTGAGGGCGGGATGTGGCCAGGACCATCGGGAAACCAGCCCAGCCGTGCTGGCCGTGCAGGGGCAGCTCAGCCTCTCTGTCCTGCTGTCTTTTCCAGGCGGGCGGGCACCACAGGCCCGAGTTTTCGTCCTGCCTGCAGAAAGCACACGAGTTCCTGCGACTCTCGCAGGTGAGGCCAGTGCCTGGGGCTCTGAGGGGGCTGAAGAGGGGGATCAGGGCCGGGAGCTCCTGCAGGCAGAAGTGCCCACCTCACCTCCACCCTGCCCTATTTCCTGCACTGGTTTTTCAGGTCACCCCCGCCCTCCCCTCCCCTCCCCTCCCTAGCCCCTGCTCCACCCACCAGTCCTCCTCGGGCTGGTCTCACCTGGGGCAGCTCTCTGAGGCCTTTAGGGTGTGGAGGTGCTGGCAGTTTCTGCATCCTGCTCATGTTGGAGCCACTGTGTGCAGGGGCCAGGCACGGGCAGGGGCTGTGTACCCTGAGCTGCACAGCCTACACGGCACCTCCGTGTCTCTGAAGCACCTCTGCCCACGGAGGTGATGCCAGCCTGTGGACTTTTCCTCCTGAGACTGCAGCGAAAGCCCCGGTCCATCCTGCCAGATCAGCTGCCCACAGACCCTGCCCGAGCCCCTAGTTTGACCTCAGTGTCTCTCACACATGCCTGCACGCCAGTCTGCAGCCACAGTCATCCCATACATGCACCCCGACCTCCCATGTCTCCCCAGTCTGCAGCCACAGTCATCCCATACATGCACCCCAACCTGCCATGTCTCCCATGCCTCAGCCAGTGTCCCTCTGCCTGGAACCACTGCCCCCCAGCGCCATCTCCCACCCTTCACCTCTCACTAGGACATTCTTCTGCAGGGCTTCTGGGTCTTCCTGGCCTCCGTGTGGCCGAGGCTGGCACCCATCTTGGGCTCAAGCAGAGGAGGGGCATGGTCCTGCTGTGCCTGCCCCTATGGCAGCCTGCTCCTGCTCCTGCCTCCTGCTGAGGACTTGCTCTGGGTGATGGGGACTTGGGGAGGCTGACTGAACCCTACTGCACTCCAGGCCTCTTTCCTTCTCACTGAGGTGAGAGGCAGCCCAGGAGCTGAGGTCCATGGAGCTGGGGTTGTTCAGGAGGCAGCGGGGGCCCCTGGCACAGAGCACACCCGCAGAGGCCTGGGCCCCCTCCCTACCTTCTGGCCAGTAGGGAGATCACAGGGGAGTCAGGTGCCTCCCGTCTGGGCTGGTTTCAGCCCTCGATGGCCAGTCACGTTTCCCAGCAGCCGTGGGTGGTGAGCTGAACAGGTGCGGGCCCTCGGGTGCCTCGCAGCACCATGATGGCTATGGCCGGCAGAGTAAGCTCCCAGGCACATCCTGCCTCTCCGGTCCTGCCCGGTCTGTCTCAGTGATGTCCCAGATGGGGATGTCCCGTGGTGACATGTTCTGTGCTTCCACATTTACCCTCGGTGCTGCCCAGGTCCCAGATAACCCTCCCGACTACCAGAAGTACTACCGCCAGATGCGCAAGGTATGCGGAAGCCAGCCCCATCCCTGCCCCGTCCCCAAGGGGAGGCTGCCCTCAGCAGGGTGGGTCCTTCCGTCTGAAGGGGGCTCTTCCTTTGGCGTCTCTGGTAGACGCCTGGCGTGGGGGAGACTTCCTTTGGCTGTGGTAGACGCCTGGCGTGGGGGCCCATGCCTCATGTTGCTGAGCTGCCTGGCACATGGGGGCACAGTTGGCTTGCACATGTGGCTGTGCCTCAGAGCGGTTCAGGTGGTCACGGCACACGCAGGCTTCGGAAGGACAGCCGAAGTGTAGTCAGGGCGTCCGGGGAAGGAGAGGGAAGAAGCAGACCTCAGAGCCGGGGTGGGCTGTGACCACAGGTGCAGGCTGTGAAGTTAGGCATGGACACAGCTGCTGCTGCCTGTTTACGATGGGGGTGGGGGTCACCTGGGCCCCATCCTATCCGTCGTGAGATCTGAAGGTGTTGAGGGTGTGAGCTGCACCCCTGAGGGTCCCTATGCTGGAAGCTGGAGGTCTGTCTGGATGTACCCAGCTTGGGGCCCTGGCTATACACACACCTTTGGTGGATGGGCCCCTGCCCTGACCGGGTGCTCTGTGGTGGGGACGGATGCGTGCGGCTGTGGGGTGGGTCTGAGAACTGGGGTGTGGACACCCCCAACCTGGGGTCACGGCTTGTGCTCTGCAGGGCGGCTTCTCCTTCAGCACGCTGGACTGCGGCTGGATCGTTGCTGACTGCACGGCTGAGGCCTTGAAGGCTGTGCTGCTCCTGCAGGAGAAGTGTCCGTTTGTCACCGAGCACATCCCCCGAGAGCGGCTCTGCGATGCTGTGGCTGTGGTAAGGCTGTGGTCCCAGCAGCCCCGTCCATACATCGTGTCCCGCAGAGAGCTGCGTGCTCACTTCCACTCCCGTGGGCTCCGGCCCAGCACACGCTCCGGCCGGGCTGTAGGAGCTTGTCCTTGGACAGCGTCTATATGTGGAGAACTGTGAGCTCTGGCGGGACCCCAGGGGCCTTGCTGGGCTGTGTGCACAGGGCCCTGCACTGCGGAGCTGGTGTCCAGCCCAGCCACCGATGCTTGCAGGAGCCGGTGTGGCCCGCAAGTTTTCTGTCTGGTGGTTTCCGCTGGGTGTCTGAAGAAGGAATTTGTTGGTTCTGGTGCCACATCCTTTCAGCACATCTGGCTTTTGTGTGTGTTTCCCAGTGGAGACCGTGCCCTAATCTGGCAGCACACACTTGGTTTCTAAGTCATGGCACATGTGGGGGCATATTCCCTGGTGGGTGTGCACGGAGGCCCTGATGGCTGAGGTTGCAGCTGCTGCTTGGGGCACCCAAGGGCTCGGTTAACGTGGAAATCGGGTCTCCACCCTCTGTTCCTGCCCCATCGGTTGTCAGCCCTAGTGTTGCCTCTAGAGCATTCCACCGTGGCCTGGGCGCCTGTGTATCTCAGCACGTGGGTGAGTTCTCGGGTGCTCTGTGTGATTTCAGCTGCTGAACATGAGGAATCCCGATGGAGGGTTTGCCACCTACGAGACCAAGCGTGGGGGGCACTTGCTGGAGCTGCTGAACCCCTCGGAGGTCTTCGGTGAGTGGTCGGCCAGCACTGTGGCACACAAAGCTGGGGTTGGCCAGCGCTGTGGCACACAAACCCAAGGCCAGCCAGCGCCATGGCACACAAACCCGGGGCCGGCCAGCACCGTGGCACACAAACCCAGGGTTGGCCAGCACCGTGGCACACAAACCTGGGGTTGGCCAGCGCCGTGGCACACAAACCAAGGGCCAGCCAGCACCGTGGCACACAAACCTGGGGTTGGCCAGCGCTGTGGCACACAAACCCAGGGTTGGCCAGCGCTGTGGCACACAAACCCGGGGTTGGCCAGCACCGTGGCACACAAACCCGGGGTTGGCCAGCGCTGTGGTGCACAAACCCGGGGACCAGCTTTTCCCCCTTGCCCAAGGCTGCAAGGGCCCAGGTTCACCAGCAGATCTGTCTGGAACCCTCCCTCAGCCCAGGCCGTTCTGTGCTCCTCCATCCCCAGGGGTGGCAGGATCCTTGTGTTGTGGATAGGAGGGCATCAGGTCAGACATAGGGGATGGTGGAGGGTTCCGGTGAGATCCACAGCCTGTGCTGGTTCCCGCTCGGTCCACAGGGCTGTGTTCTGGGGGAGGCTGCTGTGTGTCCAGAGCGCCTGCAGGGAGGTGTCTGTGGGGACTGAGGGGACCCATGCCATGGGCGGTAGGCTGCTGTGTGTGCGTGGTTGCCACTGTACTGGTCTTGGGGGAGGATCTCACCCCTGGTCCACCTCTGGGCACCTCACATATACCCCCCTTTCTGGTCCCCTCCCATCACACGTGGCTTTTTGGGGTGGGGTCGCAGCTTTCTGCTGTGTTCCCCTCATCTTCGCTCTCACGTAGCACAGGTGTGTGTCCTGGGCCGGCCAGTGTTTGCTCTGGAGGTTGGTCAGGGAGGCAGGGTCCAGGCCCGGGCTCACTGCAACACTCTTGCTTGTCGAGATTTGGCCTGGGCAGCCAGGGTGAAACTCAGCACCTTGGTTGTTCCTCCCGTTCCCAGGGGACATCATGATTGACTACACGTATGTGGAGTGCACCTCCGCCGTGATGCAGGCGCTTAAGTATTTCCACAAGCATTTCCCAGACCACAGGGCAGCAGAGATCAGGTAAGGAGGGCCTCAGCCCAGGATGCTCTGTCACTCAGTGTGGGGGCTGCCAGGTCGGGGGCCACAACCCAGCGCATCATTCTCTAACACAGGGCCCTGGCGGCCCATCTCAGAAACAAAACTCATGGAAACGTGCAAGAGACTTCGGATGTTGTAGAATCCAGTCGTATGCCCTGAAGCATGAAAATATCTCTTGGGGCTCAGAATAGCACAATTATAACACACAGATGGATTTTCTCGCTCTCTTTTAATAATGTTAAAAAGACGTTACATACCTAACTCCACCTGTGTCCCAGTAGCGGTTTTTAAGTAACCTTTCCTGTTGGAGGGTAGCCAGTATTCAGAAAAGTGTACAGGTTGATCTTCCTGAAGTGAACAGGCGCTGGTGCCAACATTAGACAGTGACGCCACCAGATCCCTCAGCTCTCCCCATGAGGGGCGCCCACATGCCTGCCAGGTCGTGGGCTTCTGTTGCTCGCTTTGAACCTTTTCTGGGTGGACTCCTGAGGTGCGGAATTCGTGTTGCCTTCTGCTCTCCTGCGTGTGGTTAGCCAGGTGGCCCGGGTAACAGCAGCACTCTCTCCCTCGGGCCTTCAGTTGAACACCGATGCCGCGCTATGCAGCTGCCTGTTGTCAGCACCCAGGAAGATTTCAGTCTGGGTTATGATGAAGCGTCTACTGTGAACACTCTTGTACTTATCTTTTGGGGGCACCCGGGTACCCATTTCTCATGGTCACATACGGAGGAGTGGCATTGCTATGTTAGAGGGTACGTTATAGGGTATGTGGTTTTTTTTTTTTTTTGAGACGGAGTCTCGCTCTGTCGCCCAGGCTGGAGTGCAGTGGCCGGATCTCTGCTCACTGCAAGCTCCGCCTCCCGGGTTTACGCCATTCTCCTGGCTCAGCCTCCCGAGTAGCTGGGACTACAGGCGCTCGCCACCACACCCGGCTAGTTTTTTGTACTTTTTAGTAGAGACGGGGTTTCACCGTGTTAGCCAGGATGGTCTCGATCTCCTGACCTTGTGATCCGCCCGTCTCGGCCTCCCAAAGTGCTAGGATTACAGGCTTGAGCCACCGCGCCCGGCCAGGGTATGTGGTTTTTGTAGGTTCTTTTTTTATCCTATTACGATTCCTTTTTTTTACTTTTGTTAAACCTGGTGTAGATTCACCTTGGTCGTGATGCATTGTCCTTTTTATATATTGCTAGATTCAATTTGAAGAATATTTTGTTAGGATTTTAACAACTCTGGTTACAGGAGACAGTGGTCTATATATTTTTTTTCTTTATAATGTTTTTGTCAGGTTTTCCTGTTAAGATGATGCTGGACTCAGGAAAGCAGTTGGAAAGTGTTTTTTAAAATACTCTTTAGAAGAATTTGTGTAGTATTCATAATATTTCTGCCTTAAATGTTTGGGAAAAATTACCGGAAATGCCAGTTGGGCCTGGAGTTTTCTTTGAGGAAAGGTTTTAAATTAGAAGTTCAATTTCTTTTCTTTTTTCTTTTTTTTTTTTGAGATGGGGTCTAACTCTGTCACTCAGGCTGGAGTACGGTGTAATTTCTTTAATAGTTTATAGGACTGAGCAGATTTTCCATTTTGTATCAGTCTGGGGAGTCTTCCCATTTCCACTCAGCTTTATACTGATTCACGCAAAGTTGCTCAGTGTCCTCTTGGATGGCTCTGAGCTCAACGCTGACGTCCTCCTCTTCCTTCTGAGAATCTTACACTGATCTTTTGAAAAAAACCATCTTAGTCTTTGATTCTGTTTTCAAAGAGACTTTATTTTTGGTTTCATGAGTTTCTATTCGTTGTTATTTTCTTTCTTTCTTAATTTTTTTGAGAAGTCTTGCTCTGTCGCTCAGGTTGGACAGCAGTGGCATGATCTCAGTTCACTGCAACCTCCGTCTCCTGGGTTCAAGCGATTCTCCTGCCTCAGCCTCCCGAGTAGCTGGGACTACAGGTGCTCGCCACGATGCCTGGCCAATATTTTGGTATTTTTATTAGAGACAGGGTTTTATCATGTTGGCCAAGTTGGTCTTGAACTCCTGACCTGAGGTGATCCGCCTTCCTTGGACTCCCAAAGTGCTGGGATTATAGGTGTGAGCCACCACACCAGCCTTTGTTATTTTCTTTCTCCTTTATTTTTCTTGAATACTTAGATATTTGATGTTCAGGCTTTTATTGAAATACTCACTTAAGGCTATAAATGAGTTTTGATACATCATTCAGTTCGAAGTGTTTTCTGGTGCTCGCTGCGGTAGCACAGATACTCAAAGTGTTTTCTGTTTCTACTGTTCTTCTCCGGCCCATGGGTTGTGTGGGAGTAAGCTGCTTCATTTACAATCTGAGAATGTTCTGGTGTGGTTTTTTTGGAAGCCGTGGATGGTGCAGGGGTTTTCTTGTGCTTCACAGGTACAGCTAGGAGGGCACCGTGTTCAGGGTCTTCTGTTGGCCTGGCATGGCCCTTGGCCATGTCTGCTGTGCAGCGTGAAGTGGGCGCGAGTTGTCCTCAGCCACATTTAGAAAATTGGCCTTTTAAAAAACAGATCATCTTTTAAAAATCACTGTAATAAAAGTAAAGCAGGTTCTTTGCAAACAAGACTTGCAAAATACAGAGAAGTGTGAAGCAGCAGCTACGTCGCCCTCCTCGCCCCTGAAGGAGAATCTGCTGTTGCTGTTTGGTCTCCACATTTCCATGCTGGCTTGCTGCCCCTTTCATGCCTGGCCCACTTTGTGCCTGGTGAGGTTTCTAAAAGCCCCACCATTGAGCGTGCTCCTCCAGCACAAGCAGTAATGACACAGGTGTTGTGTCATTTTACTCAGTAGCTCCTGGGTTATTTTTCAGTTTTCATTGTTTTTTTTTTTTTTTTTAGCTTTTCCCCATTTTAACCTTAACTGGTATTTTCTTGTTAAATATTTATTCATGACCATTATTATTCCCTAGAGCCACATGGCTTGGGGTCCACCTGTCTGGGTCAGCCCCCATCCCTGCCCCTTCTGGCTGTCTGACCTGGCCTGGTGACTTCTCTTCTCTGCTCATCTCTCTCCCTGCCTGGGTGGGCAAGAGTACAGCCTCGCAGAGTGGTGGGATTGTGTGAGGTGCCGCAGGGAAGCACGTCAGCTGTAGTCACTGTGTAGAACAATGAGTCCTGGATGTGGCACGCAGGGGAGCAATGGTGACTTCGTCACGGGCTTCCTCTGCATTTGTTTGGTGACTTCCAAGCTAGAACATTCTTTTTTTGTTTATTTGTTTGAAACAGGGTCTCACTCTTTTACCCAGGCTGGATGGAGCGCAGTGGTGAAATCATGGCTCACCACAGCCTCAAACTCCTGGGCTCAAGCAATCCTCCCACCTCAGCCTCGTGAGTAGCTGGGACTACAGGTGCATACCATCACCCCTGGGTAATTTTTTAAATGTTTTGTAGAGATGGGGTCTAGCTGTGTTGCTCAGGCTGGTCTCGAACTTCTGGGCTCAAGCAATCCTCCCACCTCGGCCTCCCCAAATGCTGGAATTACAGAGTGAGCCACCACATCCAGCCATTTTAAAAATTTTCACTAGGATGATTTTTCTTTCATTTTTAAGCACAATAAGTATTTGTGTATTATGTTACAGATATTTTCCCCTCAATTGCTTTGTTCTTTTTATCTCTTTAGGGAGTTTGAATATACGTTTTTAACTTTTAAATGGTTAAATATATTAGTCTGATTTTTATGTTAAGATTTTAAACTTGCTGGGCTTGGTGGCTCACGCCTGTAAATCCCAGCACTTTGGGAGGCCGAGGAGGGCAGATCACAAGGTCAGGAGATCGAGACCATCCTGGCTAACACAGTGAAACCCCGTCTCTACTAAAAATACAAAAATTAGCTGGGCATGATGGCGGGCACCTGTAGTCCCAGCTACTCAGGAGGCTGAGGCAGGAGAATGGCATGAACCTGGGAGGCCAAGATGGCGCCATTGCTCTACAGCCTGGGTGAGAGTACGAGACTTCGTCTCAAAAAAAAAAAGATTTTAAACTTACCTGGAGAGTTTTTGAGATACAATTTGGAGTTGCCAGTTACTTTAACACTATTTATATGGAATATTCTATTTTACTACACAGACTTAAATTCTCCCCTAAATTCACAAAGGTATAAAAAAGTTAGAAAAATAGTGAAAAGTACTCCTGTTTACTCTGACTAGGATTCCTTAGTGGGTGGCCCTCTACCCTGAGGGCTTCATTACCTGTCCTCCCACATGATCCAGGCTCTATCTACCCTGAGGGCTTCATTACCTGTCCTCCCACATGATCCAGGCTCTATCTACCCTGAGGGCTTCATTACTTGTCCTCCCACATGATCCAGGCACATTCTTTCTTGAACCATTGGAGAGGAAGTTGCAGATAGGATGTGCCCCTAACTGCCTGAGTATTTCTTAGCAGGTATATTCTTTTGTGCAATTGTAAGTCAGAATGTTAATGTTGATGAAATACTAATCTGCCGGCCTAATTGTTCCAATAATGTCCTTTGTGGCAAAATTTTTCCTCGAGCTTTAATCCAACATCATGGGTTGCATTTGTTTGTTTTTATTTTTGTTTTCTTTTTCTGTTTTCCTTACCCTTCTCACTGTGCATGTTGGTTGCATTTAGTTATCACATGGACACCCTTTTAACTTGGAATAATTCCTTAATCTTTCCTTGTGTTTGATGACTTTGTCATTTTTGAATTGTTCAGCAAGTTATTTTGTAGAATATCCTCAGTGTTTTGTTTTCTGGTGTCTCGCGATTAGATTCAGATTATGAAGTTGTACATTTTTGTCAGGAACATTGCAGAAGAAATGGGGCCTTCTCCTGCACCTTGCCAGGAAGCACACAGCAGCTTTGATCCCTTGATTAAGGTGATGACCACTGTACTTAGTTTCTCAACTATGAAGTTGCTTTCTATTTCTTTATGGGGAGACAGTTGTAGACTATGTAAATGTCCTATTTCTCATCAGACTTAGACCTGTTAGTGTCAGCGTTTGATGATGATTCTTGCCTGAATCAGTTGTTTGCATAATGCTCACAAATTGTCATTCCTTCCATAAGTATTAGTTGGTGTTCTTCCAGAAGCCTTTCGTTTGCCTCTGTTTATTTACTATTTATTATCACGGTGGACTCTTAGATTCTTATGCTGTTGATTTTGATACTGATCTCATAGCAGGATAATTTTGCTAAACTAAAAAAAATGTATGCAGTTTATCTTTTTTTTTTTTTTTTTTTTTGAGACGGAGTCTCGCTCTGTCGCCCAGGCTGGGGTGCAGTGGCCGGATCTCAGCTCACTGCAAGCTCCGCCTCCCGGGTTCACGCCATTCTCCCGCCTCAGCCTCCCGAGTAGCTGGGACTACAGGCGCCGCCACCTCGCCCGGCTAGTTTTTTGTATTTTTTAGTAGAGACGGGGTTTCACCGTGTTAGCCAGGATGGTCTCGATCTCCTGACCTCGTGATCCGCCCGTCTCGGCCTCCCAAAGTGCTGGGATTACAGGCTTGAGCCACCGCGCCCGGCCTGCAGTTTATCTTTTATAGCAGCTTTAAATTTATAGAAAATTTGAGTGGAAGATGCAGTGTTCCCATGAAGCCACTAACTCCTCACACCTTCCACCAAGTTTCCCCTAATATTAACATCTTGCATTAAAGTGGTGCATTTGCTACAGTTGATGAGTCAACATTCATAAATTAACATCGTCCAGAGTCCATTGTTTACATTCAAGTTCCTCTTCATGTTGTTCATTCTGTGGTTTCACAGATGTGTGATGCATGTGCCCACCACTGCAGTGTCACACAGGATTTCACTGCCCCAGGGTCCTCTGCCCTGTCCCCACCTCCGGAACCCCCACGGATTCCCCACCACCACCGCCCCTGCCGTCCCCACCCAGAACCCCACAGGACTTCACCGCCCCAGTCCCCTGCACCCCGTCCCCACCTCTGAACCCCACAGATTTCACCGTCCTGTCCTCCTGCACCGTCCCCACCCTCCTGAACCCCCATTCTTCACCGCCCTGTCCTCTGCGCCCCTGTCCCCACCCCTCCCGAACCCCACAGGCCCCTCACTGAAATTCACTGCCCCAGAGTCCTTTGTGCTGTCCCCACCTCCGGAACCCCCACAGGATTTCACTGAAATTCACTGCCCCAGAGTCTCATGCTGTCCTCGGCCTGAACCTCTTTAGTAGTAACACTGATATTTTTACTGTCTCCATAGTTTTGCCTTTTCAGACTGACCTCTTTCACTTGGTAATAAGCATTTAAGGTTCCTGAGTCTCTTTCCATGGCTCGATAGCACATTTCTTTTTAGTGCTGAATAATATCCCGTTGTCTGGACGTACCACAGTGTATCCATTCACCTCGCTAAGGTGAATGTCTTACTTGCTTCCAAGTTTTGGCAACTGTGAATAAAGTTGCTGTCAATGGTGGCATGCACACAAGTTTTCAGCTCATCTGCGTAAATGCCAAGGAGCGTGATTGCCGGATCCTACGATAAGAGTGTGTTTAGTTCTGTAAGAAGCCAAACTGTATTCTAAAGTGGCTGCACCATTTGCGTTTCCACCAGCAATGATGAGCGTTCCTGTTGCTCCACATCCTCACCAGTATTCGCTGTTGTGTTTTGGGTTTGAGCCTTTCTAAGAGGTGTGTAGTGGTATCTCCTTGTTTCAATTTGCAATTCCCTGATGACATTATGTTAAAATCTTGTCGTGTAGTTATTTGCCATCTGTATACCTTTTTCAATGACATGTCTGTCTTTGGCTCATTTTTAAATTGGGTTTTCTTATCGTTAAGTTCTAGTTCTTTGTGTATTTTGGCCGCCAGTCCTTTATCAGATATGTCTTTCACAAGTATTTTCTGCCCGTGTCTTGTCTTTTCATTCTGTTAGTAGTATCTTTTGCAGAGCCAGATTTCATTTAAATGAAGTCCAGCTTATCAATGTTCTCTTTCATGTGTCATGTTTTTGGTGTTGTATCTAAAGTTACTGCCAAGCCCAAGGGTACCTAGACTTTTTTCCTGTGTTATATTCTAGGAGTTTTTAAGTTTTGCATTTTACGTCTAGGTCCATGATTCATTTTGAGTTAACTTTTGTGAAGAGTTTATGGTTTGTGTTTAGATTTTTTTTTGCATGTGGATGTCCAGTTGTTTTGGCACCATCTGTCAAGAAGACTATTTTTGTACCATTTTGTTGCCTTTGTTTCTTTGTAAAAAATCCGTTGACTGCATTTGCATGGGTCTATTTCTGAGCTCTCTGTTCTGTTCCATTGATCTGTTTATTCTTCTCACCAATCCCACACTGTCTTGGTTCCTGTAGCTCTGGAGTAGGCCTTGAAGTCGGTTACTGTCAGTGTTCTCACTTTAGTGTTCTCTTTCAAAAGTGTTTTGGCTATTCTGGGTGTTTTTCCCTCTCCATATACATTTTAGAATCTGTTTGTTGATAGTTTACAAAATAACTTGCTGAGACTTTGGTTGGGATTACACTGAATCTGTAGCTCAAGTTGGGAAGATCTTTTATTTCTTTCATCAGAATTTTGTAGTTTTCATCATATATAGATCTCATACATATTTTGTTGTTTATACCTAAGGATTTCATTTTTTTGGTGTTCATGTAAATGGCATTGTGTTTTAAATGTCAAAATCTAGTTGTTCATTGCTGATAGGAAAACAATTGACTCTTCTTTTTTTTTTTTTTTAGAGATGCGTTCTCACTGTGTTGCCCAGGCAGGAGTGTGGTGGTATGCCATCATAGCTCACTGCAGCCTCAAACTCCTGGGCTTAAGGAATCCCCGTCTCCGCCTCCTGAGTAGCTAGGACCACAGGCATGTGCTACCACGCCAGCTAATTTTTAGACTTTTTTGTAGAGATGTGGTCTTGCTGTGTTGCCCAGGCTGGTCTCAAACTCCCCTGTCTGCTTTGAGATGATTATATATTTGTGTCCTTTGTTAATTTGTAGAGGATTATTATGGATTTTTCTTCAGACACCTTTGTATTTCTGAGATAGACCTTAGTATTGGTCTGTATTTAAAACAGTATTCAGTTTCTCAGTTTTGTTTTTGTTTTTGTTTGAGATGGAGGTTACTTCTAGTTCATGAACACACTTGTTTCTTCCGAGTGAATGCCTGGGAGTGGGATGGCTGGGTCATGTGACAGTGTATCTTTTTATTTTATTTTATATTTATTTTTTTGAGATGGAGTCTCACTCTGTCGCCAGGCTGGAGTGCAGTGGCACAGTCTTGGCTCACTGCAAGTTCCGCCTCCCAGGTTCACGCCATTCTCCTGTCAGAGTTCCAGTAGTTGGGACTACAGGCCTCTGCCACCACACCCAGCTAATTTTTTGTATTTTTAGTAGAGATGGGTTTCACCATGTTAGCCAGGATGGTCTCGATCTTCTGACCTCATGATCTGCTCCTGCCTCGCCTCCCAAAGTGCCTCGGATTATGTATGCGAGCCACTGCACCGGCTGCATGCAGTTTCCCTCAGTTTTAATTTAGAGTTCTGTGTCTGTGTTCATGAGTGAGCCTGAAATTTTCACTTTTCCATATCTTATTTCTCTGGGTTCCTAGAATGAACTAGAGAGTGTTCCTCTGTGTCTATTCTCTGAAAGAGTTTGTGTGAGATTAGAATGAGTGTATCTGATAATTTAGTAGCATTCATTTATAAAATTCCTAGGCCTAGAATTTTTTTCTGGAAAAAGTTTACATTTTGACTCATTCTTTTAGTAGTTTTAGTACTGTTTAGGTTCTCTATTTCTTGATTGAGGCAGTTTTGGTAAGTTAATTTTTCTAATTTGTAGATTTTTCTCTAAGTTTGCAAATGTAATACATAAAATTTGCTTCTCATTTCTCACCATATCTGTAGTTCTATCCTTTTATCGCTAATATTACTAATTTGTACTTTGACTGTTTGTATTCGTTACCTGTTGCCAAGTAACAATATTAGTACAAACCTAGTGGCTTAGAACAGCGCACATTGATTACTTCACCACTTCTGTTGGTCAGAAGTCTGTATGCAGCTCTCATGGGTCGCCCCCCTCTGCCTCTGGTGGCCCTCCGGCTTCAGTCAGGGTGTTAGCCAGGACTGGGGTCTCTCCTGAGCTTCCAGTGAGGACAGATCTGCCTCTGAGCACACAGGGTCCTCGGCACGATCCCGTTTCTCAGCTGGAGGCTACCGACGGCCGTTTGCTGCAGGGGCCTCTCTGGATGACATCTTCCCAAAAGCGAGAAGGGGGAGTTGGTAGAGGGAGTCTGCTAGTACCATGTGCACTAACACAGACCTCGGTCCCAGGACCGACACCCATCAACCCTGCCGAGATCTGCTGGTTAAAGACAAGTCTCACGTCCCACAGGGTGACACTGGAGTAGACACTGCACTCCCGCCTTTTCAGAGAACCGGTTATTTTTGAAATACTGCTAGATTTGTGGGATGGGTCAGCTGGGCTTCTAAATCTATTGTTTTCTCTCTAATTGATTTTTTCCTGTTTTTATTTAGTTCACTTTTTTTGGTTTGCTCCTGCCTGGGTCACTGGATCTCAGTGATGCTGCTCCTGTTTGCAGCTGTGTTTGCAGGGGCTTCCCGAGGCCTTGCTTTCCCCTCACGTCCCTTTCTCAGACTCTGCCGATCTGCTTCCCGCTCTGGTGTCCTGTAGTTGCTTCTTTTTAAAACCCTCATAGGTCTGTGTAAACTGTTTATTTTTATGTGGTTTTTAAGGGAGACCATGCTTATTCTTTTGAGACCCTGGAATGGGTGGAATTGGGATAAACTGCCGTTTTACCGGAATGTTCACTGGACCAATCTCTTGTGTTCCAGGGAGACCCTCACGCAGGGCTTAGAGTTCTGTCGGCGGCAGCAGAGGGCCGATGGCTCCTGGGAAGGGTGAGTGAGCTCCGCCCGTGAGTGCGGACATGCATGGAATCCGGTTTCTGCTCTCAAACACTGCATTCATAAATGTTGGGTTGTATGTTAGTGCTGCACCAGAAGTTTCTGGAAGTGAGCTGCCAGCCTGTGACTTCTGGGGGACCTCGTTCCGTTGTGGCATGCCTGGCCTTTGCCCTGGTGAAAGTTGCTCAGTACGTTGCTGGGCACAGCCAGGCTGCTGGGAGCACGCTGTGGGCTGAGCGTGGCTGTTCCCCTCCACCCCTTCTGCTTGCTCTTAGGTGTCTGTCTGGCTGGTGGGTCCAGCAGACAGAGCTGCTGTCTTCCATGGCCTTAATGCCTGAGGCACTGGAGTTGGTGGGCTGGCTGGGGCACGTGTAATTGTTGCAAAATGCCTGTTGTTTCACACCCCGGCTGTGAACAGGATGGAAGGGCTGAGGCTGTCCCTGTTTCCTTCTAGCTCCTGGGGAGTTTGCTTCACCTACGGCACCTGGTTTGGCCTGGAGGCCTTCGCCTGCATGGGGCAGACCTACCGAGATGGGTGAGTGCGTGCCTGTCCTCTGGTGGCCGGGGGTTCTCAACCCAACGCTGTCATGAGTGTTTTTTGCTTTGACATTTGATTTTAGGGGTGTTTTTGTTCATTTGTTTTTTGAGATGGAGTCTCGCTCTGTCAACTGGGCTGACATGCAGTTAGTGGCATGATCCTGGCTCACTGCAGTCTCGAGCTCCTGGGCTCAAGCGATCCTCCTGAGTAGCTGGGACCACAGGCGCCTGCCACCACCCCAGGCTAATCGTTTAAAACTTTTATGTAGAGATGGGGTCTTGCCGTGTTGCTCACACTGGTCTGGGCTCAAGCGGTCTTCTTACCTCGGCCTTCCAAAGTGCTGGGGTTACAGGCATGAGCCACTGTGCCTGGCCCGTTTTTAATATTTTTAAACAGTGAGATAAGATCCCCTGTTGAAATGAGGGTGTTTCCCTGGTCCCACAGCGCTCCAGAGTTTCCTGACATGTATGCCGGAGGGACACTCTGGCCTTGCCGAACCTTTGACTGGCGACTTTGTTTAGTCTTTGTTCTCGAAGGTTCGATTTCTTTCCGAGCGTTTGTTCTAGTTACGATTTCTTCGGTCTGTTCTCGGTTGGCTTTTCGACTTCTTCTTCTCTCGTGAGTTCGTTGTTCTATTGCCTTTGTCTGTTCTTTGCTGCTGACTTTCCTCGGTCTTTGTTTATTACTTTCGACGCCTCGTCTTGTTCTAGCTGGCTGACTTCTTTCCTCGACCTGTTCTACGACTTTTCCGGTTTTGTTCTATTGCTCTGTTTTGTCGAGCTGGCTTCATTTTCCTCGGTTCTGTCTCCAGTCACTTCGTCGAACTGAAACCCTTAGCCGCCTCCCCGAACCCTTGTTCCAACTGTCCTGACTTTGTCAGCCGAGGAGCACCATACTTATTGTCCCAGCCCAGTTCCAGTCGCTCCCACTCTCCTGCGTCCGGTCTCCAGTCACCGACTCTCCCAGCCCGGTCTCCAGCCGCCCCGCTCTCTCCCAGCCCGGTCTCCAGCCGCCCCGCTCTCTCCCAGCCCTGTCTCCAGCTGCCCCACTCTTTGCCGTGTGGATGTTTAGGGGTGTGGAGCACCGTGCTTGGCTGGGTGCAGCTTGTGAGACGCTGCTCCCAAGCACTGCAGAGTTCGCTCAGCCTGACGCACCTGTGAGGCCATCCGCAGTACTGGCATGTCCCTTTGTCTTCCCAGCGACTCTGGGAGGCAGGAGTATCTGTTCCCAGTTCACATCTGCAGAAGTCAAGCTCAGGGGTTTCAGTAGTGGCCTATGGCCCTTAGGTAGGGCGGCTCCTCCCCATACCCTAAGGCAGCCTGCTAGGGTAAGAAGCCAGGGGTCTGGGACCTTCCTTGGTGTGATGTGTCTCCTGTCTCTGGTCTTTGCAGGACTGCCTGTGCAGAGGTCTCCCGGGCCTGTGACTTCCTTCTGTCCCGGCAGATGGCAGACGGAGGCTGGGGGGAGGATTTTGAGTCCTGTGAGGAGCGGCGTTATGTGCAGAGCGCCCAGTCCCAGATCCACAACACATGCTGGGCCCTGATGGGGCTGATGGCCGTTCGGTGGGGACGATGGGACCCGTCCCTGAGCCTTGGGTTTGGGTGGAGGAGGGACACTCAGCTGTGAGCAAGTGGCCTGGGCTGAGTGAATGTAGACAGGAGGGGAGGCCTGTGGGCCAAGGGCTGTTCAGCTGCCACTCTGGGAACAGACACCTACAAGAGCCATGTGCCTGGTTCCTGGGGCAAGGACGTGGGCTGCTCTCACCAAGTGGGGCCCTGCAGAGAGGCTCGCCTCTTAGAAGTGAACCACCCACCATTAGCAGTGTCGATGGAAGAGCAAGGGCATCAGGGAACCATGGAAACAGCGAGGTGGGCTGTGATGAGAGTATTGCTTCCTGGTATGGTAGTGATGACGGTCACAGCAGCTGCTCTCTGTGGCCCTCCTGTGTCCACAGCTGGTGCTGAGCCACATATGTGCCAGGTGCACACACACGCACATGCATGCAGGCGTGCACCTGCACACACTGATGTGCACACACAGACGTACGTGGAGACAGATGCACACACAGGTCTCTACACACGTATGCATGCACAGGCACCTGTGTACACACGCGTACAGATGTGCCTACAGCATCCTGGTACATGGAGACAGATGCACATACAGGTCTGTACACACACGTATGCATGCACACACAGGCACCTGTGTCCACACACACACAGATGCACCCACAGTATCCCACCTGTGCCACACACAGACATAGGTACATGGAGACAGATGCCATACACACAGGTCTATGCACACACGTACATACGCATGCACAGGCACCTGGGTAAACACATACAGATGCGCCCACAGCATCCCATCTGTGCCACACACAGACATAGGTACATGGAGACAGATGCACACACAGGTCTATGCACACACGTACGCATGCACAGGCACCTGTGTACACACATACAGATGCACCCGCAGTATCCCATCTGGGTCACACACAGACGTGTATGTATACACACACTTACATACGCATGCACAGGCACCTGTGCACACATACATACAGATGCACCCGCAGCGTCCCGTCTATGCTGCCCTATTAGGTTTGATCATTGGGGAATCTTCCTAAAGCCCTGAAAGCTAGGGTAGGTCTGCTTGAGCAGGAGCTGCGGGGTCTGGGGGACCCCTGAGGGCAGGACAGTCACGGACCCACAGTTGAGCTGGGCCCACTGAGCCCTGGATCCTTCTTGGTGTCTCATCATGGCAAGCAAGCAAGCGTGAGCTCTTGTGGGTCTCCAGAGGCCTATGAGGACCAGTGGCCCAGGTGGGAACAAGGCTTGGCCTCCTCTTCTGGGGGGAACACCAGGGCAGGCCTGAGGAGGCCTGTGTCCCCAGCCTGTCATCGCTGTGGCTCCGCTTCTCAGGGAGCCTAGGAAGAAGGTGTAGCAAGAGCCGGAGGTGTTGATTGCACCTGGCGGGGCCTGTGGGTGTCAATTTAGATGCATCCATGCTCACTGCAGCATTCCAGGGTTTGCCCTTATGCTCGGCTGTGTGAGGGTGAGGATGATGCTTGGAGGGCGTGCACAATGGGTGTGTTTCAGCCTCCTCTTCCTCCAGGCATCCTGACATCGAGGCACAGGAGAGAGGAATCCGGTGTCTGCTTGAGAAACAGCTCCCCAATGGCGACTGGCCGCAGGTACGCCGCCAGGGACCTGAGCGCACGAGGCCCAGCACCGACCTCCAGTGTGTGCGGCTGTCTCCACATCCCCCTGCTCTGTGTCCTTTTTGGGGTATTTTGGACACTTGGGAGGCGTCAGCTCTGCCAGTGAATGCCAGAGTTGGTGGCGGGTCTGTGGCAGGTGGTCGGGTCCTAAAGTCCAGATCTTGCTGCTTTTTCAAGTGATGCTCTGGCTGGGGGAGGAGCTGGATAGGAGAAGCCAGTGGGCGGGAAGCCCTTTTGCTCCAGGACAGACCCTCGGCTCCAGACGACCTAGTGGCCCCTCACTAAGCTGGAAGTCCCTGTGTGGGCGTCATGAGGTCATGTGAGGCCGACCGCCCTCCGCTGGGATGAGGCTGGAAGCTGATGTGGTCGTGAGGGGCTGGTGACCCCGGCTCAGGGTTTGCTGCAGGGTGGGGAGTCTGAGCTGGACTGACGGTGCCGTGACTGGTGCGGGATGGACGACCTGCTTTCCTGTGCGCTTAATTAGCCCTTTCCAGGCTGACTCACCCACAAGTCAGCCAAGCCAACAGCCAGGGCTCCAGTTCAGGGACCAGCCCTCAGCTGAGTGGTGAGCCTTTGTGTTTATTTCTCCGTGTTCTTCTAGGAAAACATCTCTGGGGTCTTCAACAAGTCCTGTGCCATCTCCTACACGAGCTACAGGAACGTCTTCCCCATCTGGGCCCTCGGCCGCTTCTCCCAGCTGTACCCTGAGAGAGCCCTTGCTGGCCGCCCCTGAGAACATGCCTGCCTGCTGGGTGCCATCCAGTGAGGCCACGGGGTCCTGGCCGGGTAGGGGAGCCCTCCCATAAGCCTGTCTCGGGCTCCAGCCCCTCCACCTCTGCCTCATGGATGTGAATCTGGGGACCAGGCTGGAGGCAGGGATGGGGACAGGGTGGGTGGCTTAGACTCTTAATTTTCACTGTAGGTTCATTTCTGAGAGTAGCTTGTTGGGCTTGGGTGAGGAAGGGGGCACAGCGCCTTTGCCACCTCTGGGCAGGGCCTCCTCGAGGCAGTGAGGCTAGGAGGGTTTCTTCCGACCAATCGCTGAGTTCCTGGGAGAGGAGCAGCTGCGCCTGTGCGATTCCTGAGTGTTGAGTGGGCTTTGGGCTGGGGTCGGCCCTGGGCAGCTTGCTTTCCTGCACCTTCTGTCTGCTGGGCTGAGGGACACGAGGGCAGCCCTGTGACAATGGCATGTACGGTGTGCATCCGTGAACAGCCCAGTGTGGGGGTGCTCATGGAGCATCCTGAGGCTGTGCGGCAGGGAACCCCACGCCCCTGGGTCCTGAGCTCGCCTGTATATGTGGGGGGTGTCATGGATCCCCACATCCGAGTCATGAGCTCACCTGCGTATGCAGGGGCTGTCATGGAATGTCCCAAGTCTGTGCAGCAGGGAGTCCCATGCCCCTGGGACGTGAGCCCACCTGTGTGGAATGTGGTTTGTGAGGTGCCTACAGGGCTTATAGAAGTCTTATGGTCACAGAAATGCACAGGGGAGGCCGAGGGTAACCAGGGGTGAGGGGCAGGCAGCAGTCGTGGTCACTGCCGCGAGGCACTGCTATATGCAGGGACAGCCAGCGCCCAGCCCATCACCACTCCCTGGGCTGACTGGGCAGGTATGGCACCCTGGGAGCCCGGCATATGCCCAGGGTACCCCTACAGCTGCTGCCAGTCTCACGCCTAGGCAGGTGCTCTGGGCTGGAGCGAGGGCCAGGTTTTGGGTCGAGGCTTCCCCAGGTAATCCTGTGAGCTCCCTTCTAGCCTCTGACCCAGTCTGGTCTGGCTTGCATGGATGTAGGGCTTGGGATGGGAAGTTCAGGTCCTGGCTTTGCCTTTGAGTGATGTGGATGAGCAGCTCACGTGCTCAGGGCCACCCGAGACTGGCACTCTTCTCCCCTGGCTATTGGGAGGAGTCACTGAGAGCTTTGCTACCCTTGCTGCCTGCCCAGAGCACACCCTATGCCTCCTTATCTGCTCTTCTTCCCCTCCCTGCTGCCTCCTGGGAGCTGACAGCCCCTGGCCTCTCCCCCTGGCTAATTGCCCTCCCTCGGGCAGTGGAGGTCTGCGTCTGGACCCCCTCGGAACCTGTCATTTCCCGCCCAGAGTTCTTCAGGGCCACCCCTCTGCCTTGGTGCAGGGTGCAGGGCTCTCACCCAGGCGCCGCACCCTCTGGGGTCTCCTGTCCAGGTCCCTTGCCCCACCTGCTGTCACTGACTCTCCTTGGGACTCACCTGCCTGCTCAGAGCCCTGCAGGGCCTGGTCAGCTGCCTGTTGAGTGTCAACACTTCTCTGCACATCTTAAAACTGGGGTTTATTTTTGCTGAAGGAACTGTGGTGGGACCCTTGACATCTGTCAGGTTTGCACACGCTGTTTTTTTTCTTAGCCCACGTGTTCTCCCTCACGTGGGGCAGCAGCAGGACAGAGAGTGAATCACAGAGTCTGCCCTGAGCAGAGGCTGCTGTCCCTGGGACTCCTAGCCATGGTCAGATCATTGTACAAAACAGTTTTCCAGAAATTAAATGTAAATCCATTTTCATAGTGAAAATGTTGTTGAAAGTCACTTTTATGAGCAACTACCTTAATAAACAGACATTGATTCCCTTTTCAGAAGCCTGTCACTGTGTTTCATTTCATCCTGGGGAGAACTGCAGATCTGGGGTTTCTGGCTGTCGTGCCTCGCCTGCCTGTGGGGCGAGTTGGAGGCCCAGCCTGGTTCAGGGAACAGGAGTGACATGAGGAGTAGCAGGGTGCATCTCCAGTTACCTGAGGGAAAATAGATATTTTAAGAGATAATAGCATAGCCTATTTTAATACCTTTTAAAGGCCATAAGCATATCCAGGAAGATCAATAAACGTGATACAATGTCCACATAGGAGGAACTTTCTTTCACTGCATTGTTTTCCTTCACAGTGGCCTTCAAGTCACAGGACACAGCGATCCGCTGCCCTCTTCGGTGTGTTACACATGCAGGACTTCAGTGACAGTATCCCTGCCCTCAGTCTTCCCATTGTTTAGAGGGAGTGCATTCTTCCTATTCCACGAAGACGACTTTTTGTTCACAATTGGATCATGATGCAGAGGAGTCTGTTCCTTCCCCATCGGCTTCTCTGGGTGCTGTGAGGGTGACCTGTCCCCGATGGCTCATCACCCTGACGTGCTCTTGACAAAGGAGACCACCAAGAGGAGATGGCAGCTGCACCTGTGCAGCCTCTGTCTGAGGGGGATATTTGCCTCAGTGTGATTAAAAATCAAGTTCACTATCCTGAGTAACTCACGAAAAATTTTTGAATTCAGATGATTTTTATCAGGAATAGATTTTGAACATTCTGAAATCTTTTCCCTGGCGTCATATTAGGTTTTCTTTGTTTGCTATGATGTAAAGTTTCAGACTCTTGATGTTTTTAATATCAACATAGACCGTAGGACAAGGAATGGTACCAGAAATAAGTAGAGACAATAATGATAAGATCAATTTATCAAGACATAACAACCCTAAATGTATATGCACTAAGCAACAGCTTCAAAATACATGAAGCGAAATGGCAGAATTGAAGAGAATGAGATGAAAACACAATTTTAGTGGGAGCTTTTCGTACTTGTCTTAGCAACTGATAAACATGCGATCTATAAGGATAGAGATTTGAACATCAACCAACACAAGCGAGTGGTCTTTAGAGGATACCTCACCTAACAGTGGTGAAGCACACAGCTTTTCAAGAGCTCGTGGCCCATGTGCTAAGGTAGACCATAGCTGGCTCAGGAGCTGAGTCTCAGGATGTCAGCAAGGATGGAAGTCATACAGAGCATCCTTCCCCACCACAGTGGAGTCAAACCAAATTGAAAGTCAGTGACAAAGGAGCAAAGGCAGTTCAATGGAGAAAGGACAGTCTTCAACAAATGATGCTGAAACAACCAAACTTCATTAAAAAAAAAAAAAAAAATGAACCTTGACATAACCCTTCACATCTAGACACACTCAAGATAAATCAGAAACCTAAATGTGAAACTATAAAACCCCTAGAACATCACGTAGGAGGAAATCTAGGTGACCTTGGGTTTGGCAGTGACTCTAGATATGACACCAAAGGCGTGATCCACAAAAGAAAACATCGATAGGTTGGGCTTCACTAACATGATACATTTTTGGCTCGCGCCTGTAATTCCAGCACTTTGAGGGGCCAAGGTGGGAGGGTCACTTGGACCCAGGAGTTGGAGACCAGCCTGGGTACCATAGTGAAACCCCATCTGTACAAAACAATCAAAAGATGAGGCAGGCATGGTGGTGCATGCCTGTTGTCTCAGCTGCTTGGAACACTGAGATGGGAGGATTGCTTGAGCCTGGGAGGTTGAGGCTGCAGTGAACTGTGATTGCGCCGCTGTACTCTAACTTGCGTGACAGAGTGAGACCCTGTCTCAATAAAATACATTAATTAAACAAAGTTTCTGTTCTGCAAAGAATGTCAAGAAAATGAAAAGTCAGAGACTGAGAGAATATATTTGAAAAACACAAAGGATCAGTATCCAAAAGAGCGCTTCAAACCCAACAATAAAACAACCTGGTTAAAAAATGGGCAGGAGACCTTAACAGACGCCGTACCAAAGAAGATACCCAGTTGTTAAATAAGCATATGAACAGATGTTCCACATCATATGTCATCAGGGGAATGCAAATTAGAACGATCAATGTACCTATTGGAGTGGCCACAATCCAGAACACCGTCACCACCAAGTGCTGGTGAGGACGTGGAGTAACAAGAACTTACCGTTGGTGGGAATGCAAAATGGTGCAGCCACTTTTTTTTTTTTTTTTTTAATTTCGTTTTTTTCCTTCTCTTTTGATAACTTGGGTAGGCAGAGCCGCTGTGGAAGACAGCTTGGTGGTTTCTGACAAAACTAAACATACTCTCGCCATCTATCCAGCAATTGCACTGCTTGGTGTTTACCCAAAGGAGTGGAAGCATTATGTCCACACAGGCACCTGCACACAGAGGCTGATAGCTGTTTATTCATAGCTGCCCAAATGTGGAAGCAACCAAAATGTGCTTCCGTAGGTGAATGAGTGAGTAAACTTCAGTGCAGCCAGACCGTGGAATATTACTCAGCACTAAGAGGAAATGAGCTATCAAGCCCTGAAGAGACACGGAGGACCCTTAAGTGCATATTAGTAAGTGGAGAAGGCAGTTTGAAAAGGCTGCATACTGTGATTCCAACTAGATCACACTCTCAAAGGTAAAACTGTGGAAACAGTAACAAGTCAGCGGTTGCGGGAGGTCAGGGCAGGGGGAGGGGCGAACAGGCAGAGTACAGAGGATTTTTAGGGCAATGAAACTGCTCCGGCCTGACACTGACGGTGGATATGGTCATCATACGTTTGTCCAAAGCCAGAGAATGTGCAGCCTCGAGAGTGAGCCCCACTGTAAACTGTGGGCTTTGGGTGGTGATGATGTGTCCATGTAGGTTCATCAGCCGTAACAAATGGACTCTGGGACTGAGTGTGGGTGTGCACACCTGTAGGCCCAGCTGCTTGGGAGGCTGAGGCAGGAGGATCTCTTGAGCCCAGGAACTTGAGGCTGCAGTGAGCCGTGATCATGCCACTTGCCCTTCAGCCTGGGCAGCAGAGCGAGACCTTGTCTCAAAAAGGTACCACTTTGGTGCAGGACGTTGATAATAGGGGAGGCTGTGCATTTGTTGGGGCAGAGAGTGGGGAAATCTCTGTACCTTCCTCTCAATGTTGCTGAGAACCTAAAACTCCTCTAAAAACAGTCTTGGAAAAGACAAAAGCACAAAGGAAACCAGAGAATATTTCAAGTTGAAGGAGAATAAAAACATGACATTAGAATTTGTGGGGTGTAAAGCTTGATGCCTGGGCTCCACAACCACGGGAAACGGACAAACTACCTGACAGCCACAATTGTCAGCAAAACACACGAGGGAAAAATAGAAACTGTCAGTAGCGTTGTGTCTATTTAATAAATTGATTTAGAAATTTAAAACCTTCCCAGAAGAAATCTAGTTCTAGGTAGCTTCACAGGTGAATTCTATCCGACGTTTAAGAAGGAATACTCGGCCGGGCGTGGTGGCTCAAGCCTGTAATCCCAGCACTTTCGGAGGCCGAGATGGGCGGATCACGAGGTCAGGAGATCGAGACCATCCAGGCTAACACGGTGAAACTCTGTCTCTACTGAAAAATACAAAAAAAAAAAAAAACTAGCCGGTGAGGTGGCGGCGCCTGTAGTCCCAGCTACTTGGGAGGCTGAGGCAGGAGAATGGCGTGAACCCGGGAGGCGGAGCTTGCAATGAGCTGAGATCCGGCCACTGCACCCCAGCCTGGGCGACAGAGCGAGACTCTGTCTCAAAAAAAAAAAAAAAAAAGGAACACCCAGAAAATGGCATGGAACCCCTGCGGCTGATTTTAAAAGGCCAGTGTTCCAAAGCCAGACCAAGACATCACAAGAAAAGGAGATTCAGATCGATTTCCCCTGTGAGCATAAAAATACTTAAGATATTAATAAATTGAATCCAGTGCTATATTAAAAGGATAATGTGTCAAGATCAGAAAACTGTCAGAGTGTTGATAGGTCCGTGGCTGGAGAGTACGTGATGTCAGGGGAAGGCTTCCTTGGAGCAGGAAGAAGATGGCATTTAAAATATGATGGGAGGAGCCAGGGCAGGAAAAGCCATTCAGGGCCCCGTCGGGCTCAGAGTGGGGGGCGCATCTGTGACTCACCCCTGACTTCTCTCTCTGCCCTGCATCCTGGACGTGCAGGGGCATGCCCTCGTCAGTGGGCTGTGTCTGGGCCCCCGTCTTGATCTGAGGTGTGAGCCCTGTGGTGCAGCCAGGCGGGCTGGGTTGTGTGAGGAACGCTTGGGGTATAAGCAACCTCCATTCTCCACAAAGCCTGACTCGAGACTCTCTCCTGGAAGCAACGTTCCCCTAATGTGGCCGCCCGGGCTGAATGAAGGTGGTGTTCTCCTTGGGGGCGTCTGCACGTGAGTGCCCTTGGTGGTCCTGAGTGCCCGTCACAGGGCTGGAGGTGTGGCTGGCCCACTGGGTTGTTGGTGGTCCTAAGTGCCCATCACAGGGCTGGAGGTGTGGCCGGCCCACTGGGTTGGTGGTGGTGGGTGCCTGTCAGCTGCAGGTGGCCGTCAACTGGGGCCAGGGTGGGTGCCCGCCTGGCTGCAGGTGCGGCCTAGCCCACCTGGGAAGCTGGCGGTGGTGGGGCGCCTCAGTCACAGGGCTGCAGTGGGCTGCCCACTCAAGCCAGGGTGGTAAGCTCAGTCGCTGGCTGCAGGTGTGGCCGGCCCACTGGCTGGTGGTGGGTGCCCTACAGGCTGGAGGGTGCACAGCCCTAGTGCTGTGGGTTTCTTTCTGAATACATCCCTTCCCACGAGGATGATGACCTTCTGTTGCATCCTTCACATAAAACAAGACCCTCGGAGCCTAGAAACAACACTGAGGTGATTTACTTCCCAAGAATTGAGAAGGGGAGCCGTGGGTGGCTCAGACACACACTGACTGAGGACAGCCTACTCGAAGCAGGACTCCCTGTGAGCCACAGCTCATGGATTGCCCTTGAGGGCCGAGGGCCATGGGAGTTAGCCGCCCCGAAGAAGTGCAGGAGCAGGAAGGTAATGGTGTTCCTAGACATAGGCCAGGGCCCGAGGGGTGGACAGGCACTGCTGGACCCTTCTCATTGGGGAGGAGGGGTCAGCAGGTGTTTCCCAGCTCAGCCTCCCTCAGGGCTACCCCAGTGCCCCTCAGCATGTGGGGCCAATCGTGGGGCCCATGGTGGGGCTGCCCCAGGCTGGTCTCCCCCTAGGCTGGTCTCCTTCCCAGGGTGGTCTCCCCGCCAGGCCGGTCTCCTCCCCAGGCCGGTCTCCCGCTCCAGGCTGGTCTCCTCCCCCAGGCTGGTCTCCCCGCAAGACTGGTCTCCCCCCAGGCTGGTCTCCCTCCAGGCTGGTCTCCCCCCAGGCTGGGCTCCCCCCCAAGGCTGGTCTCCCCCCCCAGGCTGGTCTCCCCCCAAGACTGGTCTCCCCCCAGGCTGGTCTCCTCCACAGGCTGGTCTCCTCCACCAAACTGGTCCCCTCCACCAGGCTGGTGCCCACCACAGGCTGATCTCCCTACCAAGGCTGGTCTCCTCCCCAGGCTGGTCTCCTCCCCAGACTGGTCTCCTCCAGCTGCCCTCACCAGCCCCTCCTTTCTCAAATGTGGGTGCCAAGGATGGGCCCTGATGAACACCTGCACACCAGATGCTGCCCTGGGTGCCGGGGCCCACAGGAAACTGCACTGGGATCCCTGTGTCCTGGGCAGGTCCTGTGGGAAGTGCAGCCCACGTGTTACTCAGGTGAAGGCAGCATCCCCACCCAGCCTGAGGACTCCACACAGGGTGGACGCCCGACCCTGGCTGGGCCACTCACTGGGGAGAGGCTTGGACGCCCCCTTGGAGTGCAGTCCCGACATTCCGTACCTGCCTCATGTCCTTGGCATTCTCGGGCCCCGGTCGTGGTGTGGGAGTGGCTGCCTGTGCACACCACGGGCGTCCAGCTTCACGGCCTCAACGGGGCCACGAGCCATCGCCAGGTCAGGCGGGGGTGCCGGGCACCTCATCACTAGGGCAGTGACATCACAAGGCGCAGAAGGCAGCGGTGGCTACGGAACTCCATGCCCGGGCTGTTTCTGTGGTGTCTGCGGGCTCTGGGCTCCCACCTCCATGGGGCTACAGGAGCCGTGAGGGACGAGGAGGGACGCGTCCGCCATGGCTGAGGGCGGTGAGCTGATGAGCCGGCTTCTGAGCGAGAACGCAGACCTGAAGAAGCAGGTGCGCCTCCTGAAGGAGAATCAGATGCTGCGGCGGCTGCTCAGCCAGAGCTGCCAGGAGGGCAGTGGCCACGACCTGCTCCCACCCAGGGCCCCCGCCTACCCCGAGGCCGGCTCCCCCGGGAGTGGAGGTGAGGCACCACCTGGCTCACATGGCCCAAGGGTCCAGCCTGGTGGATGGGGGGTCGTCGGATATCTGCTCCCCGGGCGTTGAGGGGGGCGGGCAGCTCCCTGATGCGGGAGGTCACGGGCACCTTTCACACCCTCAGGTCTGAGTGAAGCAAGACCAGGTGGTGGGTTCTGCTGTTGCCCTCAGGTGAGGCCCCTCCCCTCCAGGCCCACTCAGGTGAAGTGGGAGTGGTCAGCTGCAGTCATGGAGGTGCCGCCGTAGGGGTAGAGCAGGTGGCGTGCAGGCTTGTGGGCCTCCAGGGCCCCAGGCAGCTCTTCCAGGCTGGGCCGGGCTGGCAGTTTGCTCTGCTGCGTGCGTCTCTTCTCCTCCTGGGTCAGGGGCGAGGGGGGGGTGTCAGACCAGCCACACGAGTCCCATGGGTGCTGTGTCCCATCCACTCACATCCCCCGCCAGAGCTAGCTAGGCCAGCCCCGTGGTAGGAAGATCTCACCCCAGGGAGGCCCCAGAGCGGGCCAGGGGAGTGGGTGGGGACGAGTGGGCACCTGTCCCTGGGGGGTGGGAGTGTGGGGCCATGATCCACTCACCACATAGTATTGACTCCAACCTTCTGTGGCTTTTTATTGAAAAAAAATATATATAGGGTTTGATCACTTTCTGCAAAGTAGTAGGTTTTATTCTAAAAGTTTTGGGAAAACATTCCCCGTTCCTGCGTGTGATTTGGGGTGTGGCTGACAGTTGTGCCTTTGACTCTTCATTGGGATGATGGGCAGAGGACAGAGGACCCAGCATGTCCTGGGACTCCCACGGCCAACCTCAGCTTCCCACCTGGCTGGGCCGGGAAGGGACGTGGTCAGCCTGCCTGGTCCTGGACGATGGAGCAGGCAGCCTCGCCAGTGCCTGTGAACGCTGCCGTCTGCAAGCGCGAGCCATGCCCGGGAGGCCAGCTCTGCCACTCACCAAGGGGACGCTCCAGCACCTGCGCTGGGCTGGTCGCTCCCTGAGTCCTTCCCAAACGCCGGCCACCACCCTCAGATGTGCACTCTGAGCAGGCACAGCGTGCGGGAGGTGCTCTCCGCAACCAGGCCCCAGGCCCTGCTCGGAGCTCCGTGGACAAGCCTGAGAGCGAGCGTGTCTGGAAGCAAAGAGGGGAATCCATGGCAGCATCCCCACACCTTCAGTCTCCGGCAACAGGCAGGGGCTCCTCGCAGGGAGCTGGGAGGAGAGCACCTCACTAGGAGGGGACAGTGTGGCTGGGGAACCCGGCGCCTGGGGGCCATGCTGTGCGAGGCCCCGGGTTCTGCGTCTCCCTCAGCAGCCACTGAGCCCCATGCTCACCACAGGGCGTTAGCTGGGCAGACCTGTGCTTATGGCACTGGGCCACGGGCAGGGTCCCGTTCTCAGCACTTTTGAGGCCCAGGCACTGTGGCTGCAAAAGGGCCCAATCTGTTTGGTGTGTGCAGGCCACCACAGGCTGCCTGCCGGGCTGCGTTGCCATCCTCCTCCCCAAGAAGGAATCACCCTGGGCCGGACCTCAGGGCTGGACAGGAGAGGGGCAGACCCTCGACCCTTGCCCAGGCTGTGCAGTCCCCAGAGGGACCCTTGTCAGGGGCTGAGTCAGGGCAGGGTCTCCATGGCCATGGCTAGTGCCCCTGCCGTTGGGTCACCTTGGCAAACCCAGGCCTTGCTGGACACAGGTCTTGGGAGGAGCCTCAACCTGAGGCCAGCAGGCCTTCCACGGAGGGCCTTGGAGCCCCTGCCACAGGGTGTGGGGCAGGCTCAGTGTGGCCCAGGCTGGCAGTGGGGAGGGGCCAGGGCAAGGCCACCCTCAACTCTGCCACTTCAGTGGCAGCGTGTGGTGCACCCTTGATGCTCTGGGCCTCAGCATGTGCTTGGGAACGTACCTGGGGCTGTGGGACGCTGCATTCAGGACCAGCCCTCAGCAGGACTGGGGTTGGGAAAACCAGCACTGAGCTCCTGCATAAAAGGAGAAGTTTATAAACAAGGGAACCACCACCAGCAATGTTTGCATGTTGCCAAGACTTCCTCAGTGTCTGTATTCAAAACAGGATGAATAAAAACCTGCTTTTCTTACGGATTCAACAGCACGTGCTCATGGTAAACTTATAAACGCCATGGAGGATGCAAGGTTTAAGGGCCACGCCTCCGGCCCCCCTCCCCAAAGGCAGCCACGGTCAACGTTTTCTTGGGTTTTCTCTGGAACTTTGATGGAGATCTGTGTGTTTGTCTGTGTATATTTTTGGTCCACCTACACAGGATTGTGCTCTTCTGCAACTTGACTTTTGCCCCTTAACCATCCATTTCACTGGCATTCCCCATCAGTCCTCATCTGCAGCTCTCCCTGGTACACTTCAACACTGGGCTCCTCCTGTGGGGGCCCCAGGCAGGCAGCACTGTTCCCAGTTCTCTGTGACCACAGACGCTGCTGCCGTGGGTAGCCTGCGCAGGCACCCTGTCTCTTTGTGTAGGATATCCCAGACGGGGGTCCTCGGGTCAAAGGCTGTGTGCATTTGAAATGTTGAAATAGAGACGGTCAAACACTCTCCGAAAGGCCCCTACACCCCACTAATGGAGGAGGAGGGCGCTGCGCCGGCATCGTTCCACCATCACAGGAGTGCTCATCTGTCCCCGTCAGCTGGGCAGCAAGGCCTCCAGGTCTTCTCACCCAGGTTTCCAAGTGAGTGACGCGAAGGGCCAGTGGGAGCAGCAGTCCTCTGCCTCCCCTCCCGGCTGCCCCATCTCGTTTCCCTCGGGATCGTCCTGGTCCCTCCAGCACTGCCACGATGCCACTTGCCATGTCTCCACTGGAGAGGTGTCCCCTGAGGACAGCCAGGCGCCCCCCCAGATTGCCCACTCGCTCCCTGGTTATTTGTGGTGGATTGTCAGATGATTTCCAACGGTGGTGAGGATTCTCTATGTGCAACTCCTGGTCACTCCTTCCCTCTGACATGATAGAAGATCATTCCTGTGTTGTTCGATGTGTTTTTAAATGGCCATGCAATATTGCAGATTCAGATGAACCACAATGTAATGAATTCTCCTTTGGTTTGAAATTAAAGTTTTTCTTCCCCTTGAGGTAAATAACACCACAAAAAAGGTTTTAAGAGTTGTTAGATTTAGGGTTATTTCCACTGGATTTCTTTTTTTGGTGTGTGTGTGATTTTTTTTTTTTTTTTTTTTTTTTGAGGCGGAGTCTCGCTCTGTCGCCCAGGCTGGAGTGCAGTGGCCGGATCTCAGCTCACTGCAAGCTCCGCCTTCCGGGTTCACGCCATTCTCCTGCCTCAGCCTCCCAAGTAGCTGGGACTACAGGCGCCCGCCACCACGCCTGGCTAGTTTTTTGTATTTTTTAGTAGAGACGGGGTTTCACCGTGTTAGCCAGGATGGTCTCCATCTCCTGACCTCGTGATCCACCCGTCTCGGCCTCCCAAAGTGCTGGGATTACAGGCGTGAGCCACCGCGCCCGGCCGGTGTGTGTGTGATTTTTTTACTTTTATGGAGATGGGATCTTCTGTGTTGCCATCAAGGCTGGTCTTGAACTCCTGGGCTTAAGGGATCCTTCTGTCTTGACTTCCTAAAATGCTGGGATTACAAGTGTGAGCCACTGTGCCTGGCCTGTTATTTTTTTTTCTTTTTGACACAGGGTCTCTGTTCCCCAGACTGGAGTGCAGTGGCATGATCATGGCTCACTGCAGCCTTGACCTCCCTCTGGGGCTCAAGCAGTCCTCCTACCTCAGCCTACTGAGTAGCTGGGACTACAGGTGCTTGCCACCATGAGCAGCTAATTAAATTTTTTTTTTTTTTTTGTAGAGACAGGGTCTCCCTATGTTTCCCAGGCCAGTCCCAAACTCCTGGGCTCAAGCGATCCTCCCATCTTGGCCTCCCAAACCGTTGGGATTACAGGCATGAGCCACTGTCCAGCAGGATTTATGTTTTTAAAAATAGAATCATTGGTTCAGAAGGCAGGAGTAAATGGTTTTTTGTTTGTTTGTTTGTTTGTTTTTGAGACAGAGTCTGACTCTGTTGCCCAGGCTGGAGTGCAGTGGTGTCATCTTGAATCACTGCAACCTCCGCCTCCCGGGTTCAAGCAATTCTCCTGCCTCACCCTCCCCAGTAGCTGGAATTAAAGGCACACACCACCATGCCCGGCTACTTTTTGTATTTTTAGTAGAGACGGGTTTTTGCCATGTTGGCCAGGCTGATCTTGAACTCCTGACCTCAGGTGATCCACCCACCTCAGCCTCCCAAAGTGCTGGGATTACAGGCATGAACCACAGTGCCTGACCATGTATTTCTTTTTTAAAAAACTTTTAAGTTCAGGGGTACAAGTGCAGGCTTGTTACATAGGTGAACTTGTGTCATGGGGGTTTGTTGTACAGATTATTTTGTCACCCAAGTATTAAGCCTAGTACATTAGTTATTCTTCCTGATCCTCTTCCTCCTCTCACCCTTCACCATCTGGTAGGCCTCAGTGTCTGTTGTTCCCCTCTGTGTGTCTCCGTGTTCTTATTGTTTAGCTCCCGCTACAGAGTAAGGCATCGGCACATTTTGGTTTTCGTTCCTCGTTGGTTTACAGCACAAGGATAATGTGGCCTCCAGAAACTCCATCCATGTTAAATACAAGACATGATCCTCATTTTTTTTTTTTTTTTTTGGTCCTCGCTCATGCACGCCCAGGGCTGCCAGGTGCAGATCTCGTGGCTCACTCTGGCTGCCCTCAGGTTCCATACATTCTCCTGCCTCAGCCTCCCAGTAGCTGGGACTACAGGCATGCAGCCGAGCTAATTTTTTGTATTTTTTAGTAGAGGCCAGTTTCATTGTGTTAGCCAGGATGGTCACGATCCTCCCAGCCTACGTGGAATCCATGCGTCTCGGCCTCCAGGAAGTGCTGGGATTACAGACTTGAACCCTGGCATGCACTCATTTTTTTGAGATGTGATTTCCAGCATTTGCTTTAGGAATTGCAAATGGAGGTAACGTCTCGCGCACTGCCTCCGCTTCCCGGTTCAGTGATTCTCCTGTCACAGCCTTCAAGTAGCTGGGATTACAGGCATACACCACCATGCCAATAATTTGTATTTTTTAGTAGAGCGGGTTTTCCTGCCATGTTGAAGTCAATTTGGTGGAGCCTCCTGACTTATCCGGGTAATCCCACCTGCTTCAGCCTCAAATTGCTGGATTACGGGCGCCACTGCTCTCTGCGCTGACCTCTTGTTTTTGCAGCTGGCTGGAATCATATTCCACGTGAATATCTATAATACCCGCATTTTTCTTTATCCCGATCCTGCTGCCACCACTGATGGGCGCCAGTTCAGTTCCATGTCTTTTGCTATTGGCCAGACCAGTCTGCAGTGAACCGTACGTACGTAAATATAATGATGATTTATATTCCTTTGGGTATGTACCCAGTAACGGAATTGCTGGGTTGAATGGTATTTCTGTTTTTAGGTCTTGGAGGAATTGCCACACTGTCTTCCACAATGGCTGAACTAATTTATACTCCCACTAACAGTGTATAGGCATTTCTTTTTCTCTACAACGTTGCCAGTATCTGTTGTTTTTTGACTTTTTAATTATAGCCATTCTGACTGGTGTGAGATAGTGTCTCATTGTGGTTATTTACATTTCTTTAATAAGCAGTGATGTTGAGCTTTTTTTCATATGCTTATTGGCTGTATGAATGTCTTTAGAAAACTGTTCATGTCCTTTGCTCACTTTTGAATGGGGTTGTTTGTTTTTTTCTTGTAGATTTATTTAAGTTCCTTATAGATGCTGAATATTAGACCTTTGTTAGATGCATTAGTTTGCAAAATTTTTCTCCCATTCTGTAGGTTTGCTGTTTACTCTGTTGATAGTTTATTTTGCTGTGCAGAAGCTCTTTAATTAGATGCCATTAGTCAATTTTTGCTTTTGTTGCAATTACTTTTAGCATCTTTGTCATGAAATCTTTGCCCATCCCTGTGTTCTGAATGGCATTGCCTAGGTTGTCTTCCAGGGTTTTTATAGTTTTGAGTTTTACATCTAAGTCTACAATCCATCTTGAGTTGATTTTTGTATATGGTGTAAGGAAAGGGTCCAATTTCAATCTTCTACATATGGCTAGCTAGTTATCCCAGCACCATTTATTGAATAGGGAATCCTTTCCTCATTGCTTGTTTTTGTCAGGTTTGTTGAAGATCCGATGGTTATAGGTGTGCAAACTTATTTCTGAGTTCTGTATTCTGTTCTGTTGATCTATGTACCATGCTGTTTTGATTATCGTAGCCCTGTAGTATAGTTTGAAGTTGGGTAGTGTGATGCCTAAAGCTTTGTTATTTTTGCTTAGGATTGCTTTGGCTATTCGGGCTCTTTTTTGGTTCCATATGAATTTTTAAACAGTTTTTTTCTAGTTCTGTGATTAATCTCAATGGTATTTTAATAAGAACACCATTGACTCTATAAATTACTTTGGTCAGTATGACCATTTTTATGATATTGATTCTTCCTATCCATGAACGTGGAATGTTTTTCCATTTGTGTCATCTCTGATTTCTTTTTTTTTTTTTGTTTTTTTTTTTTTGAGGCGGAGTCTCGCTCTGTCGCCCCCAGGCTGGAGTGCAGTGGCGCGATCTCGGCTCACTGCAAGCTCCGCCTCCCGGGTTTACGCCATTCTCCTGCCTCAGCCTCCCGAGTAGCTGGGACTACAGGCGCCGCCACTACGCCCGGCTAATTTTTTGTATTTTTAGTAGAGACGGGGTTTCACTGTGTTAGCCAGGATGGTCTCGATCTCCTGACCTCGTGATCCGCCCGTCTCGGCCTCCCAAAGTGCTGGGATTACAGGCTTGAGCCACTGCGCCCGGCCATCTCTGATTTCTTTGAGCAGTGTTTTGTAGTTCTCCTTGTAGACATCCTCTACCTCCCTAGTTAGCTGTATTCCTAGGTATTTTATTCTTTTTGTGGCAGTTGTGAATGGGAGTTCATTACATTTGGTTTGGCTCTTGGCTTAATTGTTGTTGGTATACAGGAATGTTGGTGATTTTTGCACATTGATTTTGTATCCTGAGACTTTGCTGAAGTTGTTTATCAGCTTAAGAAGCTGGGTTGAGACTATGGTGTTTTCTTGATATAAGATCATGTCGTCTGCAAACAGGGATAGTTTGACTTCCTCTCTTCCTATTTGGATGGACTTGATTTCTTTCTTTTGCCTGATGGCTCTGATCAAGACTTCCAATACTGTGTTGAATAGGAGTGGTGAGAGAGAGCATTCTTGTCTTGTGCCAGTTTTCGAGGGGAATGCTTCCAGCTTTTTCCCATTCAGTATGATGTTGGTTGTGAGTTTGTCATAGATAGCTCTTACTACTTTGAGGTATGTTCCTTCAATACCTAGTTTATTGAACGTTTTTAACATGAAGGGGTGTTGAATTTTATTGAAAGCCTTTTCTGCTCTATTAAGATAATCAGGTGGTTTTTGTCTTTAGTTCTGTTTATGTAATGAATCACATTTATTGATTTATGTTGAACCTACCTTGCATCCCAGGGATAAAACCTATTTGATAGTGGTGGATAAGCTTTTTGATGTGCTGCTGGATTTGGTTTGCCAGTATTTTGTTGAGAATTTTTGCATCAGTGTTCGTCAAGGATATTGGCCTGAAGTTACCTTTTTTTGTTGCATCTTTGCCATGTTTTGGTATCAGGATGATGCTGGCCTCATAGAATGAGTTAGGGAGGAGACTGTCCTCAACTTTTTGGAATAGTTTCAGCAGGAGTGGTACCAGCTCTTCTTTGTACATCTGGTACAATTCAGCTGTGAATCCATCTGGTCCTGGCTTTTTTTGGTTGGTAGGCTATTTATTATTGACTCAATTTTAGAGCTTGTTATTGGCCTGTTCAGGGATTCCATTTATTCCTAGTTCAGTCTTGAGAGGGTGTATGTGTCCAGGAACTTATCCATTTTTTTTTCTAGATTTTGTAGTTTATGTGTATAGAGGTTTTCATAATATTCTCTGATGGTTGGTTGTATTTTTGTGGGGTCAGTGGTAATATACCCCTTATTTCTGATTGTGTTTATTTGAATCTTCTCTCTTTTTTTCTTTATTAGTCTAGCTAGTGGTATATCTATTTTATTAATTTTTTCAAAAAAACGAGCTCCTGGATTTGTTGATGTTTCAAATGGCTTTTTGTGTCTCAATCTCCTTCAGTTCAGCTTTGATTTTGGTTATTTCTTGTTTTCTGCTAGCTTTGGGATTTGTTTGCTCTTAATTCTCTAGTTCTTTTAGCTGTGATGTTAGGTTGATTGATTGAGATCTTTCCAACTTTTTGGTGTGGACATTTAATGCTATAAATTTCTCTCTTAACACTGCCTTAGCTGTGTCCTAGAGATTCTGGTATGTTGTATTTTTGTTCTCATTAGCTTCAAGGAACTTCTTGATTTCTGCCTTAATTTCACTATTTACGCAAAAGTCATTCATGGGCAGGTTATTCAATTTCCATGTAATTGTGTGGTTCTGAGTGAATTTTTTAGGCTTGATTTCTAATTGGGTCCATTGTGGTCTGAGAGATTGTTATAATTCCAGTTCTTTTGCATTTGCTGAGGAGTATTTTACTTCCAATTATGTGACTGAATTTAGAGTGTGTGCCATGTGGCAATGAGAAGAATGTATATTCTATTGTTTTGGGGTGGAGAGTTCTGTAGATACCTATCAGGTACATTTGATCCAGTGCTGAGTTCATGTCCTGAATATCTTTGTTAATTTTCTGTCTCAATTATCTGTCTAATACTGTCAGTGTGGTGTTAAAGTCTCTCACTATTATTATGTGGGAATCTAAGCCTCCTTGAAGGTCTCTAAGAACTTGCTTTATAAATCTTGGTGCTCTTGTGTTGGGTGCATATATATTTAGTGTAGTTAGGTCTGCTTGTTAAATGGAACCCTTCACCATTGTGTAATGCTCTTCTTTGTCTTTTTTTATATTCATTGGTTTAAAATCTGTTTTGTCAGAAACTATCATTGCAACCCTGCAATTGTAGTTTTCCATTTGCTTGGTAGATTTTTCTCCATGCCTTTATTTTGAGCCCGTTTGTGTTATTGCATGTGAGATGGGTCTCTTGAAGACAGCATACCAATGAGTCTTGGTTCTTTATCTAACTTGCCATTCTGTGTCTTTTTTTTTTGAGACAGAGTCTTGCTCTGTCTCCTAGGCTGGAGTGTGGTAGCAATCTTGGCTCACTGCAACCTCCGCTGCCTGGGTTCAAATGATTCTCCTGCCTCAGCCTCCCAAGTAGGTAGAATTACAGGCATCCACCACCATGCCTGGCTAATTTTTGTTATTTTTTAGGAGAGATGAGGTTTCATCATGTTGGCCTGGCTGGTCGTGAACTCCTGGCCTCAAGTGATTTGCCTGCTTTAGCCTCCCAAAGTGCTGGGATTACAGACGTGAGTCACCGTACCTGGTCTGTTTGATGACCTTGAGGTTTTGATTGTGGTATAAGGAGGATTCAGCCAACTGGCTTCATTTATGGAATATTTAAGGGGCCAGTGCCCAGCTCCCAACTCCTGGACTGCATGCTTTAGCTCTGGGGCACTTGTTTTGGGCCCTGACTTTGTTCTCTGGCTCCTTGAGGTTTGGAATCCACTGCACTGGGGGACTGAGGTACTGCAGCTACAGCAGAATGGCTGGCAGATGCAGGGTGCCTGCCTTCCTGTGGGGGTTCACCACAGTGGTGGTGGCAAAGCAGCTGGGGTGGGCATGGGGGGCTCCTGCTGGAGACTGTGTGCAGTCACTCTGGAGGTACTGTAGGCATGGGGCGGGGTGCTGGTGGGCACAGGTCTAGGTGCCTTTTATGTGTCCTGCAAGCAGGAGTCATTGCTCAGGGTCCAGGAGGATCCACCATTCTCTGCTCAGTGTTAGGTCAAGGGCAGGGTGCTGGCGGGTATGGGGCTTGCTGGCTCTGTGTGTGCCAAGGCTTCATTTGCAATGGAAGTCTGTGGGGAAAGGGGAGGCCGACTGGACTCCTGTGTGCTGGTTGGGGAAGGAAATCAAAACCCACCTGTGCAGACACCAGCTGAGTGATGTGGCGAGTTGCCTGGGCCCAGGGGAAGCTGCAGTATGAGGAGGGAGTGGGCGGGCTGGTGCGTGGCCACTGGGGCTGTCTCGCTGGAGCTCTCCACTGGTCAGGCACAGTCTGCCAGCACAGAAGCTATGGTGAAGGCCCCCAGGGCACCCAAGACTGCCTTGCAAGCAGGCATGGCCAGGCTGGGGCCCCAGGAGAAGCCAGAAGACCAAGGGGTGCTCAGGTCGGACAGGTCCCATCTGATGGGCAAGACCACCCTGCAGAGATCAGGTCTGACACTTCCCCTAGGCCCAAAGTCTCCTATGGGAGCAAGTCAAGCCTGGGGAGTGGCCGTCCCTGGCTGTGTTCCCGCACCAGACCCTCTGGGCTCTGCTTAGCTAACTGCTGCCCCCACCACTTCTCTAAGCAGCTCTCCCTGCCAACTGGAGTGTCCATGGTGGCCGCGGGGTCTCCCCCAGCTGGGGATCCAGAGGGCCATGGCAACAGTGGGTTGCTCCTTGCCCATTTTACTCCCCCATTTTCCCAGAGTGGTTGTGGGTCCAAAAATGAGTACCAGTGCTCAGTGGTCCCAGGCAGGGTTCCCAGCCTTCTCCCCTTCAGCCCAGCCTCGGTGTGCTCCCTCCATCTGCCCTCAGCACCTTCCCTCTGAAGATGTGTTAAAAGCTCACCAGTCATCTCAGGCCCTCCGTGGGAGCTGTATCACCTGGCTGCATCTGGCCGGCCATCCCGCCCCTCCAGTCCACATGAACTTCTTATTTCTGTTTTAGTCTTTATTACTCAGAACTTGGGCTTTGGCCTCGACTTTCATGGGGTCTCCTCCAGGGAAGGTGAGAGAGGGTTCAGCTGCATCCTGGTCCTCCTGACCAGCTGTGGGAGGGACCAACGGTCCCATCTGCCCAGAGGAGGGAGGTTTGCACAGGCTGGATGCTGGGGAAGAGTCCTTCCAGTTCTTATTTTTGGAAAACAGAAAATTTGAGAAATGGCTCATCTTGTTCAGTGTTTATGAGCCTGTCTCTGTACCAGTGGAGGTAACTCAGCTTCTTGCCAGGGACTGTATGTGGGATCTTGCTACGCTGCACAGTCCCTGGGCTCCGCACACCCTGCCTCTTGCTTTCCACCCCGTCTTGTTCTCTGCATACCTCCCTGCTTTGTGCTCTGCACAACCCCCACCTCATGCTCTGTGCATCCCCCGCCTCGTGTGCCGCACACCCCCGCCTCGTGCTCTGTGCACCTCCCACCTCGTGCTCTGTGCACCCCCGCCTCGTGCTCTGTGCACCTCCCACCTCGTGCTCTGTGCACCTCCCGCCTCGTGCTCTGCACACCCTGCCTCATGCTCTGTGCATCTCCCACCTCACGCTCTGCACCTCTACCTCATGTCTGTGTACACTTGTGCCTCGTGCTGTCTGTTGTTGATCATGTTTGGATGAGACTTTGTGCAATGATTTTTGGCCTGGCCATGGCTTTTTGTTTTTTTCTGGGGGTTATCTTTGTAGGAAATTGACATCAGAGTTGTGACAAATTTTGAAACCTAATTGAGCATCTTTTAACCTGTTCTATGGTTCCAGCCTCATTTGTATGATGTCAGGATTATGACTTGTTGGGGAAGTTGGCAGACTCACCCACAGACCATCCAGGCCTGCAGCCCTTTGGGGAATAATCATTTTATAACTTCTAGATTTTCCTTGTGTATTGGTTCATTTAGGTTTTCTACTTCTTATTGAGTCACTTGAAAGTAATTTTCCAGGAGGTATCTCCTTTTATTGAAACTTTAATTAATACACAATTGTACATAATATTCTTTTTTTTTTTTTTGAGATGGAGTCTCGCTCTGTCGCCCAGGCTGGAGTGCAGTGGCTGAATCTCAGCTCACTGCAAGCTCCGCCTCCCGGGTTCACGCCATTCTCCTGCCTCAGCCTCCCGAGTAGCTGGGACTACAGGCACCCACCACCTCGCCCGGCTAGTTTTTTGCATTTTGTAGTAGAGACGCGGTTTCACTGTGTTAGCCAGGATGGTCTCGATCTCCTGACCTCGTGATCCACCCGTCTCGGCCTCCCAAAGTGCTGGGATTACAGGCTTGAGCCACCATGCCCGGCCCATAATATTCTTTTATAATTTGAAAAGTGTCTAGGGTGGGAGCCTGTGAAGCCCGAGGACTCCAGGCCTCCCATGTGGCAGGAGGCCAGGCACACATTAATGACTTTGCTTCTTTTGAACACTTTTTTTCCTTGGAAAACATTTCAGATGGAAGATTAGTTGGTTGGTTCCTTTGTAGGCACTTTTTTTGTTTGTTTGTTTGTTTTTGTTTTTGTTTTGAGACGGAGTCTTGCTCTGTTGCCCAGGCTGGATTGCAGTGGCATGATCTTGGCTCACTGCAAGCTCCGGTAGACACATTTTAAGGTATAATTTTTTTATATGGCTCTGAACACTTTCTCTAATATGTATTTGCTTTATTGCTAGGAGAATACTCATGACATGGAGGTAGAATAGAATTTTATAAGCCATAAAGGCATAGATAAGCTAAATTTGACCAGGGATTAGAGAAATGCCACATGACCTCATCAGCCTGGTTGGGGAATACTCAGTCCTCGTCAGGGTGTGGGGCCAGGAGCTGTTGGTGGGCATGGACCCTCCCCCTTGGTGTGGAGAGCAAAGAAAGTGCACACACGTGAGCCCAGCGTTGGACCACAGAGGATGCTCATGGAGCAGGAGGTTCCTCCCCAGCCACAGAGGATACTCATAAAGCAGGAGGTTCCTCCCGGGGCATGGAGGATCTTCATAAAGCAGGGAGGTTCCTCCCCAGCCACAGAGGATACTCATAAAGCAGGGAGGCTCCTCCTCAGCCACAGAGGATACTCATAGAGCAGGAGGTTCCTCCCGGGGCGTGGAGGATGCTCGCAGATCAGGAGGCTTCTCCCAGGAGGCTGATTACAGCTGTGACCTGAGCCCAGCGCTGGACCACAGAGGATGCTCACAGAGCAGGGAAGCTCCTCCCGGGAGGCCGATTACTGCTGTGTGTTTGCAAGGAAACATGGAAACAGGCCCTGTCCATCAACAGGGCAAGGGATAAAAATTCACTGTGTGTGTATGTGTGTGTGCTCACGCGTACAGAGGTGCCAGGAAACAGTTAAATGAACCAGGGAGCTACCAGACGGCTCAACGTGGATACATCTCAGAGAGAATGCAGCAGCAAAAAGTTCTGTTGCAGAATAAAATGTGTAGGGTGGTAGCATTTATGTACAATTTAAGAAGCATATAGAAGTCATTCTTCAGTGTGTATGGGCGCACAGGCAGGCAGGAGGCACATGGAGGCCTGCCCACTTGCTGTGCCCATACGCGCAGTGCTCCCACGGGCAGGATGGGTATCTGTGGCCACTTCACCACATCCAGCTCCTCCTTTTGCACCTGAGGCCTGAGGGGAAGGAGGATGCTCTGAAGCCAGGGAAACCCCAGCAGGTGTTGAAGCTTGGGGTGGGGTGCATACAGTTTGTTACCATGTTCTCTGTACTTCTCAGGAATGTTTTCGGAGCATCAGCCTGACTTCTCACCCCTTTCCTCCCCACCTCAGTTCCGGATTTCGGAAGGTTCACGAGTGTTGCCGACACGCCCTCCCAGCTGCAGACATCCTCCCTGGAGGACCTGCTGTGCTCACATGCCCCCCTGTCCAGCGAGGACGACACCTCCCCGGGCTGCGCAGCCCCCTCCCAGTCACCCTTCAAGGCCTTCCTCAGTCCCCCGGAGCTGCACAGCCACCGAGGCACCGACAGGAAGCTCTCCCCGCTCCTGAGCCCCTTGCAAGACTCCCTGGTGGACAAGACGTTGCTGGAGCCCAGGGAGATGGTCCGGCCTAAGAAGGTGTGCTTCTCGGAGAGCAGCCTGCCCACCGGGGACAGGACCAGGAGGAGCTACTACCTCAACGGTATGGCCAGGTGCGGGGTCGCCTGGGCGGGCCCCCAGTGCAGCTGGTAGCTGTGGGGAGGGCGCGTCTGGGTGGTCAGGCAGGGCCGTTTCTCCATCGCGTCACACAGAGTGGAGGGAGGAGAGCCAGGCTGGGAGGCTGGGGTCCGAGGCTGTGTCTGTCCTAGTCTTTTGCCAAGAAAAAATGCGTTGCTGGTCTTCTTGGGAAGGTTCTTTACGTGTCTGGATGTGAGTCCTTTTCTGGGTGTATGTTTTGCACATACGGTCTCCCACGCCAAGGTCTTCCACTTCCATGATAATGTTTTTTGATGAGCAAAACTTTAATTTGATGATGTCCAATTTATTGATTTTTCTTTTGTATTTTATGCTTTTTATGTTCAGTTTAGGAAATCTTTGCCAAGCCCAAGGTCACACAGATTCTCTCCTTTGTGTTGTTCTAGAAGTTTTATAGTTTAGGTTTTACATGTAGGTCTCTGATCAGTTCCAAGATAATTTTCATATATGGTGTGAGGTTTGGATGTAGATATCCACCTGAGGCTCAGGCTAACCCCCCACCTCAGCCTCCTAGGTATCTGGGACTACAGGTATATGCCACCAGGCCTGGCTAATTTTTTGCTTTTTGTGTTTTTGTTGTTGTAGAGATGGGATTTTGCGCCGATGCCTAGGCTGGTCTTGAACTCCTGGACTGAAGTAATTAACCTGCCTCAGCCTCCCAAAGTGCTGGGATTACAGGCATGAGCCATCATGCCTGGCCTGTCAATTTTATTTATCTTTTCAAATAACCAATTTTTTGTTACATTGATCTTTTGTATTGTTTTCTTCATTTAAATTTCATTTATTTCTGCTCTGATCTTAATTATTTTTCTTCTAATTTTGGATTTGGTTTGCTCATACTTTTCTAGCTCTGTGAGATGAATCATTAGCTTGTTTATTTGAAGTTTTTCTACTTTTTGATGTAGGCACTAATAGCTGTAAACTCTTAATACTTATCACTATAGCTTTTAGTATGGCTTTTGCTGTGTCTAGTACATACTAGGTTTTAGTATGTTGTGTTTCCATTATCATTTGTTTCAAGACATTTTAAAATTTCCTTCTTGATTTCTTCAATGATGCACTGGCCATTCAGGAGCGTATTGTTTAATTTCTGTGTGTTGGTATAGTTTCCAAAATTCCTTTTGTTATTGATTTCATTTTATTCCATTGTGGTCAGAGAAGATACTTGATATAATTTCAATTTTTTTTTTTTTTTTTTTTTTTTTTAGATGGAGTCTCGCTCTGTCGCCCAGGCTGGAGTGCAGTGGCCGGGTCTTGGCTCACTGCAAGCTCTGCCTCCTGGGTTTATGCCATTCTCCTGCCTCAGCCTCCTGGGTAGCTGGGACTACAGGCGCCCGCCACCTTGCCCAGCTAGTTTTTTTGTATTTTTTAGTAGAGACGGGGTTTTACCGTGTTAGCCAGGATGGTCTCGATCTCCTGACCTCGTGATCTGCCAGTCTCGGCCTCCCAAAGTGCTGGGATTACAGGCTTGAGCCACCGCGCCCGGCAAATTGGGTGATTTTTAAAGACTTGTTTTGCAGCCTTACATATGGTCTATCCTTGAGAATGATCCATGTGCTTACAAGAAGCATGTGTATTCTGCACCTGTTGGATGAAATGTTCTGTATTATGTTCATTTGGTCTATAGTATCGATTAAGTCTGATATTCCTTTGATTTTCTGTCTTAAAGATCTGCCAAGGGTGAAAATGGGTCTTGAAGTCTCCAGTTACTACTGTATTGGGGTCTGTCTCTCACTTTAGCTCTGGTAATATTTGCTTTACATATCTGGGTGCTCCAGTGTTGGGTGCATATATATTTACAACTGTTACATCCGCTTGTTGAATTGACCCCCTAATCATTATATAATGACCTTCTTTGTCTCTTTTTATAGTTTTTGTCTTGAAATCCGCTTTGATGAAGTATGGCTACTCCTGCTCTTTTTTGGTTCTCATTTGCATGGAATATCTTTTTCTATCCCTTTATTTTCAGTCTATGTGTGTCTTTATAGGCAAAGTGTGTTTCCTGTAGGCAATAGATGGTTGGGTCTTTTTTTTTTTTTTAATCCATTCAGCCACTCCTCCGTCTTTTGATTGGAGAGTTTAGTCTATTTACATTCAAAGTTTCTTGGTTTTTTTTTGTTTTTTTTTTGCCCCCAGACAGAGTCTTGCTCTCTCGCCCAGGCTGGAGTGCAGAGGCGCGATATCAGCTCACTGCAAGCTCCGCCTCCCGGGTTCACACCATTCTCCTGCCTCAGCCTCCCGAGTAGCTGGGACTGCAGGCACCCGCCACCACGCCCGGGTAATTTTTTGTATTTTTTAGTAGAGACGGGGTTTCACCATGTTAGCCAGGATGGTCTTGATCTGCTGACCTCGTGATCCGCTCACCTCAGCCTCCCAAAGTGCTGGGATTACAGGCGTGAGCCACCGCGCCTGGCCTGTTTTTGACCAAACTCACACACCATCATTCATTGATTTGATGGTGCTGTAATTTTTTTTTTTTTTGAGACAAAGTCTCACTTTGATACCCAGGCTGGAGTGCAGTGGCACAATCTTGGCTCACTGCAACCTCCATCTCCTGGGTTCAAGCAATTCTCATGCCTCAGCCACCTGAGTAGCCGAGATTACAGGCACATGCCACCACGCCCAGCTAATCTTTGTATTTTTAGTAGAGATAGGGTTTTGCCATGTTGGCCAGGCTGGTCTCAAACTCCTGACCTCAAGTGATCCACCCCCCCTCAGCCTCCCAAAGTACTGGGATTACAGGCATGAACCACTGTGCCCGGCCTATTTACATTCAAAGTTATTATTGATAAGGACTTACTCCTGCCATTTTGTTATTTGTTTTCTCATTGTTTTGTGGTCTTCCCTCCTCTTTATCTAGAAGAGTTTGTGTTGAATTGGTGTTATTTATTCCTTAAGTGGTAGAATTCACTGCTGAAACTACCTGAGCCTTGAATGGTCTCTATAGGAACATTTTTCCCCTACAAATTCCATTTTACTGATAATATCAACTGAAATTAAGGCTGTTGAGACAGAAATAATTCGATAAAGATTGTTGGAAGCCAAATGTGAGGATCAACCCACAGGAACACACCCATAAAGCTAAGAGTCTTCTGGAACCTAAGTCAGAAGAATTCTGTAGGAGAGGCTAGGAGAAGGGAAAGGACTCCTCATACTCATGTTGCCCTTTTCTTTGGAGGGTACAACACAGAGGGTACAAGCATTGGCTACAGATGACAACATACAGGCCAACACATCTCTGTGCAAGACAGTCAGTAAACCTTTATGATTCAGGAATAAATCAGCGTCTTTCAGTGCATTAATCAGCACATCAGCAATCTGAGGGAATCATGATAAGATTCTTTTCTCAGGGATCATCAATCACAAGGCCTTCCCAAGGCCAGTTTGGAAGTCTGTTTCCTGTCAAATGTGACCTGTAAGGTTATCAGATAGAAGGCTATTCAGATTATGTGTTTCTTCTTGAGTGAACTTTGGTAGTTTGTGTCTTTTAAGGAATCGATCAATTTCATCTAGGTTGTCAAAGTTATTGGCATAAAGTCATTCCTAATACTTCCTTATTCTTTTTATGTCTGTAGAATCTGTGGTAGTGGCATGTCTAATTAGTGGTAATTTTTGTCTCCTTTCTTTTTTCCCCTAAGTCTGGCTACAGGTTTATCAATGTATGGCCTTTTTTCTTTGAAGAATAGGTTTTTGGCTGGATCTTACAGAGCACAGGTTGGACTAGAAATAATTTCTAGAACCTATACTAGAATCATTTCTCACCTATAGCATGTTTCTTCTACCTAATTTATGCCTTGGTGGTGGGGATGAGAGAAAGAGCTTGAATCTTTTTTTTTTTTTTTTTGAGATGGAGTCTTGCCCTGTTGCCCAGGCTGGAGTGCAGTAGCACAATCTTGGCTCACTGCAACCTCCACTTCCTGGGTTCAAGCCATTCTCCTGTCTCAGCCTCCCGAGTAGCTGGGATTACAGGCGCCTGCCACCACACCTGGCTAATTTTTGTATTTTTAGTAGAGACAGGGTTTCACCATTTTTGCCAAGCTGGTCTCGAACTCCTGACCTCGTGATCCACCCACCTCGGCCTCCCAAAGTGCTAGGATTACAGGTGTGAGCCACCGCGCCTGACCAAGAGCTTGATTCTTGATGACAGAAATACATTGATACAGAAGGAGGAGATTACACCTGCTCCTCCACACCCCTCATTGACCCTAACACGCTTCTGTATAGTGTGTTGGCATACCTCTTCTGCACGTTGACGTACCTCTTCTGCACGTTGACGTACCTCTTCTGCACATTGACTTACCTCTTCTGCATGTTGACTTACCTCTTCGCATGTTGACTTACCTCTTCTGCATATTGACTTACCTCTTCTGCAATCTTGAAAAGTGATTGGGAAAGAAATACAGTGAAAACTGTAAACATTATTGAAAGGAATGAAGAAGTCATCAATGACCAGGCACGGTGGCTCACACCTATAATCTCAGCAATTTGGAAGGCTGAGATGGGCAGATCTCTTGAGCCCAGGAGTTCAAGACCAGCCTGGGCAACAGGGCAAAACCCCATCTCTACCAACCCTCCACCTCCCAAATTAGCTGGGCGTGGTGGTGCATGCCTGTGGTCCCAGCTATTCAGGAGGCTGAGGTGGGAGGATCACTTGAGCCCAGAAGACAGAGGTTGCAGGGAGCTGAGATCGTGACACTGCACTCCAGCCTGGGTGACAGAGTGAGACCCTTTCTCCAAAAAACAAACAAAAAATAAATAAAAATAAATAAACAGAAAAATATATTGTGTTAACAGATTAGAAGACTTTATATTGTTTAATAATCAATAATTTTGATATGGATTACATTGGATCTACAGATTCATGCAATCCCAATCAGAATCCCAGTGGCTTCTTTACAGAAATTGACAACAGAAACTTAAATTCATATAGAAGTGTAAGGAACCAGAATAGGTAAAACGATCTTGGAAAGGGAGAACAGCATTCCCAAGTTTCAAAACTGACTGTAAAACTTACAGTTACCAAGACTGTGGTACTGCCATAAGGATGGACATACAGATCAATGCAATGGAATTGGAAGGTCAGAAATAAACCCGTACGTAGATGGTTTTCAACAAGAGTGCCAAGACAATTTAGTAGGGACAGAATACTGTTTAACAAGTGGTGCTGGAACAAGGAGGTATCCATATGCCAAAGAATGAAGCTGGGCCTTATTCCATAGCACATACAAAAATTAACTCAAAATGGATCAAAGACCTAAGAGGTCCCAAAGAGCTGAGGCCAGAAAACTCGTAGAAAAGCCATAGGGGTAAATCTTCGTGACCTTGGATTTGGTAATGGATTCTTAGATAGCACACCAAAAGCATGAGCAAAGAGAGAAACAGACAAATTGGACTTCATCAAAAGTAAAACAAAACAAAAAACAAATTTTGTGCTTCAAAGGACAGTATCAAAAAAATGAAAAGCCAACCCAGAGAATGGGAGAAAACATTTGTAAATTGTGCATTTGAAATGGGACTAGTATGCAGAATATTTAAGAACTCTGACAATTCAACAGTAAGAAGACAAACAATCCAATGAAAAATCGCTATAGGACCTGAATAGATATTTCTCCAAAGAAGATACAGTATATAAATGGCCAATAAGCATGTGCGAAGATGCTTAAATCACTAGTTGTTAGCGAAATGCAAATGACATGCTGTTTCCCATCCCTCAGGAAAAAGATGGACAAGGTCATGTGCTGTTATGGACTCGGATGCCATCAGAGGCTGTCCTGGGGAGGGGGGTTTGGAAGCAGGTTTTGTGGGGGCATTGGAGACTCCTAAGTAATGTCGAGGAAGTAAGTAAAATAGAACGTCCTGGGCCAGGCATGGTGGCTCACGTTTGTAATCCCAGCACTATGGGAGGCCCAGGCGGGCGGATCACCTGAGGTCAGCAGTTCGAGACCAGCCTGGCCAACATGGTGAAACCCCATCTCTACTAAAAATACAAAAACGTAGCTGGGTGTGGTGGCACGCAGCTATAGTCCCAGCTACTCGGGAGGCTGAGGCAGGAGAATCTCTTGAGCCGGGGAGGCGGAGGTTGCAGTGAGTGGAGATGGCACCACTGCACTCCAGCCTGGATGATAGAGTGAGACTCCGGCTTAAAAAAAAGAATGTCCTGCCAATCCAGCGATCATCTTCTCAGAGGTAGGAAAGAATGAAGCCGTTTTACTGACTAAACATTAAAGCAGCCTTTGAGGCCCAGAGGTTGCCAAGACAGAGGAAGGGGGGAGGTCCCCCTTCCTCCCAGGCAAGCCGACTGGCCCTGTTCCACAGGTGTCCTCACTGGAGGGGACCCGTCCGAACTCACACCTCCAGGGCCGGGTTCCTCTTTCCCGCAGGGCCAGCGCTGGCGCAGGCTCCCCCGTGACAGGGGACCAGTTCCCACCCCCAAGATTAAAAGGTTTACCTCGTCCCAAAGGGACAGAAGGGAGCCGAGGACAGGGCGAAGGGAAACCTGTCTTGCCCTTTGGCACTTTAAGAAGCTCCTTTTCTTTCAGATTCTGTTTGCCGGACAGTGGGGGGTGGCGGCAGGCGGGAGGGGGGGGGGAATGGAGGAGCCGCCCCCCACGTGGCCGGGGGACGGAGGGGGGGACCCTCTGGGGCAGTGGATCCTCGCGCTCCCCTGACCTTGTCCCCGGCCTTCCCTCCCCCAGAGATCCAGAGCTTCGCGGGCGCCGAGAAGGACGCGCGCGTGGTGGGCGAGATCGCCTTCCAGCTGGACCGCCGCATCCTGGCCTACGTGTTTCCGGGCGTGACGCGGCTCTACGGCTTCACGGTGGCCAACATCCCCGAGAAGATCAAGCAGGTGCGCCCCGCGGGGAGGGCGCGGCCAGGAGGGTGCGGGGCGCTCGGTTCGTCCCTGTGAGGCCCCCAGATCTTGGCTCCTGCCCGGGCGCTGTCCGCGGGAGGGGACCCCGGGGACCCAGGAGGGGTCGGCCCTGGGCCTGGAAGTCCCCGTCCGAGGGCCGCGAGGTCCCCCCGCCTCCGCCATCCATGCGCTGCGCCCGCAGACCTCCATCAAGTCCCTGGACGGCTCCGTGGACGAGAAGAAGCTGCGCGAGCTGACGCAGCGCTACCTGGCCCTGAGCGCGCGCCTGGAGAAACTGGGCTACAGCCGCGACGTGCACCCGGCGTTCAGCGAGTTCCTCATCAACACCTACGGAATCCTGAAGCAGCGGCCCGACCTGCGCGCCAACCCCCTGCACAGCAGCCCGGCCGCGCTGCGCAAGCTGGTCATCGACGTGGTGCCCCCCAAGTTCCTGGGCGACTCGCTGCTGCTGCTCAACTGCCTGTGCGAGCTCTCCAAGGAGGACAGCAAGCCACTCTTCGCCTGGTGAGCCGCCCCGCGCCCACCGCCTTGCCTGCAGTAAACGCGTTTGTTCCAACCCGGAGGCCGTGGTGCCTCCTGCGCGTCCTCCCGGAGGGGAAAGGGCCGCGCCCCCCGCGCGCGAGGCCGGAGCAGGCGCCTCTCCCGCCCGCGCTGGGCCCCGACCGCAGCCCGCCGCCGCCCGCACCTGCGGAGTGCTTGTCACCCCTCATTAAATCATCCGTTTGCTTGTCTGCCTTTACCAAACTCTGGCTCTTGGAGGGCGTGGAGGGCGCCTGCAGGAAGCGCCGCTCCGTGCTCCTGGCGGGAAGCCGGGAAGGAGCCGCAGCCTGCAGGGACCCCTGCTCCCCACTTTCTTCTCCGCCTCCCCACCCCTCCCCCGGGCCTCCGCACCCACCCGCTTTCCCGCCCGGGACGACGAGTCCTGTCCCAGTTTGAGTTTCCCCAAATGCCGAGCTGGGGTAAGGATTTGGTTCTGGCGGATGGTTGCGCACCCCTGCAGGCAAAATGGAAACGCAGCCCCTTGTTCAAAAGCGAAGAATTCGAAGAATTCGGAAGAGCAACAGCCGGGGGTGGGCGAGTACAGGGGAGCCCCGGAGACCATGGGGGTGCCGGGGGTGGGCGAGTACAGGGGAGCCCCGGAGACCATGGGGGTGCCGGGGGTGGGCGAGCACCAGGGAGCCCCGAGACCGTGGGCGTGTCTGGGGTGGGCAAGCGCCAGGGAGCTCCAAGACTGTGGGCGTACCGGGGTTGGGCGAGCGCCAGGGAGCCCTGGAGACCATGGAGGTGCTGCGGGTGGGCGAGCACCGGGGAGCCCCGGAGACCATGGGGGTGCCGGGGGTGGGTGAGCGCCTGGGAACTCCGAGACCATGGGGGTGCACTTTGCGCCATACTGGAGCGGGGAGCTGGGGAGCTTACCCATCAATTCCCCTCCCCCTGGGTCATCTCCCTGCAGGAGGCCAGAACGACGGGCACTCTGAATTGGCGAGACCTTGGGGCTGAGGAGATACCCAGTTCCAAAGTGCCCTGGAACAAGGGGCATTTACCGTGTCTTGGGAATCTTGGCTCACGCCGCACAAGCCAGCGTGCTCAGCCTGGCCCTACACTGTCTCAGCAATAGTGGCGGGGAGGGCAGGGCTGTCACACATTAACAGTTCACAGCCCGATGGAGACTGCTGGGGACCCCATTCTGGCTGGTACCTAGGACATTCAGCTCCCAGGTGCAGATGGGCTGGATCCTGGGGTGGGCGCCCAACTTCATGCCCCGCAGATGTGGGGCCCGCTGGCCTGGGAAGCTCTGGCTGGGTGCTGATTTCTGGCCTTACCTTTGGGGATCGCCTGTGGCCACACTGGCACTGGGCTGGCTCTGTGGTTGGGTCAGGAGCTTTGGGCCCCAGGCCTAGGGCGGCAGCCACATAGTCTCGGCCAGGTGATCCATGCCCCCTTCCCCTCGGTGCCAGTGAGTGGTTACTTCCAGCAAGCCTGGGATAGGCAGGGCTGTGATGAAACGCACCAGGATTTATTTCAGCTGGGTGTGGTGGGATACAGACACAGGAACATACAGACACAGGAACCCTGACTTGAAAGGAGAGTGTCACAAAGTACTGCAGACCCAGCAGCTTAAACCACAGGAAGGCACATGCCATGCCACACAGGGCCACCGGGGGGCGCTGTGGCAACAGGAGCCGGAAGGTGAGAGGGGAGAGCGTGGCCAGAGACTTCACAGGGGTTTCCCTGGGAAGAGAGGCCAGGGAGGGTGGGCACGAAGGAGCAAGTTCGGGATTGGACAGGTTAATTTCCTTGGGCTCCGGGCTATGGGGTGGTGTCTAGTTGGCCACCATCCTGCCCCTGGGTGATTGAGGGCAGAGGAACATGGGTTTGGTGAGTGAGTCAGATAAGGGGTGGTTGGGTTTACAGGCTCCAGTTGGGTTGGCTTGTGCATTAAAGGGGAGCTCTGTAGGCACCTTGTGCTGTCTCTAGGAATTAACCAGCCCTGGGAGGGCAGTCTCCACCCAGCCAGTAAGGCCCCGGAGAGGTCAAAGCATCATAAACCAGAAAACAAAAACCACGTGAGTTATACGGGAACAGTCTGGTGGGCAGCTGGCAGTCAGTCCCTGCGCTCTGGATCTCTAGAAGAAGGGGGCTCTCAGCCTCTGGCCATGGGTCCCCCAGACAACCTTAGTGTCTTCCAGGATCTTGGGCTTGACTTGGAGTGGCCCCTGGGGGCTGTCACTAGGGTGGTGCCCATGGCTCACCCTCTGTCCATATAGTAGGGCCCATGGTGTCCACTGTGCTGGGCCAGCCTGGGGAGGGGCCCCTGTGGTCAGAGGCTGGACCCTCACCCAGGCAGTGCCACCCCCTAGGCTGCAGGTGCACATGGAACTTTCCGGAGGGCCCCCCTGCAGAGAGGGTGGAGCCCATTCCTGCACTTTTTCTTTTTTTTTTTTTGTTTTTTTTTGAGACGGAGTCTCGCTCTGTCGCCCGGGCTGGAGTGCAGTGGCCGGATCTCAGCTCACTGCAAGCTCCGCCTCCCGGGTTCACGCCATTCTCCGGCCTCAGCCTCCCGAGTAGCTGGGACTACAGACGCCCGCCACCTCGCCCGGCTAGTTTTTTGTATTTCTTAATAGAGATGGGGTTTCACCATGTTAGCCAGGATGGTCTCGATCTCCTGACCTCGTGATCCGCCCGTCTCGGCCTCCCAAAGTGCTGGGATTACAGGCTTGAGCCACCGCGCCCGGCCTCACTTTTTCTTACTATACTATTAAAATGAGGGGAAATGGGAACCGGGTGAGGAGGGTGGCCCTGAAGTGGCTGATGTGGCCGTGTCTCCTGGGGCAGCACCCGGGCCCTGGGCACCAGCCCTTCCATCTGTAGACAGGAGGGCAGTGAGCTTCTGGGGGACTCTTTCCTCCTGCTGGCATGGAGGCGGGCACCGGCCCAACTGAACTCAGATTCTCCTGCACACAGCTTCTGTATTCAGTCATTTACTCACGGGCCCACGATGTGTGTCTCATGCTCTGGGTTAGAAAAGTATATGGTCTGCCTGGCTCTGGAATCAGAGTCCTGGGCCTGTCACTGGGGAGATATGGTGGAAACCCTGGTGTGGGCTTGGCTGAGATTCTTTCTCTGGTAAGTGGGGTCCCTTAGGGTCCCCGATTCAGGAGCTATTTACAGCACCTGCCGGCATTTCTAATGTCTCAGTGCTGCCCCCAAGAACCAGCGCCTGCGTCACGACCGGCCCCATTCCCCTTCGTGTTCTCAGCTGTAGCCAAGCCCTGGGCCCGCAGCAGTTGGGTAGGACAACAGCTCCTGCTGGGGCCTCCCGCCCCAACCCTCTCTCCTGACAGGCGATTTGCTGGGCTGGAGGACAGGGCCAGGTCTTGGCCTTGGCACCGTCCTGGGTCACGAGTGGATGGTTCCGGTCACTCCGCTGTGGTGTGAGGATGAAGGTGTCAGCCCAGTGTGGGCAACCCTCGCAGCCAGCATGTTCCGATGCCCCGCACCTGTAGGTGTGTGCCGCTGCCGTCACAAAGTACCGCGGACCCAGCAGCTTAAACCACAGAAATTTATTCTGTCCAAGTCTTGAAGGCCCAGAGTACAAGATCGAAGCATCCGCAGATTCTGTTTGTCTGAGGCCTCTCTGCTAGGTGCAGGCGGCTGCCTCCCTGCTAGGTCCTCCTGGCCCTTTCTCTGAGTGCATCCCTGGTGCCTCTCCCTCTTCTCACCACCCTGTCCATCTCCACATCCAATCCAGTCTGCCCTGCTGGGGGTCAGGACTTCAGCAGATGGTTTCTCGAGGGGACGCAGTGCAGCCCTCAACAGATACCATCCTCCCCTCCCGGCCTCCACAGAGCCCTGACCCCATCCTCCTCTCCCGGCCTCCACACAGCCCTGACCCCATCCTCCCCTCCTGGCCTCCACAGAGCCCTGACCCCATCCTCCCCTCCCAGCCTCCAGACATGGAGCCCTGGCCGGGGAACTCTGTGTGCTCCCAGCCTCTGAAGGTGTCTGGGCTTACCTGGCTCCTCTCTCATCCCAGTCCCCTTGAGTAGCCACGGAGGTAGGGTCCCTAAGGCCCACATGGCTGAGGTTCCATTAAGAACTTCAAGTGGGGCTGGGCTCAGGGGCTCACACCTGTAATTCCAACACTTTGGGAGGCCAAGGCAAGAGGATCACTTGAGCCCAGGAGTTTGAGACTAGCCTGGGCAACATGGTGAGACCTCATGTGTATTCGTCTGCTCTCATGCTGTTAATAAACACATACCCAAGACTGGGTACTTTTTAAAGAAAAAGAGGTTCAATGGACTCAACAGTTCCACGTGGCTGGGGAGGCCTCACAATCGTGGTGGAAGGTGAAAAAGGAGCGAGGTCGTGTCTTACAAGAGGGCGTGGACAGGGAACTGCCCTTTATAAAACCGTCAGGTCTCGTGAGACTCTTCACTATCACAAGAACAGCACCGGGAAGTCGCCCCCATGATTCAGTGACCTCCCACCAGGTCCCTCCCATGGTGTGGGGATTATGGGAGCTACAATTCAAGATGAGATTTGGGTGGGGACACAGCCAAGCCATATCACCATGTCTACCAAAAATTGAAAAATGAGCTGGTGTAGTGGTGTGTGCCTGTGGCCCCAGCTGCTCAGAAGGCTGAGGTGAAAGGATCTCTCGGGCCCGGGGACCAAGGCTGCAGGAAGCCATGATTGTGCCACTGTACATCCAGCCTGGGTGAGAGTGAGACTTGGTCTCAAAAAAAAAGAGAGAAAATAAAAGCAAGTGGGCGGCGGCTGAACGCGGAGACAGGAGTTGTCCCTTGTGAGCGTGGCCTTGGTGCTGCTGATTTCATGGGGAGCCTCCAGTCAGGGGAGCAGCAGCTGGGGAGAGCTGGGGCCTCTCTCACCTGCCTTCCCCCACATCACACATGCCCCCTCTTGTGTGTGTCCGCACTCACACACGTGTTCCCCTGCCCCGCACTCATGTGTGTCTGTACTCTCACACGCGTGCTCCCCTGCCCCACGCTCACATGTAACCTCGCTCACTCTCACACGTGTGCTCCCCTGCCCCACACTCACATGTATCCTCGCTCACTCTCACACGCGTGCTCCCCTGCCCCACACTCACATGTATCCTCGCTCACTCTCACACGCGTGCTCCCCTGCATTCTTCTGTTGAGCTGAGCTGACCTCAGTGGGGTGCTGCAAGCCAGGGCCTCACACCGGTCTCTCGCCCTCCACAGCCCTGGGGTCCAGGCTCCTCCAGGAACAAGCGCAGGCCCCTGGGCTCCCTGGAACCTCCCGGAAGGCAGCAGAGGGTCATGGGGGTCACCCGCAGGGGCGCAGGGAGGCTCGTCACGACTGGATTCCAGCCAGGCTGGCCTGATGCTCCTGGGGGTCCTCAGCACATGCCCCTTCGCCCCAGCATGTGCTTCTTTCCGGGGAACCCACACTCCGGCTGAGCGGAGCCGTCCCCTCCAGGTCAACAGCACCCGGGGTGGCTCTGCAGCGCCCCACTCCGCGCCTGCACAGGGACGGTGGCCCCAGTGCCCTTTGTGACTCACTGGTTAATGAGAAGCCGGTGGGGAGGTGCTGCCGGTGAGCGAATAAAGGCCCTGTCCTTTCGTCTGCCCAGACAGGAGCATCAGGACCAAGGTGCTGGCCATGTCCCAGCTGGTGGAATGCGTCCCCAACTTTTCGGAGGGGAGGAACCAGGAGGTGAGGCCCCCAGGAGCTGGCCAAGCATCCAGGGCCCACAGGGCAGCTTCAGTGGCTGAGGCCCAGGCTGTGGAGGAGGCGGCGGGCTTGGTGTGGGGGCCATCTTCCCAGGATGGGCGAAGCCGCTGCCCGTGGGCCCCAAGGACATCCCGTGACTGGGGGCGCCTCGGGAGTGCCTGACCCAGGGGTGGGTGGAACACGACTGGTGCTTGTGGGGGCTGAGGCCTGGCTGTGGCTCCAGGGGCCTTTTGGGTGCTTCTAGTGGGGGGTTGGGCCAATCTCTGGGCCTCAAAGGGCCTTGGTGCTCCTCCCCCGGGAATGGGGCTCCTGCCACCAACTGAAAGGGCTGCCTGAGGTCACACGGGGTTGCCCAGTGTGGTCCCCACCACTGCCACTCCATCTCCACCGGAGTTAGCTTGCTGAGCCCCCACCTTGCAGCCACCATCCCCACTGGACCTAAAATGAAGTAGGCACAGAGGGGGCAGCAGGCCCCCAGGTCTGGCCTCTCGCCCCCCACAGCCCTGAGGTCCAGGCTCTTCCAGGAACAAGCGCAGGCCCCAAGGGCCACCTGGAAGCCCCCAGAGAGCAACACTGGGCCACAGGGGTCACCTGCAGGGGTGCAGGGAGGCCTCGTCACGCCAGGATTCCAGCCGGCACCAAGGCCCTGGGACAGGGCAAGATTTGGGGCTGAGCCCCTGCTCCCAGCCGTCCTGTCACGCAGAAGGTTCCAGGCCCCTCCCCTGCTCGGGAGTTGCAGGTCCTGGCCCCTCTGTGACCTGTGCCTGTCATACCTCCGGCATCTGTCTGTCGGGGCAGAGCCCGTGAGTCTCTACTGGAGGCACCACCTGCAGCCCCTCGTGGGGACCATGCTTGGGCCCGAGCGACGGTGGCCTCTGTGAGGGTTTCTGGGCGGCCACTGTGTGCAGGCACTTTTAGTGGGAGCTCAGCTTGTCAGAGAGCCCCCAAAGGCCCCCATTTGGGTGTCTGGGCACAGCCACCTCCAAGCTCCTTTTTCTTCTTTCAAACGGGGAGACTGAGGTGTGGGGGCTGGGCCTGTGTCCCAGGTGATCGAGGCCATCTCTGGAGCTATTACACAGACCCCTGGCTGCGTGCTGCTGGATGTAGACGCAGGCCCCTCCACCAACCGCACCGTGTACACCTTCGTGGGGCCGCCGGACTGCGTGGTGGAGGGGGCCCTCAACGCCGCCCGGGCAGCCTCCCAGCTTATCGACATGAGCAGGCACCAAGGTGAGGGCTCCAGGCTCTCCTGCGGCCGCTGTGTGTTGGACTGTTGGGGCTGAGGCCCGTCCTGGTGTCCTGGGAGAGGGGGTAGACCCGGGGCCCAGGCTTGGAACATGGGATCCAGTGGGGCTGACTCTGGCTCTCCTAGGAGGACCCTGGAGTGTGGGGGTCATGGCCCCCAGCCTGCCTGGAGGGCTGTGCTCTGGGGGACCCCCAGGTCGCCATGCTTCTGCAGCACCGGGCCACCTTCATGGCTGGGTCGGGGGAGGGGGCCACGCCAGGGACCTGCCCACACGTCAGGGGGGCTGAGAGCCGGTCTTGGATCAGGCACTGGTGGGGGAAGGGCTGCCCGGAAGCTGACATGTCAACAGCCCACAAGCCAAACACCTCAGTGGGCGGGCAGGGCCAAAGGTGTGTGGACACACGGGCGCTGGCCAGGGGCTGGGCCGTGGGTCTCTCATGAGAGGCCAGGGATTCACAGTGATCCCAAGGGGTGGATGGATGAGAAGCTTATCTCAAAGTGACCAGCCCTGGGCGGTGGCAGCAAAGGCGGGGGAGGCTGGCATCCCCTGGGGTGGGCACTGACCCACGGCTTAGTGTAGCCACAGCGAGAGACTCAGCTAGTGAGAAGAATGTTCTGGAAATGCAGTGTGGATTCTGGGCTTCAGGGGAGGGGGCTGGGGTGGCCAGAACCCAGCCTCGAGCGCTCACTCTTGGCCTGGTTAGGGCTTCATGAGAGCTGAGCTTTGCAGGCCTTAGAAAGTTATTTATGTGCGTTAGGAGAGGGAGAGGTTTATCTCAGAGATGCCAGACCACCCACTCAGGCTGCTGCTGGTCCTGGGCTGAGTGGCCTCCCCACATGGCCTGGGAGGACGGTGCAGGGACATCCGTTGTCCCGGGAGGGACTGGTGCTGCTGCTGGGGCGGGGCTGGGAGCGCCCAGGGCTGGCCTCCTCCCTGTGGTCAGTGTGAGCAGCTCGCTGGGTGTGTGGACTGGGGGGCTGCCCAGGCCGGAGAGGACAGAGGGTCCGAGAACCCCGTGGAGCTCCCACCCACTTCCATGCCTGGCCTCCTGCCCAGCCTCGCCATCTCTCTGCAGGGGAGCACCCCCGCATGGGGGCCCTGGACGTCTGCCCCTTCATTCCCGTGAGGGGCGTCAGCATGGACGAGTGTGTGCTCTGTGCCCAGGCCTTTGGCCAGCGGCTGGCAGAGGAGCTGGACGTGCCAGGTGAGTGTGCCCCACCCTCCTTGCTCCATTCCTGTCTCATTGGTGCAGGTTACTGGCTCCTTCTGTATCCCGCAGTTCCCTGCCCTTGGCTGCTCCTGCAAGGGCAGAGTGTTACAAACAGCCAACATGCAGAAGCACAGCTCCCTCAATACCGAAACAACACAGCCTCCCTCAATACCGAAATCAACAATACAAAATCAACGCAGCCTCCCTCAATACCGAAATCAATAATACAAAATCAACGCAGCCTCCCTCAATAACGAAATCAACAATACAAAATCAACGCAGCCTCCCTCAATAACGAAATCATCCATCTGAGGCAGAGAACGGGCACTCCCTGGGAGAGGGTGCAGTGGGGGCCCATTCCCAGGTTTAGGCTTGAGGGAGCCCCTCCACCTGGGTCCTCCAGGAACTGAGTCCTGGACCCCCTGCCGGTCAAGGCCTGACCGCTGGGCTCTCCTGCAGTGTACCTGTATGGTGAGGCTGCCAGGACGGACAGTCGCCGGACCCTGCCGGCCATCCGGGCCGGGGAGTACGAGGCCCTCCCTAAGAAGGTGCCCCCACCCTGGGTGGTCGGGCCTGGGAAGGAGGTGGACCTGCCCCTTTGTCCTGGCTGGGGCGGCTGGGCCGGGCCCCTCCCTCCCGTAGGGAATGTCTCACCCCAGGGCAAACTTGCCCACAGCTCCAGCAGGCCGAGTGGGCGCCTGACTTTGGCCCCAGCTCCTTTGTCGCCAGCTGGGGGGCCACGGCCACGGGGGCGAGGAAGTTCCTCATCGCTTTCAACATCAACCTACTCAGCACAAAGGAGCAAGCCCACCGCATCGCGCTCAACCTGCGGGAGCAGGGCCGCGGGAAGGACCAGGTGACCCCGTTCACCAACCCCGTGGAGCCCCACCCAGCCCCTCGGGAAAGGGTCAGAGGCCAAGAGCCTCAGCTGGGGCGGTCGGTGGTGGACGGGGCACCAGCCAGACAGGGTTTGGTCTCCCACCTGCAGACTGGCCCAGCCTCCGCGTCCACAGCATGTGGGGACAGCGCAGGTCGGCAGGTCGGGGGTGGAGTGGAGCTGGGGAGCTCCGGCCTCACGGGGGTTTTCATGGAAGAAGGCAGGGCTTCCCTTTGTTAACGTGGCAGTATTTCCATACTGCTGGGAAACAGCGACTTCCGGAATCCCAGGTGCCCTCAGGGGCCCCCCACATCCCTCCAGATGCCTTGGGAGCCCCGACACCCCTACAGACCTTCAGGTGCCCCCAGGCCTTTCCCTCCAAGTCTACATAGCAGGGGTCACCCAGTCTGAGCGTCACCCCTGCATCGATGGTATAGATACCTGGAGAAAGAGGTGGAGGGACCCCCTGCCCATCTGTTCCTCACTCAGAGACCCCAGTCCCACAGGCAGCAGAGGTGCTGGGGCCCAGCTTCCCGACCTGCAGACTCAGCACAAAAGCACAGGGGCCTCCAAGTCCTGCTTTAGGCCCCAGCCAAGGGCAGAGGCCAAAGTTCCCCCATGTGGACTTAGTCACCCCGAGGAGTGCGGGGCTGAGGGGATGGGGGAGCAGATGGGATGGGAGAATGGCATGGGGGTGCCTGGGCCCCATCCCTCAGCATTCCCCCAACATCTAGGACGCAGCGTGGCTGGGAGGCAGGGCTTGGGCTGAGCGAGGGCCAGCCGGGGTGGGCGTCCGGTGTCTGACCCTTGGGGGCCTCCGTTTCCCTGTGGCAAGCGAAGTCGCTCTGGCCCTCCCCGGTCAGCTCAGTGGGGTCGGAGGAGAACCACAGCACCCACCCAGGCACAGGTTCCTCCCTGTCCAGCTGGGGGACGCAAGCGCCAGGAGAGGCTGGCAGGGCCAGGCAGGATGAGCTTCCTAGCCCAGGCTGGGAAATGCTTCTCCTTTGCAGCCAGGACGTCTGAAGAAGGTTCAGGGCATCGGCTGGTACCTGGACGAGAAGAACCTGGCTCAGGTGTCCACCAATCTCCTGGACTTTGAGGTCACAGCGCTGCACACGGTCTACGAGGAGACCTGCCGAGAAGCACAGGTGAGCCCGGGAGCAGCCACTGCTGCGGTGAGGGGTGCGCAGATCCGTCCCGTGGGCAGGGCAAGGGCCCCACATCCTCCAGTCAGGGCCGTTCTCCAGCCAGCCCCCAGGTGGTGATGCTACCTGTGCCTTGGCAGGAGCTGAGCCTCCCGGTGGTGGGCTCACAGCTGGTGGGCCTGGTGCCCCTGAAGGCTCTGCTGGATGCGGCCGCCTTCTACTGTGAGAAGGAGAACCTCTTCATCCTGGAGGAGGAGCAGCGGATCAGGCTGGTGGGCCGGGCTGCCGAGGAAGGGTCGGACAGGGGCATGCGGGGAGGGTGGGGAGGCGGCGGAGCTCACACCCCTGGGGCGCAGCTTCCCTCCCCCTCCTTCCCCTTCATTTTATTGACTTGTGTTCAGAAGATGAGATTCACTTTTCATTTTGGAAACCTTATTGAGGTTTTTTTTGTGACCTATGATATACTCACTTGTGCAAATTCCATGGAGAGGACAGCCCCCTTTCTGCTGGGTCTTGCCTCCTGGGCCAGCTGTGCTCCCGTGGAGGGGCCTGTGCCTCCTCTCACCATCTCCATAGGGGCTCCCTGCACCCCTGGAACTGGTGGCTTACAGATGTGTGTGCCTCCAGCTATGGGACTTAGATCCCCATCCACGGAGCGGCTCCTTCAGAAAGTGACTCGTTTGGTCTTGTGGACACCTGGACCTCAAGGCTCCTGGAGTCTGGGTTCCGGTGGGGCCCCAGGTCCTGCTGGGGTGTGGCAGTGTCTGCAGAGCCGCTGTCTACCTTGGTCTGTCCTTTCACTAGAGGTCACTTTGTTTTAGGTGTGTTTTTCGAAATAAGCACAACGCACTTGACTGGATTTTTTGGAGAGGTTTTGTCTTTTGGTGTTGGGTTTTTACCGTTTGTGTTTTTACTGATTTAGCTCTTGTGACTTGTGGATTCCGTCCTTGTTTAGTCTCAGGCATATCTTCTTCTGTTAGATCGCTGACCCAGTTATTTAGTTCTCTAGCTGTAGGGACACTGTGATGCTGCAGCAGCTCTGCCTCCGTCACTCCTTTCCTCTGGATTCACAGTGGTTTTCCGGAACCCAATCACTGGTACATTTGTGGCCTAGTCTATTGTATTCCCGGCTGTTAACAATTTTTTTTGTGACTTTAAATTTTGTATAATTTCTTACAGAGAAGATGGGGTGGCCCTCCACTCCTGCCTTCTGCCCATATTTTCCAAGTGCTTGCATTTTGCCCAATTTATTTGTGTATAATCATATTTTTTTCTGGACTATTTAAAAGTTGGGTTGAAGACATTGTGCTCTTTTACCCCTAATTTATTAAGATTGTGTTTCTTAAGAACAGGGGCATTCTCTTACCTAACCACAGTGTAATTATCAAAATCGGGAAATTCAACACTGATACAATCCTAGTACCTAATAATCCTCAGGCCATAACCAAATTGCTTCAGTGTCCCAGTGATTCCCATCAGAGCAATTTCTCCTCCAATCCACGATCCAGCTCATGTAACACAGCACTGAGCTCACCTTTTCTCCTTTCATCCCGAACTGTTCCTGTCTTCCTTGCCCTTCACTGACCTTGACATAGTTTAAAAGGACAGACTTTTAAAACCGCCTCCGTGGGGACTAGTCTGATGTTGCTTGTGGCCAGATGTAGTTGTGCATTTTTATTTTAATTTCTTAACTTTTTTGAGACAGGGTCTTCCTCTGTCACCCGGCTGGAGTACAGTGGCACAATCACAGCTCACTGCAGCCTCAAACTCCAGGGCTCAGGCAATCTTCCCACCTCAGCCTCCCAAAGTGCTGGGATTACAGGCAGCACCACTAGGTAGACCTGGCTAATTTCACACAGATGGGGTTTTGCTCTGTTGCCCAGGCTGGTCTCAAACTCCTGGACTCAAGCAATCCACTCACGTCAGCCTCCCAAAAGTGTTGGGACGACAGGTGTGCACCACCACGCCAAGCCAGTTACTTATTTTTGGCAGGAAAAGCATAGATGGTGTTGTTTCCTCCCCACAATGCACATTTTCTCAGGGTGCCGACGTGGTCCAGTCACTTGGCCAAGGCGGCCCCTTCCTCCTGGGCCCTTCGCTGCAACGTTACTGTTTTTCCCTTTTGCAATTAATACATTGTGGGGAGTACTTGAAGGTGTTTAAAGTATTGAGTAGGTAGAGAAATACCTGTTATCTACTGAAATTCCAGCGTTTTAGGAGCCAGTGATAGTGTTCTAACGTCATCCTGTCTCTCTAAGCAGCAGCTGTCGCTTCTCCACATTTCCTTGTCTTCTTATGTGTGAGGCCCTCTGCTTTCCAGCATGGGGTTTTGTTGTCGTCATCTTTTTTCTTTCTTCTTTCTTCTTTCTTTCTTCTTTCTTCTCCTTCTCCTCCTCCTCCCTTCTCCTCCTCCTCCCTTCTCCTCCTCCTCCCTTCTCCTCCTCTCCTCCTCCTCCCTTCTCCTCCTCCTCCTTCCTTCTTCCTTCTCCTCCTCCCTTCTTCCTTCTCCTCTTCCTCTTCTCTTTCTTCTTCTCCTTCTTCTTCTTTTTTTTTTTTTTTTTTTTTTTTTTTTGAGACGGAGTCTCACACTGTCGCCCAGGCTGGAGTGCAGTGGCCGGATCTCAGCTCACTGCAAGCTCCGCCTCCCGGGTTTGCGCCATTCTCCTGCCTCAGCCTCCCGAGTAGCTGGGACTACAGGCGTCCGCCACTTCGCCCGGCTATTTTTTGTATTTTTTAGTAGAGACGGGGTTTCACTGTGTAGGCCAGGATGGTCTCGATCTCCTGACCTCGTGATCCACCCGTCTCGGCCTCCCAAAGTGCTGGGATTACAGGCTTGAGCCACCGCGTCTGGCCTCCTTCTTCTTCTCCTTCTTCTTCTCCTTCTCCTCCTCCTCCTCCTCCTTCTCCTCCTCCTCCCTTCTCCTCCTCCTCCTCTCTTCTCCTCCTCCTCCTCCTCCTTCCTTATTCCTTCTCCTTCCTTCTCCTCCTCCCTTCTTCCTTCTCCTCTTCCTCTTCTCCTTCCTTCTTCCTCTCTTCCTCTCCTTCTTCCTTCTCCTTCTTCCTCTCCTTCTTCCTTTCTTCTTCTTCTTCCTTCTTTCTTCTTCTTTCCCCTTCCTTCTTTCGTCTTTCTTCTTCCTTCTTTCTTCTTCCTTCTTCCTTCTTTCTTTTTCTTCCTTCTTCCTCTTCCTTCTTTCTTCTTCTTTCTTCTTCCTTCTTCCTTCTTTTTCTTCTTCCTTCTTCCTTTCTTCTTCTTCCTTCTTCTTTCTTCTTCCTTCTTTCTTCTTCCTTCTTCCTTCTTTCTTCTTCTTTCTTCTTCCTTCCTTCTTGCTCTTTCTTCTTTCTCCTTCTTCCTTCTTCCTTCTTCTTTCTTCTTTCTTCTTCCTTCTTTCTTCTTCTTCTTCCTTCTTCTTCCTTCTTCCTTCTTCCTCCTTCTTTCTTCTTCCTTCTTCTTCCTTCTTCTTCCATCTTTCTTCTTCCATCTTTCTTCTTCCATCTTTCTTCTTCCTTCTTTCTTCTTCCTTCTTTCTTCTTCCTTCTTTCTTCTTCCTCCTTCATCTTCCTCCTTCTTCCTTTTTTCCCTTCTTCTTCTTCTTTGTCTTCTTCTTCTGAGTTGTCTTCTTCTGAGTCTTCTTCTTCTTCTGAGTCGTCGTCTTCTTCTGAGTCTTGCTGTCACCCAGGCTGGAGTGCAGTGGTGCGATCTCGGCTCATGGCAACCTCCACCTCCCGGGTTGAAGCAATTCTCTGCCTCAGCCTCTGGGAGGGAGTAGCTGGGATTACAGGCGTGTGCCACTGCGCCCAGCTAATTTTTGTATTTTCTTTTAGTAGAGATGGGGTTTCACCATCTTGGCCAGGCTGGTCTTGAACTCCTGACCTCGTGATCACCCACCTTGACCTCCCAAAGTGCTGGGATTACAGGCGTGAGCTGCCGTGACCAGCCGGAGTTTTGTCTTCTTTACCCGAAGGACCCCATGCCTGCGACCTGCACAGGTCTGGCTGTGCCGGTGGCTGTGTGCTGCCTCCTGGTGGTGAGGCTGCTTTGCTTTGTGTTGTGTGATTTTTGATTGCGAGTGCATGCTCTTTGGAATTGTATCTATGGTAGTTCTTGGTCACCGGGGTTCAAAGTTTTTGCCTCCAAGGAGGCTTTGTGCTGGCGCTTGTGGACACTGCCTCAAAGGACCCCTGAAGCCGAGTTTTTGGCTTGGAGCTCTGGAACCGCAGAAGAGTGAATTTGGTGTCGGGTGAGGCCTGTAGCCCTGTCAGGGTGGCTTGTGGTTAGGAATTCACAAGAGATTTTTTTTTTTTCTTTTCCTGCTTCATCCAAAGGGAATGCAGGAACTGGGAAGTACCTCAACTGTTTACTCTGGCAGGTGGCTGTTTCTAATTCATCCTTGGGGATGTCACTTTCCAGGGGTCTCCAGTCCGACCCCACTCTGAAGGCCTGAGACCTCCCCCACTCTTGAGGGGCTGCCAGAGCGGGGCAGTTGCCCCCAGGGCGGACCCAGCTCCAGGCTGACAGGCTGTTCCAGACTCACCTTTCTGGTCATGTCTGGTCTCCAATGATGTCCTGTCTGCTAGCTTAGCCAGGCCTTTAAAACGCCCTGCATTCCTGGGGTTTTCTGCCGAAGGAGGCTTTGCCTTGCGGCTTGCTGGTTCTATGGCCACGGGGAGGTGCTCTCCTCCCCACCCGGCTGCTGTTCCTCTCTGTGAGGTGGGGGTCGCATAGCCAACGTGTTCTGAATGGGTTTCGCAGAGTGAATTCTAATCTTAAATGGGACTGTCACAACTTTATTTTGAATTTAGGTAAAATTCACTTTTCTGGCATACAAGTTTATGTGTTTAGGGCTGTTCCTCAGCTTTTAAGGACTTGTTAGATGTGAAGACTTGGTGAATTAAAATCTTGCCCGCCCCTGTCAGCGATGGGCAAGTGGTGCGGTGGGAGGGGTCGAGTGGTGTGGAGTGGGGTGAGTGGTGGGGGGGCAAGTGGTGGTGGGGGGGCGGCGAGGGATGAGCAGCAGTTTGCTGTGGGGTCTCCAGGGGGCAACTCCTTTCTCTGGGCCTCGGTTTCCTCAAGCGCAACTCAGGGTGAGTGGCTGTTTCCAGAATCCCGTACAGAGTGCGTGCTGGGGTGGGGCCCACAGGGCTCCTGGTGGAGCAGAGGTGGGGGGTGAGGGGTGCCAGCCACGCCCCTGCCCTGCTCCCCGCAAAAGCGCCCATGTGCTCAGGGCAGGGGGCGGCTGCCGCAAGGGTGGGACCCGCGGGTTCCGAGGCTTTCCTGGTGGTGGAGACGCGCCGAGGCCATTTCCACTCCAAGCCGCTTTTCTAGGTGGTGAGTCGGCTGGGCCTGGACTCCCTGTGTCCCTTCAGCCCTAAGGAGCGGATCATCGAGTGAGCCTCTGCCCTCCCGACCTCTTCTCACCCGTCCCGGGCTCTGCCTCCCTGGCCTTGCGGGGCGCTGGGATCCCTGCGTGGGGACCCGGCTCATCCTCCCAGCGCCTCCCTTTGGGCACCTGCTCGGCCTGCGCCAAGTCGGGGTGTGGGGGGTGAGGGGGGCACAGAGACCCCGGCCGGGTCCCCGCTGGTTCTCTCCCGAGTGGTCGCCTCCCCGTGGGTGCGGGTGGGCGTGGGGCCTGGGGCCGCCTGGGGAGGACTGCGCTCCCCCCACCAACCCCGGCCGGACCCGCTGAGCCGCGCCCACCCTGCAGGTACCTGGTCCCTGAGCGCGGGCCTGAGCGAGGCCTGGGCGGCAAGTCCCTGCGCGCCTTCGTGGGGGAGGTGGGTGCCCGCTCTGCGGCCCCCGGGGGCGGCTCGGTGGCGGCGGCAGCTGCAGCCATGGTGAGCTCGGGGGAGGGGAGGAGGGGGCAGGGGAGGAGGGGGGAGGGGAGGCGGGGGGAGCGCGCGGTGGGGCAGCCCCGGGCGGAGACGCGGGGGCCAAACGGGCAGGACCCCCGGGCGCAGGACCCCCGCCGGGAGCACCCGGCCCCTCGCTGTTCCTGGGGGTGGTCCCGGGCTGTCTGGGGTCCCCGCGACCCCCACATCCACCCCTCTCGCAGGGCGCGGCGCTGGGCTCCATGGTGGGCCTCATGACCTACGGGCGGCGCCAGTTCCAGCCCCTGGACGCGACGATGCGGCGCCTGATCCCGCCCTTCCGCGAGGCCTCGGCCAAGCTAACGGCGCTGGTGGACTCGGACGCCGAGGCCTTCGCCGCCTACCTGGTGAGTGGCAGCCGCAGCAGGGCACCCCGGGCCCCTCTGACAGCGAACCCCCAGCTGGGGCCCGGGTGAGAAGCGGGTCAGCCTCCGGCTGGGGACCAGGAGTGGCCTGAGGGGGTCACCACTGGCCGCTGTCTGGGCCTTGACCCCCAGCACCGCCTTCACCCGGCAAGTGCATGGTCCCAGCAGGGTTTGAGGGTTTGTATCTACCCCCCACCTCCCCCGGAAAAAGCCAGGCGTGGTGGCTGGTGCCTGTGGTCCCAGCTACTCTGGAGGCTTAGATGGGGGGTGGCTTGAGGCCAGGAGTTGGGGCTGCAGTGAGCCTGATTGCAGCACCGCACTCTAGCCTGGGCAACAGAATGAGACCCTGTCTCTAAAGTAAATATAGGCCGGGCGCGGTGGCTCAAGCCTGTAATCCCAGCACTTTGGGAGGCCGAGGCGGGTGGATCACGAGGTCAGGAGATCGAGACTATCCTGGCTAACATGGTGAAACCCCGTCTCTACTAAAAATACAAAAAAGTAGCCGGGCGTGGTGGCGGGCGCCTGTAGTCTCAGCTACTTGGGAGGCTGAGGCGGGAGAATGGCGTGAACCTGGGAGGCGGAGCTTGCAGTGAGCCGAGATCAGGCCACTGCATTCCAGCCTGGGAGCACAGCGAGACTCCGTCTCAAAAAAAAAAATAAATAAATAAAGTAAATATATACAAAACGCAGGAACAACTTTAAATTTAGAAATTTAAAATAAGATGAATAATTGAATAAAAACCAAGTAGAGAGGAAAATACATAAATGAAAATGTAATCAAGAGGCAGGAAAGAAACGTACATATAAGACGTGTGGTTTAGAGAAACATGAGTGGGGACGGTGAGACCGCACCAGGCACCAGTGGTCACTCCAGCATGTGGGGAGTGCAGGATTGGTTTATGCTTCTTGTGAGCAATGCGAAGGTAGACTTTTGAAAAATATAAGGAGATATCCTTACTTTGCACTAAATACATAAGTAATTTCCAGATGGAATAGAAAGCTGTGTTTCTCCATCACCAACACAACAAAGCCTCACGAGAAATCACAGAAAACAAAACTGACCAGGTGGGCAGGCCTCGGCCGGACACAGATGTGGCCACGTGAAGCACACGCTTGGCTGAGATCTGCCCAGGGAGACCGTGCACACCGCAAGGTCTGGCTGTGAGAGGGTGTTCGTAGTACGAGTCACAGCGTGGGGATGGCTGTCCCTGCTCCGCCTGCAACTGCTGCAGACCCTCGTGCAGAGGACAGCCCGGGAGAGGGGCCGCAGACCCTCGTGCAGAGGACAGCCCGGGAGAGGGGCCGCAGACCCTCGTGCAGAGGACAGCCCGGGAGAGGGGCTGCAGCCAGGAGGCCTGGTCCAGATAACGCCCCAGCCAGTCAGGGAGACCCTGGGCATTTCTGTTCCTCGATGGCCGCTGTTGGAAAGGTCATAGGATCCAGCTCTGGGAGCATTTTCTCCCAGCCGTGGCCGAGGGTAGGGGCCATTGATGATGACTTTCTGGTGGAGATTTGGCTGAATCTTCCAAGATGAAGGGAGCACATTCCCCACTGATCACCCCTCGGCTGGGGCTCTGGCCCAGTGGATGTGAGCAGGGCTTGGTGGGTCCCCGTGCTCCGTCTCACCCTAGGCGGTTGGTGTGTGGCCCCAGCCATGCTCACCCACACGGGGTGGGTCTGAGGAGCCGAGTGCCTTTGGGTGATGCCACACGTGTGAGCACCTAGGAAAGGCCAGTGCCTGTGGCCAAGGCAGGGACGCGAGGGGCTTTGTGGTTTGCTCTTAGTCCTGCAAAGTCTGGGCCTCTTATGCCCAGGCTTGAGGGTGGTGCAGCTGCTTGTGTTGGAGACGCAGGCCAGAGCCACTCCTGCCTTACAGGTTCTAAGGGCTCAGGGGACTTCCTGGGCCCTCAGGCTCCTTATCTGAGAATAAGGTCCCTGAGGGAACTACCTGCCCCTCCTCACATCCCCGGGCTCTGACCATCTGCTGTGTGCCCCTGACCACGCCCCACCCCACTCCACCAGGCCTGATGCCAAGGGCTGTAAACCACTGACCTAGCAGAAGCTTGGTTCCCAGAGAACTTGTCCCTACCTGGGACATGGTCCTTGCTACGGCCCCTGGCGGGAGCTCAGAGAGCACGGCTGCTCCCCCAACGGCCCGTCACCCCGTGGTTCTGTCTCTCTCTGGCAGGAAGCAATGAGGCTGCCCAAGAACACACCTGAGGAAAAGGACAGGTGAGTCTGGAGGGCACCGGGGCCGCTGTCGGGGGAGTGGCAGCCAGGATCCTGGGTACCTGGGCGCTGTGACGGGGCGTGGTCGGCCTGGGCGTGCGGGGTGCCTGGGCGCTGTGACGGGGCGTGGTCGGCCTGGGCGTGCTGGGTACCTGGGTACCTGGGCGCTGTGACGGGGCGTGGTCGGCCTGGGCGTGCTGGGTACCTGGGTACCTGGGTACCTGGGCGCTGTGACGGGGCGCGGTCGGCCTGGGCATGCTGGGTACCTGGGCGCTGTGACGGGGCGTGGTCGGCCTGGGCATGCTGGGTACCTGGGCGCCGTGACAGGGCGTGGTCAGCCTGGGCGTGCTGGGTACCTGGGCGCTGTGAATGGGGCGAGGTCGGCCTGGGTGTGCTGGGTACCTGGGCGCCGTGATGGGGCGAGGTCAGCCTGGGCGTGCTGGGTGTTTGGGAGTGACTTCCCATTCCCCGCTTCTGCGCCTGCTCAGCCCTGTTGGGGTGCAGTGTGACTACTGCCTGCCCGTGTGTGCCCCTGTGCCCAGGCTCTCCTCTTGCTCCTTCCAGGCGCACGGCAGCCCTGCAGGAGGGGCTGAGGCGGGCAGTCTCTGTGCCGCTGACGCTGGCAGAGACGGTGGCCTCGTTATGGCCGGCGCTGCAGGAACTGGCCCGGTGTGGGAACCTGGCCTGCCGGTCAGACCTCCAGGTAGGGGGGTGCCTGGGGGACCCCAGGGCTGCTGCAGAGCAGGAAGCAGCTGTTGGGGCTCAGTGGTGGAGAGCACGGTGGTTTGCTGGCCGAGCCAGGCGGGGAGATCTCACTTCATGGGCAGTTCCCGGGGCTTTGGCCTCCTCCAGCAGGGCCGGGGTATCCACTGCCTTCTAAGATCTCACCCACAGTCGCACCACAGACAGGCAGAGACCCAAATGTGTCTTCGGAGCCCATCCTGACCACTGTATACACTGCTCCACCTCCCCCAGGGGCCGCTGTACCACCCACCTTCTTGTTCTAGAAAACACCTACGTCAGGCCAGGCACAACGGCTCACGCCTGTGGTCCCAGCACTTTGGGAGGCTGAGGCGGGAGGATCACTTGAGTAGAGGAGGTTGAGACCAGCCTGGGCAGCATAGTGGGGTATGTGTGTACAATAGACAAGTATGAGCCGGGCGCGGTGGTGCCTGTGGTCGCAGTTACTTGGAAGGCTGAGGCAGGAGAATTGCTTGAGCACAGGAGGTCGAGGCTGCAGTGAGCTGTGATCACACCACTGCACTCCAGCCTCGGTGACAGAGCAAGACCCTGTGTCAACAACAACAAACAAAACACAAGAAAGCACGCAAGGCAGCTCCTGGAAGTAGACGCAACACACTGACGGGCCACAGCTGGGCAGAGGCTCCCGGACAAGGAACATCTATCTCATGGGCTCGGCACTTTCTGCAGCTGCCCTAAGACCTCATGGTCTTCGGGGTCTTTACAGGAAAGACACCAGTTTCCAGCGTCTGGTCCCAGAGAAGTGTCCCCTCAATCCCTGGGAAGTGGCCCAGGGCAGTTAGCCTGACGCTGCCTCCGGGGGCCCTCCAGGGGATGACTTTGCCTCTAGAACTGTGGTCCCTGCTCCTAGAGTGGCGGACAGCCTCCAGCACGGCTGCTCCCGGGCCTCCTGCGGGGCTGAGCCCTGCTTGGATAAGAGGAAGTTTCGTTTTCTAAGCTCAGTGGTGGAAGAAACCAGGAGCTGAGCTTGTCGCCCCGGAGGCGCCTCCCTCTGTGGGGTGAGAGTGGGGGCTGCACTGGGCTCCTTGTAGTGAGGAGGAGCCCCTCAGGCAGAGACAGTCTGAGCAGTTTGCTCAGACTTGATCCATGGAGGGGCTCCCTGGGGTCCTTGCAGGTGGCGGCCAAAGCCCTGGAGACGGGTGTGTTTGGCGCGTATTTCAACGTGCTCATCAACCTGAGGGACATCACAGACGAGGCATTTAAGGACCAGGTGAGCAGGAGGCAGGTGTGGTGCCCGGACCCCACGTGGGGCCTGGATTCACAGCCTCAGGGTGATTGCGACTGTCCATGGGCAGCGGGGGTGGGAGCCTGAGCCTGCTGCCTAGCAAGCCAGGCTGAGACTGGAACTCCTGGGCCCTCTTCCCCCGTGTGTCTGTCAGATCCACCATCGCATCTCCAGCCTCCTGCAGGAAGCCAAGACCCAGGCTGCACTGGTGCTGGACTGCCTGGAGGCCCGGCAGGAGTGATGGTGCCGGAGGCCTCTCCGGGCTCTGTGGCCCCTCCCTCGCCCATCCCCAGAGGGCAGAGCTGTGACCTGGGTCGGGACACAGTTTGTTCCTGTGGGGCCTGGAGGATAGGTGGGTGGGCAGGGGGGCATCTCCCGGGAATGGAGGTGCTGGTAGGAACAGGAGACCCCTTAGTCCCATGTGACCTCCAGTAAAGTCTTAGCACCAAACCTGTGTTGTGTGTGTGAGGTTTTGGGGGCAGGGCTGAGAGCTGAGCTGCGGGTCTTGGGGCAGGAGCAGGACACATGGTCAGTGGGCCACGGGAGCTGGGGTTGGAGGGAATGGGGCCGCAGTGTGAGGAGACAGACGTCAGCACCAGGGTCCCCAGAAGCCCAGTGCAGCCCACAGTGGGCAGGGTCACAGGTACTCGGAGCACCTGGGGTTCAGTGCAGGTCCCTGGGCCGCGAGGCCCCTCATCTGAGGGAAAGGGGCCCTGGTTGTGCATGGGGCAGAAACCCTGGGGACGGCAGGACTTTCGACGCTGGAAGGAGAGCCTCGCTTCCCAGGTGCAGCTGCCAGCGGGTCCGGACAGTCCCACGGAGCACGGTACTGGCCCCGTCCTCAGTTCCCGTCCACCCTTCAACCGGCAGCTCCCTGGGGGACTTTTCCTCCCTGCCTCAGCTCCCTGCCGGGCCAGCCTCCTGCCTCCAGAGAAGTTATTCGTTAAAAAATAATTTTAAAAATCACTATACCCTCAAATTACTTCCAGATGGACTATTCCATGTGATAGACAAAGTATGAATGTATTTGTTAGACAGCAATGCAGGATATTAAAAAGATTACTATGTCCTTGAGTGAGGCAGAAAACTCAAATGCCTTATTGGAGAGATGTCCCATTCTGAAAATAGAACACACTTGTTCCTGGAAAAAGATGTCACCCAAGACAAACGACAAGAATCCTACAGGGAGAAAAACACCCAAGGTGTGTGTGGGCACAGGGTCACCATCACGCAGCATGAAAAGTTCCTACACATCCAGCAGGCAGGGGGCGCCAGGGAGGGGACATTGGTGAGGGGACATTGGTGTTGGGCTGGTGAGGGGACATTGGTGAGGGGACATTGGTGAGGACAGTGGTGAGGGGATATTGGCATGGAAGGGACATGGAGGACTGGTGAGTGATTACCGGTGCCGGGACCCGGGTGACTGGCGGAGGGACACTGCGAGGACCACTGGTGCCAATGAGGACTGGGTGAGGACACTGGGTGAGGGACACAGGCTGGGATCCCAGTGAGGGACACTGGTGAGGGACAGGCCAATGGATGGACACAGGCGAGGACAACAGGGGACAGGGTGGACAGGACAGGAATGGTGGACAGGGGACAATGGTGGAAGGACAGGGACAGTGGATGAGGGGTGGACAGGGACAGGGACAGGGACAGGGGCACAGGGACAGGGACGCTGGTGGGGCATGCTGGTGTGGTATAATTGGTGAAGGGCCAGTGGTGAGGGGCAGTTGCTGGGTGGAGCTGTGGGGTGGAGCCTGTGGGTAGCTGGAAGTCCTTTCTAGTGGGACTGACGTTCCTGCCCTGCAGGGTCCAAGGCTGCATACACAGGAGCTGGCACCAAGGAGGGGAACATCCTCTCTCTGCAGAGGCCCTGGGTGGCTCCTGTGGGCAGAGCTTGTGCACCTGCAGGGGCCTCTGCCTCCCTCTGCCTGAGGGACCTGCAATGTTCACCCGGAGCACAGAGATCCGAGGACTGACACTCAGGGCACAGGGGCTTAGTGAAACAGGCAGGCCTCTTCTGCGTCTGTTGCAGGCATTTGAATAGATTTTTGTGGGATGGGAAGAGGAGAGGAAGAGAAAATAACTGATGTCCTGTCCTGGAGCTATAGGCTGTGTGGTCAGATGACGGAGAGGTGGAGTATGAAGAAAAGAGTGAGTCTTCTCAAAGAACAACAAAGTTTTGGGCTATCTGGAGTGAACTGCATTCCCCCAGTTTCACATGTTGACTAACCCTAACCCTAACCTCTAGCCCTAGCCCTAACCCTAACCCTAACCCTAACCCCAGACCTCTGGATGTGACCTTGTTTGGAAATGGGGTCCTTGCAGATTCAGTGAGCTCAGGTGAGATCATCCCAGAGCAGGCTGAGCCCTGGTCCAGTGTGACTCGGGTGAGCTTATCCTAGAATAGTTTGTTCAGTGCATCCCAGGGTATCCTAGAATAGGCTGAGCCTGGTCCAGTGTGACTCAGGTGAGCTCATCTTGGAACAGGCTGTGCCCTGGTCCAGTGTGACTCAGGTGAGCTCATCCTAGAATAGGCTGAGCCCTGGTCCAGTGTGACTTGGGTGAGCTCATCTTAGAACAGGCTGAGCCCCGGTCCACTGTGACTCCAGTGAGGTCATCTTAGAGCAGGCTGAGCCCTGGTCCAGTGTGACTTGGGTGAGCTCCTCTTAGAACAGGCTGAGCCCTGGTCCAGTGTTACTGGGGTGAGCTTATCTTAGAACAGGCTGAGCCCCAGTCCACTGTGACTCAAGTGAGGTCATCTTAGAACAGGCTGAGCCCTGGTCCAGTGTGACTCGGGTGAGCTCATCTTAGAATAGGCTGAGCCTGCTCCAGTGGGACTCAGGTGAACTCATCTTAGAGTAGGCTGAGCCCTAGTCCAGTGGGACTCAGGTGAGCTCACCTTAGAGCAGGCTGAGCCCTGGTGCAGTGTGACTTGGGTGAGGTCATTCTAGAGCAGGCTGAGCCCTAGTCCAGTGTGGTGACTTGTACCCTTATCTAGGAGCTCAGGAACCCCGGGATGCTGGGGAGAGACTGGGGCAGACCCTTCTCTAGGCCTCCAGAGGGAGCTTGGCCTGGCTGACACCTCCAGAGCTGTGGCTGATAATGGTAGTTGTTCAAGCTGTGTCTGTGGTGCCCCGTGATGGCCACCAAGCCCACTCCTGCCAGGCCAGCGCCTGCCCATGGAGCCTGTGGTTCACCGTGGGGCTCCCAAGCTAAGCCTGAAGGACCCTGGGGGTCTGAACAGCAAAAACTCACCGAGATTGCCCCAATGAACAAAACAAGCTCAGAACCTGCTGTCTCTCCCCATCTAGTGTCAATCATGCGTCCACCCACAGAAGACCCTCACAGCCATCGTGACACTTCTTAGAGCACTTTGGACCTGGCTGGGGCTGGAGGAAGAGTTTGCTGATCAAGCCCGTGGGGTCTGCACAGGTGGGGTCAGCCAGTGCCTGCAGGTGATGTCCTAGGAGGGCAGGGCTGGGCCAGGGGGAGCCATTGATCCTGGTGGGCAAGGGACAGCTGCAGTGTTTTCCTCCTGACCACAAGACAGCTTTGGGGTCTCTCCTGAGCACAGATGCTGGCAAGCGGGCACGCAATGGGTTCAAAGCCTTTATTGGGTCAGGGCTTGCTCCTGAGCTCAGGGGCCAGGCAGGTCTGGGAGGGCTGCGGGGGGAGGGAGGCCAGGCAGCCTGCCGGGGGCCTGGGGCCTGGGGCCTGGGGAGACCTGGGGCTGTGTGGGGTCTGGGGCTACGGGGATCCCGTGGGAGGAGCTGGAGGGGTGCGGGCCCGGGGCGTCCTCCGAGTGAGCAGCGGTGCTGGCCGTGCGGGACCCGGGCCCGCTTAGCACCATGGACGGGGTGGGCTCACGACCCTCGACTGCGGGGCGGTGGTGCTAGCAGATCCAGCGGATGAAGCGGTCGAAGAAGCCGGGTTGCGCCAGGCTGTCGTAGTCCTTCTCGCGGAACACGGCGGCGCGGTCGCCCAAGCTGAGCGTGGTGAGCACATCCATGTCCACGTCGCTGCCCACGGCCACCACGGTGGGCACCACGTTCTGCTTGCGCATGGAGTGCGCGGACTCGTGCAGGCTGTCGTTGCCCGTGACGCCGTCGGTGAGGAACACGAAGGACAGCTCCGCGTTCCTCCGGGCCCCACCACGCGCATTGCGCACGATGGCGTTGATGGCGTGCACCACGCCTGCGCCCACGTGCGAGAAGGAGTTCAGGTATTGTGCGGCCTCCAGCGCCTCGTGGATGGCTGTGAGGTTGTGGCTCAGCGGGAAAGCCACCTGCTGCTCGCCAGGGCCGCCGAACTGCAGCAGCGCCACGCGCGCGTTGAGGGGGTCGTCGTCCCGCCGGGCCAGCGTCAGCCGCCGTGCCACCTGCTCCACGAAGCGCCGGGCCTTGTGGAAGTTCTGCTCACCCAGCCGCTCGGAGCCGTCCAGTAGGAAGACGATGTCCACGGGCCGCTGCGTGCACTGTGCCACGGACAGCTCTGCGGGGAGACGCGGGTGCGGGCTGGGCGGAGGGGAGGCTGGCAGGACCGGGCAGGCGCCAGCCCCGCACCTGCGCCCCTCCACTCGCACCCCACCTGCTGACCCCACAGACCGCTGGGCTCTGCGGGGGCATTTCTGCAGGGCAGCCCTGGGTGTGGGTCCTCAGCCCAAGCCCCTTTGAATTGGTACTGGTGGGAGCCACTGTCTCTTCTGGTGCTCCCAAGCCTGAGACCCTGACGCAGGCCCCAGGCCCTGTCTGCCTGCTGAGTGCCATCCCCACCCGGGCTGCCCTCCTGGTGGCGGCCTGTATCTGCATCTTTTTGTGGCTCAAGAATTTGCTGCCCACAAAAAGGCCACTATCTGTGTGGTGTGGGAGGGACTTCAGGAGGACCCCGGCCCTGACACCCCCAGCCTGAGCCCTTGCTGGCTGGGTCCTAGAGCTGCTCAGAACCCCTAGAGCTGGCCAGGCCACGTCCCTCCCAGAAAGACCAGGAGCCCCTGACCCTTCTGATTGGCCATGGTGGGGGGCAGTGGATACAGGAGCAGCCAGACCTTCTGCGGCCGCCCAGGTGGGCTCTGCCCTGACTCCTGTTACCAAGAGGGGCCCCCACCTGCCTGGGTGGTCACCAGCCCTGGGCATCCTGGACAGCTTGGGGGCCTAGCCACAGCCCAGGCCACCCACCACACGTGGGGTCAGGGACCACAGGACGGGACCCGGCCCTGTGGCCTCGCCAGGACCTCAGCTCCTGGGACAGGGGAGGGGAGGGACACAGCCAGTTTCCCCAAAGGTATCTGCTCCTTGGCCCAACCCCTGGATGTTGTCACAGCTGGTACATGAACCCCCAGGAATCCCTCAGGAGCAGGGTCCTGACCCCAGGAATGCACACGGAGGACACTGACCCGAAACTCAGCTGCCGAGGGCCCTGGAGGTGCAAAGGTCCAGCACCGCAGGCAGTAAGCAAAGCCCTGAACACAGCCGTGTGACCTCGTACTGCACGGCAGCCGGTATAGAACGCTTGAGACACGGACCTCGTCTGAGCACACACGAGCTGGCAGACGGGGCTCCCTCAGTGAGCTTATGAGTGACGCAGCTTATTCAGTGAAAGGAAGGGCAGCCTCCACATTAAGGCCACACCCAGGAACCGGCTTAAATGTCCAGAAACTTCTCAGGTACCACTGGGCTTCCCAAACCCTCTCCAAACTAATATCATCACTGCTGTCAGCACACACACGGAGACAGACATGCGGGGGAAGCTGGTGTTGGGGGTCTCTCTCCATGTATCAGTGTCTGTGGGGCCTGGAGGAGACGGGGAAGCCGTGGGGGCCGGCCAGGCACAGGGAGGCTGAGGCTGTCAGGGTGTCTGTGGACTCTGCTCTCCTCCTCCTGTGGGGGATCCTTCATCCCCCCAGTGGGAAGCCCAGCCTGGCCTGCCCTGTGCAGCGGGTGTGGGGATGAGAACCTGGCCCCATGAGAAATGGTCACAGCCCTGCCCAGCAGGAGCCCAGCCTGGATGAAGCCTCAGAACGTCGGGGTCTGAGCTCTATGGATGGTGACCCCTGCTGCTCCCCAACATCGTGGCCCCCGGGGTTCTCTGCTCAGTCCTCCGAGGACAGCAGAGGTCATGCCTGGTGGATGCTCCCCCGACTGCTTCTGGGGACCCAGAGGATGGGCTGGAAGGGTGCAGACACCCCAGGACCGGAGCTGCTGGCAGGCAGCTGTGTCCATTTGCCCCAATGGGCATGACACTGGCCCAGATAGGTCATGGTGCCAGGACCGCCAGGTTCCCCCAGGACTATCTGCTGCCCAACCCAAAGCCTTCACCCACCACAAGGTGGGCCATGAGCGCCCACGAGTCACGGTGCACGGGATTAGTGCCCACACCCAGCAAGGCTTAGCAGCCTTGGGGCCTGTTTCTGAGGCTCCACTGGAACCTGGTAGGGGAGACATTCTCCAGTGCGTGGGCTGTACCCTCCCTCAGCCACATCCCAGATGCACAGCAGCCCAGCTGGGCCACTAAGTAAGGGTCTCCAAAGACTTCCACGCCCCAGCACGGGAGCCTGCGAGGGTGACCTGAAGTGGCAAAGAAGGACTCTGCAGACGGGACTGAGTTAAGGGTCTTGTGAAGAGGTCATTCTGGACTTGGGGTGGGCCTTAAGTTCAATGACTGGTGTCCCTATAAATAGAGCGGCTACAGGAAGACGGAGGAGAGAGCGGAAGATGCAGCCACAGCAAGGGACATGGCAGCCACCAGGGTGGGAAGAGGCCGGAAGCTGCCCTGGAGCCCCTGGAGGGACTGTGGCCCTGCTGACCCCGATCCCAGACCTCTGGCCTCCACTGAGAGTCAGCCTGCAGGGGCAGCCCTGGGAAGTGAGCGTGGCAGGGAGGGGCTGGCCCAGCTGGGCGGGTGCCCCGGTTTCAGCAGAGGGCCAACGCGGTCTCGGGGTCGCCCACGATGTCCCTGTGAACCAGCTTAAAGGTGTCAATGAACAGCTCCATCCAGTCCTGCCGCTCTACCCCGGTGGCGAACTTGGCCCGCTCGGCGGTGTAGACCAGCACGGCCACCAGCTGGGAGTAGGCGGCCGGGTCCTGCGTGAGCTCCGTGGCGTTTAGCAACTGTTGGATCAGGGGGATGGTCCTGGGGAAGGTGGCGTCCGGCCCCTCTTCCGTGCGGAGGAAGGTGACCGGGGACTCGCCGCCAGGCCACGGTGCATCTGCAAGGGAGCGTCCAGAGAAGACTTTAAGGCCTGTGGCGGGCGTGGGCCTAAAGCTCCTCCTCGGGCGGCCGCTCGGCGAGGCCAGAGTGAAGAGAGGCACTTGGGCCGGCAAGTCGGTGGAGATGCAAGTGGAGTGGTGTGTGGCTCAGCCTTGGCAGGAGGCGTGGGGGCGGTAAGCACGGGGATGGGGAGCTGGCAGGGAGCTAGGAGAGGAGACCCACACGGCAGCACCTTTGGGGGACACCACGGACCCCGAGAAAACCTTTCAGCACAAAACAGCTCCGTCCAAACCTGTGTCAGAGACGTGCCAAACTCCAGCAGGGCTTCCAGTGCCGCCGGCCCCGCTGCCAGGGAGACCCCAGCCACCCTTCAAGAGCCTGCCTAGGAAAACTTGCAGTGGCAACCCCTTCCTCAGCCTCTCTGGGATGTGTCCTCTACACCCAGAACTGTCTTCCCCTGAGCAGACCTGGCCTCTGCCTTTTCTTTCCACCGAGTGGAGCTCAGGTTACGCTGCGGCCCCCATGCAGCTCTTATTGCTGAGTGGGCTCTGCCCTGGCTGCCTTCAGCTGCGTCCGGTTTGTTTCTCTGGCACCCTCTGGTCCCCACGCAACTGAGACCTCCAGAGGCCTGGTGCAGGCCCAGGGTGGCTGGGCTTGAGAGTGGACAGGGCTGTGTGGAGAAGGCCAGGGCCAGGCCACAGCCAGTGGCGTCCACCCAGTGCCCAGGAGAGCCCAGGAGGATGCCTGGCCGTGTGGGCTGGTGAAGGCTGATTTAACACTGTCCCTGCTGTATCTCCTGGAGCCACAAGGTCGAGTTCACTTTGAAATTGCAAACAGCTTGAAAGGAGGATGAGCTCTGAGTGTCATGGACGGGGTGTCAGGGAGCCGAGAGGAGGGGAGGGTTCTGGGGGGCTGCTCCCAGTCACTGTCAGGTCCTGGAGGCCTCAGAGGAGGCCAGAGCTTCAAGGGCCCCCGTGTCCTCCCTGGCTGCCTTCCCTGTGGTGCTCTGGTGGCCTGAGTGACCCACTCCCAGGAGGGAGAACTGGCTCACCCCACGTCACCGTCTTGGCCCTACGAGGCCCACATCACCCTGAGGCCAGAACCAGAGACATCATAAGAAAGGAAAAGTGCAGGCCAATATCCCTGATGAGCACAAACCCTCAGGCAGGCATCAGCAAATCAGGGCCCACACGCATAAACAGAGCCACACACCACGGCCAGGTGGGTTCATCCCAAGCGTGCAAGGCTGGCTCAGCATCGGAAATTCAATGAGGCTCAACAGGCTCACTCCCAGTCACAATGGCAGGCTAAAGACGAAAGGTCATGTGACATCCACAGACGCAGAGAAAGGCCCTGACAAGACGCAGCGCCCACTCACGAGAGAACCTGGGGTGGAGGGGAGGCCGCAGCGCCCACTCACACTGGACCCCAGAGTGGAGGGGAGGCCATAGCGCCCACTCACGCTGGACCCCGGGGTGGAGGGGAGGGGAAGGCCTCCATCTGGTAGAGAGCAAAGCGCCCACAGTGAACATTGCCGTGTCGCCCATCATGGGGTCCTGAGACTTCCCTGCCTCATCAGGGACGAAGGGCTGGGTGGAGGGGCCAAGGTCTGGTTCCTGCCCTCAGGGTCCAGCTGCCCCTGGTGCTGGTGCAGGCCCTGGCAGACCCTGAGAGGGGACGCCCACACCTCGGCAGCAGAGGCACAGCCCACTGTGTTGTGGGACCAGAGGCTGCCCACCTGCTGAAGGGCAGCCAGACGCAGGTGCAACCTCCAGGTTCTCTGTCAGAGCACGTGTGGGGAACCCTGGCCCCGAGTCCATGGCCCTGCTCCTCCCTGGGGCAGCCTCAGGACCCGTGAATGTGGCCCAGCGCACCCCCCGGGAGTTCCCCATGGAACGCCTGAACGCACACCCTGACCCGAGTGCTGAGGAAGTGCTGACTTCGCACCGCAGACCCCGAGCTGTCGTCCCCGTGGTCCTCCAGGTCGGACCCTCCCACTCGTCTCCATGGCGTCCCCACCTTGACACTCCTGGAGGGGATGGCTCACGGAGGGGAACTCAGCTCCTAACGCCCCTGGGGACCTCCTGTGGGCCCAGTTATGGTGCAGCAGTCACTGTGGGGGCAGCACCATGTCCAGCAGAGCCTGGGCGGCACCCCCAGCCCTGGGCACTGGCAGAACCTCTGCCTTGGGCACCCCCAGCTTCACATCCACGTGGGCCACATCCAGGACACGGGCTCCCCCACTCCCAGAGATGAGAGCCACGGCCGCAGCTCCGAGGCAGGCCAGGGTCGGAGCAAGACCTGCTGGCGCTGGTGGGTGTCAGTGCCTCTGCCCTGGGTTGGTTTCACTCACTGAATCCAGGGCTTCCTCCGAGTGGCAGAGGCATGGCCAGTCCATGGGAGTTGGGCAGCAATGAGGGAGACTGCAAGGTCTCATGGAGACCTTGGGTGGTGGGCCTTCAAGACGAGTGGCCACACACTAAGCACAGAGCCAGGCCAGCAGCACCCGCCCCATGGCCTGATGATGCGGTTCCTGCATTCCCGGGAGCCTGCCCTCCCCGAGCCCCTCCTCTCCTGCGCTGCTGTCCTGCTGTCCCGGGGGCATCTCACTAAGGAGCAGCCTCTGTGGCTTCGCTGCCCGCTGGGTCCCTGCACGGCCCCTCCCCTAGCCCGGCCCTCGAGGAGGAAGGACACCGGGGCTGCTCTCCTAGTCTGGGGTTGGGGGCTCGGGGTGCCCTGCATTACCTGTTTGGCAGGGAAGGTCTGGGCACACGATCTGAGGGTCTGGAAGAGAGGAGAGAGGCCAGGCCAGGGTCAGTCCCTAGCGAGCCCTCAGCGGCCGCCCACTGATCTGCCCAGACAGGCTCAGGGTGCAGCTGGCCTCTGCCATGCAGCCCTGAGAAGAACCGACTCCTTCCCATCCAAGCCCAGTGTCCTGGGCTGCACATTTGTCCCTCCGGTGAGGGGTGTCCCTGGGGCCGGCGCTAGACAGCGGCTGGGGCCTGCTGCTCCTTGGCCGACTGCCCCACGCCTGCACGCTCACCCGGGCAGAGGACGTCCTCCATGTCGTCAATGAACTTCTCAGCCACCAGGTCGGAGAACAGCGTCATGTTGCGCACCTGCTGTGGCTTGTCACAGGCTATGGAGTACAGGTTCTCGCTCTCGTGCTTCTCGTGGAACATGTCCCCAATGCCGATGGCCGTCACTGTGACGTCGCGGTCACACAGCGCCCGCAGGTTGAGGTCATCATCCCGAGGGTCGTGGCGCCCGTCCGTGATGACCACCGCAAACACACGTGTTTTCTGGCGCCGGCTCTCCTTGATGAGGCGGTCATAGGCAAACTTGAGGGCTGAGGGTGTCCAGGTGCCGCCCGCGATCCACTCGAGGTTCTTGACGGCCTCCTTGAAGCTCGACAGGGAGTCGATGCGTTCGTCGTCCAGCTGGATGGCCTCGAAGGTGCCCTCGTGGCTGTACTGCACCACGCCCACGCGCGTCCCTGTGAGCCGCACGCGAGGGCGTCGCCGGAGGCCTCGGGGGCTGGGGCGTCCCCGGCCGTGCAGAGCCCTCGTTGGAGGGACATGTCTGGACTTCTCCTTTCCCGTCGCCTCCCACGCCCCGCCCGGCCCCTCTGCCGTGCTTGCGCCCGCCCCTGCCGCGCTGACCTGTCTCGGACTTGGGGTCCTTAGCGATGGCGCCCAGCCTGTTGACCACGTTGATGACGAAGTTCTTCTCCAGCGTGAAGTTGGTGTACCCAATGCTCTCAGAGCTGTCGATGACGAAGACCACGTCCAGGGCGCCACAGCGCTTCTCGCAGTCTGGGGGGTGGCAGGGTCAGCGGGGGGCACCGGGGAGACCTCAGACCCCAGGGCCAGGCGCACATGTGGGACCCAGCGATGACCCAGACCTGCCCGCCCTCCACCCGGCGCGTGGGCCCCGACCCCACCGTGGGCAGTGCTCACCGCAGCACCCGCAGGTCTCCCTCACGTAGGTCATGACGTCACACTCCTGCAATGCACGCGTCAGGCAGGGCAGGGCAGTCCCCCCCGCCCCAGAGAAGCTTCCACAGCAAGGTCCTGGCCCAGGGGCCCCGGGACATTCCAGCCCGCGTGGGGAGGCTGGTCAGGTCCTGTCCCTGCCAACCTCGCTGCCGCCCTCTTCCTCCCACCAACCTTGCCCTGTGACCTCCCCCAACCAAGCTTGCCCGCTGACCTTACCCTCTGACCTCCTCCACTGACCTTGCCCTCTGACCTTCCCCTGCTGACCTCCCCCCGCCCCGCTGCTCTTGGTTTCTAGTTTTGGCAGGAGGACACTGGTTCTGCCCCATGTGACACCTACTGTCAGGCCGGGGTCTCCAGGGGGTCCAGGCTCACCCTGGGGAGGGAAGGATGAGGCTGAGACGCCGGGGCCAAGGCTGAGCAGCCAAATCACTCCCAGGCCACTGTCCACTGAAGCGTGGGTCCACCATAGGTGGAACCATGAGGCTTGGGTGCACGTTGGCAAGGCAGGCCGGGGGCTGAGGTCTGGAGGGCATGGGGACTGGACAGCCACCTACCTCGGGTCCTGGAACTCCTCTTGGCCCCCGAGGGCCTGGCTCACCAGGGGGACCAGGATCCGCCTGAGAAGGAACAAGGACAGGTAGGCTTCAGTGGCCACAGGGACAGTCTCTGCACCCAGCAGGGCCCTGTGCTGTCCCCAACCACGGGTCCTGCCTTGGGGGGGCCTGACAGGTGCAAGGAGGAAGATGAGGCTGTGCCCCCACCTTCCCTGTGCTGGCACCAGAGCTGGGAAGGCCGTGAGTGGCCACCGTCAGAGCCTGGCCCATCAGAGGGGTAGGGGCCTGGCAGAGCTGAGTGTCCCAGAAATGGCAGCTAAAACAGCTCATTCCAATCCATGGCTATTCCACCCCATTATCAGGTACCCACCAATTCCACGTCCACCCAATCACCCATCCATCCAGCCACCCACCCACCCACCTGTTCACCCACCCACTAACCCATCCATCCATCCTCTATCCACACACCCACCAATTAATCCATCTACCCACTCACCCATCCATCCATTTATCCACCCACCCACTAACTTATCCATCCATCCTCTGTCCAGCCACCCATTCGTCCATCCTCCCTCTATCCACCCACTCACCCATACATCTACTCATTCACCCACCTATCTATCCATCCACCCACCCACCCATTCATCCATCCATCTATCCTCCCATCCATCCACCCACCCACCCACTCAACCATACATCTGCTCATTCACCCACCTATCCACCCACCCACCCACCCATCCATTTGCCTACCCCCATCGGCTTGCCCATCCATCCATCCTCTATCCACCCACTCATCTATTCATCGCCCATCCATCCATTTGCCCACCCCCATCCACTTGCCCATCAATCCATCATTATCCATCCCTCGTCTTATGCTCACTCAGTTCCAGACCAACCTGCAGTCCTGGTTAAACCCTTGGCCAGGCTGGGGATTTGGAGGCACAGAGCACCTGCTGGGGGATGCTGGGAGCGGATGCTGTGTGTGGGACATTGGGGAGGGGACCCTTGGGGAATGCTGTGTGTGGGAACTCTGAGGGGAATGGTATGTGGAGGGATCTTTGGGGGGAGGGGACTCTGGAAGGGATGCTGTGTTGGGGTCGCTGGGGAGGGGACCCTGCTGGGGGATGCTGTGTGGGGGATGCTGGGGAGGGGTCACTGGGGGGTCGCTGGGGAGGGGACTCTGGGGGACGCTGGAAGTGAGGGTGGGTGGAAGGAGGAGGACCCTGAGCCAGCCGTCCCCTTCAGGAAGGTGGGGGTGGTGCTCATGGCTGGGGCCAAGTTGCCTGAAATCCTCCCGTACTCTCAGATGCACACGCTCAGCCTCAGGGCCCCTCCCTGCCTCTGCCCAGCTGCTGCGGGCTTCAGGACGGTGATACTCACAGGCTCTCCTTTCTCTCCTTTCCTCCCAGGTTCTCCTTTCAAGCCAAAGTCGCCTCGGCCGCCCTGTGACAGGGGACACATGTTAGCCTGGGACAGATGATTTATCTCTACCAGGGACACCAGTGAGATTTTACATGGAAAAATCGATCTGGCATTTTGGGATCATTTAAATGGGAATATCTATGTGGTTTTTTGGCAAAGCCTGAACTTTGGTTGGAAAGGGACCAGCCAGTGGCCGGTGGCTCCCTCAGAGCTCAGCATAGGTGTCATGGCTGGGCCTTGGGGAGCCAGGACCATCCCAAGACAGGGATGGTCCTATCAGTGATGGTGGGCGCTGTGTTCCCAGCAGTAGTGGGTGGGCATGCAGACCCCCACCCCGGGTGGGCACAGGTGGCCACAGGACCCACATGTACCTCGGGGCCACGTGGGCCGGGCTCGCCTTTTTCTCCCTGTGAAGTAAACAGAAGTCAGGGTGACTCAGCCTCAGACCCGGTGCTCCTTCCTCCCTCTGTGCAGCTTTCTGCAGCCGTTTCCCTCCTTGGCTTCTGCACACTCTGGGTGAGGCCACCGTGCTGCGTTCTGAGCCACACTCTCCTCCTGATGCTGCGCTGGACCTGTCCTTCGCTGAGTCACCCAGAGCCTTCTCACCACACTCCGTCCCGTAGGAGGGACCTCACACTTTCTTCTGCACAGAGGAGGCCTTGAGGGAACTACTAGGAACCTTCAGGGCCCTTGGGACAATGTCCACCCCCTCCTGGGAGCTGCCATCCCAGGCTGTGACTCACAGGTGCTCCTCGGGGTCCTGGGTAGCTGAATCCAGGCCTGCCGGGGTCTCCCTGGAGGAGGACGTTGAGTCGGTCAGCATGGTCATAGGATGGGGTGGGGCTGGGGGGCTGTGCTCAACAGGGCCCAAGGGGCACACTGGGGTAGAAGTGGGCTGGGGGTGCTGTCCAGGGCTGGCTGTGAGCAGCGGCCTGGCAGAGCCAGCCTCGCCTTGTCCATCTCCAGTTGGGGCTGGATGTGCCTAGAGACCCAGGAGCTGCCGCCTGCCCACACATGGGGAGGACCCTGCTCAGGCCACATGGCTGCCCTCAGGCCCTGCCTCAGGAAGGATGCGCCAGCCACACCCAAGGGTCACCGATGAAGAGGAGAGCCGGGGGGCTTCCTGGACCCTGGAGGCATCCCCTCCCTCCAGAGCTGAGAACAGGAGGCACAGGCCCGGCCTGAGGCACGTCTGCTGGCAACAGGGGCCCCAGGCCGGCCCCCTGTCCTGCTCCTCAGGCAGCTGCCCTGAACCCCCAACACATCCTGCTGCAGGAGAGCACGTACCTTGGGGCCTGGCTGTCCTGAGTCTCCACGGGGTCCTGCATCACCGGGGTCTCCCCGAGATCCCTGAGGGCAGGAGAGAAATTCAGAAGTCACCACAGGCAGGGACTGGCCATGCCCAGGGGTCACCTGACATGCTCCGTCCAGCCCTGAGCATCAGGGCGTATGGCCCCAGCTCCTCCTGCTGCCTGTGGGGGCCATGGACCCCTGTCTTGAGGGTCCCAGCTCCTCCTCTCCCCGTGGCCCATCCAGGCCCTCAGGCCCACCGCTTTGCCCCTGACTACCCCACCTGGGTCCTTCAGGGCAGAATGAGGGGCTGGGGCTGAGAGTGGGTATGAGGTACTTGGGGTCTAGGGGAGCAGGTCCTGGCTTCTGAGGCCAGGCCCTGCTGCCTGGGTTTCCTATGGGGACAGTGGCTGTCTCCACCCTGTCCCCACACGGACAGGGAAACCCGAGTGGTGCCACAAAGAGGTCATGGACGTGGGGTCAGAGGGCACAGGGGTCCCACCTCTAGCCGTGGGGTCAGAGGGCACAGGGGTCCCACCTCTAGCCGTGGGGCTACAGGTGTCCCACACTGACCTGGTTTCCGGGCTCCCCAAGAGCCCCCTGGGGGCCTCTGGGTCCAGGCAAGCCTCGGTCTCCCTGGAAGAAAGGGGAGGAGTTTGGGGTCCTCTTGACTGACAGTGGTACCCTGGAGACCCCGATATCAATCCTGTGGACACTACAGGGCTTCGGGGGTAAGGTGGGTCTGGCCCCGGCCCCTGTGACCCTCCGGAGGTTGTGGCTCCACTTGACCTTCAGCCCTGACCACACTGCGTGGAGTAGGCCAGGTTCTGGGTGCAGAGTCCCCGCCTAAGCACCCCTACCTTGGGGTGCAGCACCCACCTGGGTTCCCAACCTTGGGGTGCAGTCCTGGGCCACCTTACCTTGGGGGTGCAGCCACCCTGGGCCTCCCTACCTTGGGGTGCAGTCCCCCTGGGCCTCCCTACCTTGGGGTTCAGCCCCCATCTCCCACTACCTTGGGGTACAGCACCCCTCCTCCATTACCTTGAGGTGCAGCCCCCTCCACCACACCTTGGGGTACAGCCTCCCTGGGCCTCCTTACATTGAGGTGCAGCCCCCCTCACCCCCCTCACCCCCCTACCTTGGGGTACACCTCCCCTGCCCCCCTACCTTGGCTCCTTTGTTGCCAACCTCTCCAGCCAGGCCGCGGGGCCCCTCAGGGCCAGGGTCCCCCTGTGGGAAGGGAAGGGAGGCCCCATGGGTCTCAGCTGAAGCCTCCAGCCTGGGTCCCACGTGAGAGGCGGGTGTGGCCAGGGTTGGGGAAGGGGCCTGAGAGGAAGACCCGTCTGTCCAGGGGGACATGGACCAGTTGCCTGTTTCACCCACAGCCCTTCCCAGTGCCTGTAGCTGCTGCTCTGAGCATGGGGTCTCTCGGTCCCCCTGAGGCCACCCACACGTGGGTAAGACCTTGTCCACCGCCCGGGAGGAAGCCCCTTCACCTGATGTCGAGGGGAGCTGGTGGCCGGGGTTTTGCCACACAGCCCTTCAGCATCACCCCTGAGGTCACGGGCCTGTGCCTCAGTGGGCCGGGGGTGTGAGCGGTGCCTGCACAGCCATGTGGGGTGTGCCTGGGCGGGTACCGGAGCTCCCTCAGCAGGGAATGGGGTGTGGGGACCTCCGGGCTGTGTTCTCAGACTCTACAGGAGTGTCCCCTGGAGGGTGAGGCCCTGGAGTTCTATCGTTCTCTGGGAGGAACGGGGTTGGGGCCCTCATCAGGAGGGCCCATGGGCACCACAGTGAGACCCTGTGGCACCTCCACACAAGGACTCACCTTCTCCCCCTTGGGGCCGTCACTGCCTGGGCTGCCCTTGGTGCCGGGGTCTCCCCTGCGCCCCTGCAGAGAACAGGCGTGTGGGTGAGGGAGGCAGCTGAGCACAAGCCCAGAGGCCCGGGAGGGTGGGAGCTGTGCTGGGGCCGATGCTGCTTCTCTCCAGAAGGGCTCTGCTTCCCCACGGCCTCAGCCTGCGCCGGTGGCTCTGCTACCAGCCATCATCCCTATGTTGGGTTGGTCCCGCCCATACTGAGGAGTTAGGAATGATCTGGGGAGGCTCCAGGTGGAGCTGCATGTCCGGTGAGTGGTGTTTTAGGTGATCAGCTGGGGTCCAGCGGAGATCTGGTGCCGTCCAGCCACTGCGGTCACTCCTAGGCAGGCTCCGTGCTCAGACAGAATCCCCTTGGAGTGGTCAGCACTGGGACGGGCCCCACCCACTCTTCGCAGGACGGCCTGGGCAGCTGGGGCTGGGTTTAGGGAACACCATGGAGGACCTGCCTGGGCCTCCCCTCTAAGTTCAGCCCTGGGGGTACCCGTGGGGTGGTCTGGGTCCACTTCTCAGGAAGATGGCGGCCTGGCTGTGCCTTGCCAGCAGGGGGTCCTGCCTACAGCCCAGGTGCCCTTCCCCCATGTCCTCCTCAAGCTGCAAGGAGGATGCTCAGAGTGGAGCCCTGAGGCGGGGGTGCGAGGGACTCACCGGCTCGCCTTTGGGTCCACGGGGCCCAGGCCCACCCTTGGCTCCCTTCACACCAGGACTTCCTGGGGCTCCATTGTTGCCTTGATACCCCTGAGGAAGGAAGAGACAGCACAGTCACCCAGAGGCAGGGGCCACAGCAGGGCCTGACCCTGGGCCCTCAGGCACTGTCACGCCTGTCCGTGTGTGGTGTGGAGCCCCTACTGTCTTCCAGCGGAATCCACTTGCCAGGCACGTGGGGCCCTGCAGGGTCCCCTGGAGCTTGTCCAGCCTCGTGAGGAGGACACAGGTCAGAGCAGTTGGTGGCTCAGGGCACATGGCCTGTCCTTCCTGTCCCTCCCCATGTCCCCAGAGCCCAATGGGGAACCATGGTGACAGCAGAGACAGTGGCCAGTGTGAGCGTCCATCCGGGCCATGGGCGTGAGTGTGGCCAGCTCAGCTGCAGGTGAAGAGGCAGAGGGGCTCACCTTGCTTCCCTTCGCCCCGATGTCTCCCGGGGGCCCTCTGCGTCCTGGGCGGCCAGGGTCCCCCTGGAAGGGTTTGCAGAATCAGCCTCACGTCTTTTGGCAGGGGAAGGGGGTGCAGGATGCCCAGCGGTGGGGCAGGACCCACAGTCGGGCTTGGGGCTGCACCTCCCTGATGTCCGCAGGGCACCTCGGATGCCAGATGCTGGCTGGGGGCTACCGGAACCTCCGTGCCAGCCGAGGGCAGAGTGTGTGTCACAGGCAGGACGCCCACACATCTGCACAGGGGGCTCAGCCAGACGGGCTCGGGCTGAGGGGAGTTGGACCGGAAGTGGGAAGCCCTGGGTCCAAGTGCCAGGCTCCCAGAGAAAAGCCCTTGGGGATCCTGGGGCCGCCAGGGATGGGGCGATACCGCAGGCAGCCCAGGAGGGCAGAGCCCCCGTGGCACGAACGTTCCCATGGGGAAGCTCCAGGAGGTGTGGGTGGGGCTCCCTGGGGCTGCACCTGGGAGGAGGTGGGTTTGTTGCTGAGGCTTAGGTGGGCAGTGGTGGAGCCGCCCCAAGCCGGATGTGCAGCCCTGGGTTAGACACAAGCTGATGAAGCAGTGGGCAGGGTACCCCTCATTGCGTCCCATGGCCATTGAGTCCTCACTGACCAGTGTTTCAGGAAAGGCCCTCTCTGCTCAGCTTCTCAGCTGGGGCTGCCTCCAGGAGGCCCCTCTCGGTGGGGGGCAGGGAAACCCCTGGAAGCTGGTGACCCCACTTGCCCTGGCCGGCCTGCATCTTGACAAGGTCACTTACCTTGCCACCTTGGTCTCCTCGCTCCCCCGGACTCCCGGCTTCCCCTGGGTAACCATCGGGGCCCTGAGAGAGGAGTGAGAGGTGGAGCTCAGCACACGGCGGGTGAGGTTCTCCCCATGAGCCAGGGCCCAAGTGCCCCATTGTCCCAGCCTGGGAGGCACCTCCCACCCTCGCTGTGAGGCCCCAGGCTCAGTGACGGACAGGCCAGGCCCAGATCTGCTGCTCAGGGAAATGGAGCTGTCCAGTGACACTGAAGCTTAAGACGCATCAGGTCTCCAGGCCACGGGGATCCACCAGGAGCTCCCAGGGGGAATTCCTTACATAACTCAGGCCCAGCAGAACGCTGGGCTGGGGGTGCTGGGCTACCGGGAGAACCCAAGCTCCCGTTGCAGCAGCAACCACTGTCCCGCCCAGTCAGGCACCCATACCCCCTGAGCCGAGGCTGAAGGAGGGGTGCAAACGGCCCTTACCCGGTTTCCGGGGTCTCCCTTGCAACCAGGAGGTCCGATGCGCCCCAGCTTGCCCTGAAGGAGAAGGGGGCAGGAGTCGTCTCAGGGCAGGGTTCTGGGGTCTGTGTGTGCCAATGACCAAGGCACAGCCCACCTGGTTCTGCCCCTGAGCTGCAGCGTTCTCTTCCCAGCACACGGACGCACGCATGAGGCCATGGCTGCTGTGCAGCTGTCTCCAGGGAGGCAGAGTGGCCGGTGTGCGGGAACAGGCCATCCCTGGCTGCTCCTCAGCCCAGGCTGCCTCCCAGTGGCCCTGAGGGCAGAGCTCCCTGGGCACAGAGGACATTCCCACGGGGAGCCATGGAAGGAGTGGGTGGTGCTCTCCTGTGGCTCAGCCTGGGAGGAGGTGGGCTTGTTGCTGGCCTCTGTGGGCAGCTGTGGAGCTGCCCCAAGCCAGGATGTGCAGCCCTGAATTAGATGCAGGCTGGTGAAGCCCTGGGTGGGGCAGCAGGATGTGGCGGGACCTGGAGTGCGTGTATGTGCATGTGCATGGGCGTGTGTGTGCATGTGTGTATACGTGTGCATGTGCATATGTGTCCATGTACATGTGCGTGTGTATATGTGTGTACATGTGTGCATGTGTATATGTGCACACGTATTTCCGTGTGCGTGTGTGCATGTGTGTGCGTGTGTATCTGTGTATGCATGTGTATGCATGTATGCACACGTGTAAGCTGACAGGTCAGGCTGGATCTGGGGGCTCTGTAGAGGCTCGGATGCCTCTGTGAGACCAGTCCAGCTGTGAGCCCGAGGCTCCCTCTACCTTCTGTCCATCGGTCCCATTCTTGCCAGCCAGGCCAGTGGCCCCCTGGAGAGAGAAGGAAGAGGGGACTCCATTAGCCCCGGTCCTTCTGCCCTAAGCAGCAGAAAGGAGGGGCTCTGCTCACCCAACCAGCCTACCTTGCGACCGTCGGCTCCAAATTCACCCTGTGTAGGAGGAAAGCCGGGGCAGTGAGCTCGGTGCCTCAAAGCATCATGGGTACTGCTGTCTCTGGGGGGCCAAAGCCCTTAGGCCAAACTCGAGGCCACAGGACCCCCCAGGAACCCCCGAAGCCACCACTGAGGAAAGCCCAGGCCGGTGCCCCAGGAGCAGTGACAGGCTGCGGCAGACGCTGCCAGGTGGGTCTGGGCCAAGGCTGGAGCAGGTCTGAGGTCTGTCAGGGTGAGAGCCTCACCTTCTCTCCTTTGAAGCCAGGAACGCCCTGGGGGCAGGAGGAGAGAGGGGATTAGTGAGGAGTTCTGCAGAGACGCAGGCAGGGAAGGGCCGGCCCTGCAGGCTGAGGGGAGTGCTTGGTGGGCCGCTGGCGTCTGGTGTTCTCGACAAAGAGTCTGTGGAGGAGGCTGAGCCCAGGGTCGGGCCGGAGGCTGGGTTTTGGGACGGCCGTCAAGTTATCGAGGTGCTTCTGTTCCTTGGTAACTGGGGGAGGGTGGTAGAGGCTGAGGCCGAGGCTGGGCTTGGGGGAGCCTGCCTGGCAGTGCTGGGGCCGTAGGGTGGAGCCAGGCCCCTGGCCGAGGTCACTCACCTTGGGTCCTGGGAATCCAATGGGGCCTTCGATGCCTGGGTCTCCCTGTGAGGGACAAAGCAGCAGTGTGAGCCCAGCCCTGGGGCACCAGGCTGCAGGCGGGGCGGGCGTGGGGCAGGGACACTCACCTGTCTTCCCTTCTGGCCAGGCTCTCCCGGCTCACCCATGTTGCCCTTGGCACCCTAAAAGCAGGCAACAGAGAAAGGAGTAAATTGAGGCAGGGTAGGGTGGGCGGCAGGCAGCTGGGGACCCTGCCACAGCTCCTCTGAGAGGTGACATAGCAGAGGTTACTGATTCCCCTGCCCAGGTGGCGATGTCTTGGTGTCGGCTGCTTCCCAAGGGGCCAGGCTCTGTCAGACCAGGGTTTGCTTTGACCCATTTCTCCCAGCTCTGAGGGAAGCTTCCCACAAAGCCACCTGCAAAATGGAGCCAGAACAGCTGCCTGGGGGTGGGGGTGCCTGGCCCGTGGGGGTCCCTTCTGTACCCAGTGGCTGTGACCATGGCCAACACTGGGCTCTGATTTCTCCAGCGATGCCCAGGTCACTGTCACTACAAAGATTAATTTATCTAAGTAGCTTTAGAAAGATCAGGACTTCAGAAAACCACATAAAGGTTATACTCCCTTGGAATTAAAATTTTAATCTATGACAGAATTTTATTAAATAAATAAATTTATTGATATGCTCCCAATTTAAGTGCAAAGAGGAGCAGAGGAAAGGGGAGGAATTAAGAGGTCAAAGGGAAGAAAAGGGAGGAAACTCAGGGCAGGGAATGAGGTGGGCAGAGGCTCCTGGAACATTGCAGCTGTGCCCTGTCCTGGGCTCTGCTTGGCACCTTGCCACCCCCTCAAACTCTAACCACAGTGGCCCCTGTGGCAGCTTCCAGTGGCCCCAACAGAACAGGTCACTGCACTGCTGTGTGCAGCCAAGGCTGCCCCAAGTGGCAAATTCATTCCCAGCTGTGGTGGGGTAGGCACTGCCACCAGGACTGGAGAAGCCAAGGAAGGAGATGGCAGGATTTGACCTGCAGCCTGCAGATGTCTCATCCTGGAGAAAGTACATCCAGTTACCTACTGGTCTAGACAGCTGTCATCCAAATCTAGAAAAACACAAAGCTACTTAGCAATACCATCCTCTATGACAGTCAATTCCTTATTTCACCTCCTTAAAAGCTGCTTTCTCCTCCTATGCCTTTCTTTATAATTTTTGACAGACATGAATTATTGGAGTTTCACATATTCTGTTAGTGAGTTTTGGAAGGATTTTATTTTATGCACCTCTGTTAGGAAAATGCAGGAAACGTTCAAACCAGAAAATGCAGACGTTCAAACCAGGCTCCCTAAAACCACTTATCTAATAGGCCACAAAAGAGGTTCCTTCATGTTAATGAGCAATCATATTATTAACTGTAACGCATCTCACATTTTATTTACTTACTTGAAAATGCTTGCTTACAAAAGTAGTTTAATGGTATATCTTAATAATTTTTTTAAAGTTTCTGCTTTTCTCAATATACTATTTAAAAGGAATTAGACAAATATAGAATTTTAGTTTCTCCAGGGTCAGAAGTGTTGAGACCATCTGAGGCACAGCTGGCCTTAAATGTGGATTTTTTTTTCTTTCTTTTTGAGATGGAGTCTCGCTCTGTTGCCCAGGCTGGAGTGCAGTGGCATAATCTCGGCTCATTGCAAGCTCCGCCTCCCAGGTTCAAGCGATTCTCCTGCCTCAGCCTCCCGAGTAGCTGGGACGACAGGCGCATGCCATCACGCCCGGCTAATTTTTGTATTTTTAGTAGAGACAGGGTTTCACCATGTTAACTAGGATAGTCTCGATCTCCTGACCTTGTGATCTGCCCGCTTCGGCCTCCCAAAGTGCTGGGATTATAGGCATGAGCCACTGCGCCTGGCCAAATGTGATTTCAAAACAAATCAGGGGCTTCCCAGTAGTTCAGACCCTGCAGGCAATCCAGGCTTCTTACCTTCTGTCCACGGTAGCCCTTGGGGCCGGGGGGCCCAGGGATTTCCAGGCAGCTCACCCTGTAGCACTGAAACGAGCAAGCAGAGACAGAAGGTTGCATGGGTGGGACATTCCCCAGGTGGCAGAGCAGGGGCTCAGAACGTGTAGCCCACGACCCTCAGCTGGGGCCAAGGAGACGCTGAAACGCCCTGAGAACCCGGGCGGGGTGAGGGAGCACACATGGGGTACTGTGAGGCTCTGCCCCCACCAGGGACAAGCCAAAGAGTTTGGTTCTGTCAAGTGCTCTAGGTAAGTTTTGAAAAACCAAGGCTGGTTTAAGCCATGACAGAAAATAGAAGGGAAGAAAGGCCGGGTGCAGCTCACGCCTGGAATACCAATATTTAGGTAGGCCGAGGCGGGAGGACTGCTTGAGGCCAGGACTTAGAGACCAGGCTGGGCAACATAGCGAGATACTATCTCTATGAAAAAATATGAAAGCAATCCTCCCACCTCAGCCTCCCAAGTAGCTGGAACTACATGCTCACACCAGGTATGGTGGCAGGTGCCTGTAGTCCAAGCTACTCGGGCAGCTGAGGTGGGAGGATAGCTTGAGCCTCAGAGTTCAAGGCTGTAGTGAGCCGTGATCGTACCACTGCACTCCAGCCTGGGTGACAGAGAAGGACCCTGTCTCTAAAAAAAACAAATATAAATACATAAATTTTACAAAAGGATGGAAGAGCAAGGGGCATCGGTGAGGAAGGCACCATTTGTACACAGCCATGAAACCACAGTGAGCAGCCATTCTGAGGCAGGGCACGTTTTTGCAGGAACCTCACAGGGGAGACTGCAGACGCCTGCTCCCCTTCCTGAGAGCTGCAGCTGGGACGCACGGGGAGGTGGGGATGTCATGGACCCCGATGATGCCAGTTCCTTCTCCCCCCGACCTACTAGGCTGGGCTCGGGCCTGGAGTCCAGGGTGGATGGATCCCCTCTGCCCGGAGGCCAGACCCTGACCTCTCCCTGCAACACGTGCTCTGTGGGTGCCCTAATGCTGACCCCCCGGGATCTAAACAGCCTGGCTTTGGGCTTTGTCCAGACTCCAAGGCCTCAGGTCCAACATGGAGCAGGTGGTTCCCTCTCCTCTCATCTGTTCCAGCCTGGAGGTGCCAGGAGTCGGCAGCTTGGTGCCGTCATCTCTGCTGGGTCAGCTGCCCGCCAGCACTGGCAGGAAGGGAAGCGCCACTCACCTCTCCGTAGGCTTCGTGTTTCTGCAGAAAAGACAGACACGCTGGTTAGCTGTGCGCCTGGAGACCTGGGGCGGCTGACCTCGAGTCTGGGTGGGGATCGAGGGACACCTGAGTGGCCCAGGCCCTGCCCGGAGCTTCCTCCCTCGGCCTCGGCACTCACGGAGGGGTAAAGTGAGGCCCGGAGTGGGTGGACGGTGCTCCCGCCCGCGGCTCACCATGACCTTGATGATGCGGTTGATGGTGTCCTGGTCGATCTCGGTGGAGTCGGGCAGCATGGTGGCGTAGTCGTTGCGGTAGAGCTCGTGCGGCGTGCTGGCGATGTCCCGCAGGCCCTGCTCCTTCAGGTTCCGGTTGGGGGCCACGGCGAAGAGCCGGATGCCCTCCTCGCGGGCCCGCTCGGCCTGCAGCTTGATGCCCCCGCAGGGGCTGCCGGTGACGTGGCCGTCGGTGATGACCACGGCGAAGTGGACGGTGCCCTTGGTGCCGTGCTGCCGGATCTGCTCCGTCATGTTGGCCAGCGCGCAGTCGGTGAAGGTGCCGCGGCGGAAGGAGCTGATGCCCTGCAGGCTCTTGATGAAGGAGGCCCGGTCGCTGCCCGGTGGGCTGAACACCTCCACCTGGTCGGAGAAGTGCAGGCCGCCGTAGCGCCAGCTCAGCGCCACCTGGTCCAGGTAGAACTCGTTCTGCAGCTGGCTGATGAACTGCGGCACGAACTGCTTCATGTGGAAAAGCAGGATGTCGGTGGGGGACTGCATGGTGACGCTCTCCGAGGTGTCCAGCACGAAGTACACATGGATGGGGCAGTCCGTCTTCTCTGTGGAACACGGGACTGTCATGAGCCAGCCTCAGGAGGGACTGCTGGCCCCCAAACCCGTGGCACCTGGTGACCCTTGGCATCTGGGCACTGGTCCCAACTGCCCCCCAAATGCCCAGAGGCCTGGCCCCCGAACCCTGGCACCTGGTGACCCTTGGCATCTGGGCACTGGTCCTGACTGCCCCCAAAATGCCCAGAGGCCTGGCCCCCGAACCCTGGCACCTGGTGACCCTTGGCATCTGGGCACTGGTCCTGACTGCCCCCCAAATGCCCAGAGCCCCCGGCCTCCTGACCCCTGGCACCTGGGCACTGGTCCCACCTGCCCCCTGAATGCCCAGAGCCCCCGGCCCCCGAACCCTGGCACCTGGGCAGTTGTTGTTTCTCTCCGTAGTATCTGGCGAGATGACCTCCTGCTGCTGGGCCTGGGTGGCCCCCAGGATTGCCCAGAGCAGGAGCACGGAGCAGGGGCCCTGGAGCATCTTGGCAGCACCTGTGGCCCTGAAGTCCTGCAACAGGGGGTGGGGGTAGCTCAGACACCTCCAGTGCCTCTCCCCTGGCACCCTCCCCCATGGCAGGTGCACACACAGCAGGTCAGCGGGATTGGGGGCACTGCCCTCAGTCTTCAAGGAAGCGGGGTCTGCACCCAGCACACACCGTCAGCAGCATCTGAACTGGGGGGGCTTGTGCCCTCTTGCCCTGCCCTGGGTGGGGTAAACAGATGTTTAGTGGGTGCCTCTGGGCTCAGTTTTGGGTGGGATTTGGATGTTTGAGGCCGTTCCCTGCCCTCCAGGGCTGGATGGAGTAGGCAGCTAGGCGGGTTGGCATGGAAGGGAATGGAGCACCACTGTCTGGAGCCCCTGACTGCCTGGGGCTGCCCTGGAAGCAGCGCAGAGGGGAGGGCGGGAGAAAGATCCCAGCTTCCCCAGACGGGCTCCCCTGCAGAGCTAGGCACTCTCTCCAGCCTGGCTCCATTCCCTTTAAACTTTGATAAGGACGGAGGGAGGACTCTGTCAAGTGTGGGGACACGGCTGTCATTAGCCTGGCTTTCCTTTCTGTTGGGTGCCAGGATCCTGGAGCAAATGGACCCAGCCCTTGAACGTCTGTCCTCCCTGATGCCCTGTGGCTTGGCCTGAGCTCCAGCTCCAGGAGGCCATCAGGACGGGCCTCACTGTGCCACTGGCTCCGCAGAGTGGGGCTGGCAGCAGCTGGGCAGCCGGGCGGAAGGGGCACTGGGTCTGGTTCAGAGCATGCAGTTTCAGGGTAATGCAGGGATGGGACTGCCGCCCTCCCCTCGGTGCAGACGGGAGGCGAGTCCTAGCACCAGAACCAGGGGAGGTGCTGCCAGGAGAGGGCCCTGAAGGGTTGCTGTGATTCTGCGGCATCTGGAGTGGAGGAGGTGACCCAGGCCAGACCCGCTCAGCCTGGGGCCCAGGGAGGAATGAAGTCCCTTCCCAAAGGCGCCAGCTCAGGCAGTCTGTGGGTGAGTTTCACACCTTCAAGGACAAACACTTCTATGCTATTTAACTTGTTTTAGAACATAAAAGGATAAACCTTTTCCCAATTCATTTTTAAATGTGGCATAACCTGTGACCAAAGCTTGATAAAAAAAAAAAAATCCCTAAAAGTACCTACAGATAAATATCACTATAAGTATTACGGATGGCAGTGGCAGGCCACCTGATGTAGCTGCTGCCATCACACCGGCTGCTCAGGGAGGGCCCAAGGCAGAGGTAGACAGGCCCCCAACCCTGCAGACTGCCTCCCTGAGGGTTGCTGCCACGGGCTGGGCTGGGTGAAAGGGAGCTCACGGCGGTGTTGCCACGACCGGGATGCTGGCTCAGGTCTGGCAAGGACCTGGAGACCCCACCCCAGGTGGCGAGAGGACGTGGCCAGGTGCCATGCTCCACGGAGCCCGCAGGAGCTGGGGATAAGTGGGATCCCTGCCCCTTGCAGGTGGGCGAGGTGGGAGTTCTCCAGGTACAACTGCAGCTGTCCAACTCGTGGCTATGGATCTGGGCCTCCTGCTCCACAGAGCAGGCAAGAGCCCGCCCCCACTCCTGGTGCAGTTGCAGCTGCCCAAACTGGGGCTGCTGACCCAGGCATCCCTGCACTCTTGGGGAGCCAGGGAAGGCCCCTCTTGCCCTTGTAGGCTTGGAGGTGCCTGTTCCCGCTGCCCAGCCTCTTCCCGCTCCCAGCACCCACTCCAATCTCAAAGCAGAGTTGGGGCTGAGCCTGGGCACTGTCACAGCCTGGCCGGGTGTGTGCCTGCTTGTGGCAGTGCTGACATGCCAGCCCCTTGCTGCCTTGGCCCCCTCCAGACTGTGGGCACTGAGAGGTGCAGGAGGGGAAGCCTGGGGTGCTGAGGGTGGCTGGGCACACATGCGCCTTAGTACCAGAAGCCTGGGCACCATGGATGGCTGCAGGAGGCAGATAGGCCCCTGGGCAGATGGGGGTGGGTCCCCAGTTAAGCCCCACCTTCAGGCTGGGACAGGCCTGAAGCCTGGGGGCCAGGCTGCCTGTCCTATGAACCAGAGGGGAACTCAAGGTGCTTTTTTCTGGGCCCACACATGGCTGCCCATGGACCAGTCAGCATGCACTTTCCCCTCTGGGCCCATAAAAGCCCCAGGCTCCATCAGAGCAGGGCACAACATGGCACGATCGGCTGCAGAGAAGAGCTGCCCTCTCTGCTGAGAGCTTCAGGGCATGAAGGGACATCAGCACTACCAGCTGCAGAGAGGAGCCACCCACTCCAGGGCTTCCTCTCTGTTGAAAGCTGAACACCAGTTGAGATGCCCTGTCTGCAGAGAGGAGACACCCTCTCGAGGGCCTCCTGTCTGCTAAGAGCTGCAGAGACAATGGGACAACCTTCCTGCAGACAGGAGCACCCACTCCAGGGCCTTCTCTCTGCCGAGAGCTGAACACTCAACAAGACAACCTGCCTACAGAGAGGGGCTGCCCCCTGCGGGTCTCCTGTGAGATCTAACACTCAATAAAGCTTCTCTGTCTTGCTCACCCTCCACTTGTCTGCGTACCTCATTCTTCCTGGACACAGGACAAGAACTTGGGCAAAGGCGCCACTGGCCACAGAGGTTCCAGGCCAGAAAAGTGACACTAAAAATCCCATAAAATTATCACAGAAATTCTAGCCAATATTAAAAACTAAAATCCAATAGCATATTAAGGACCACTATACCAGAACTATAATATGAAGTTAAAGTACAGTGATGCCACAAACACTAGGGAATATGTTAGTATAAGTCACATTAACATAAAAAGAGAAAAATATGCAATTGCTTCAACAGATCCCTGAAACATCAATTTCTAATTGAGAAACAACAACAGCCAGACAAGGTAAAACCTAGTAAGAAATTTAGGAGTAGGATTAACATTATAAAGGATATACATTTCAAATCAAGAGCTCACATCATATTTTACACAAAAAGCTAAAACAGTGGTTCTTATCTTTGTGGTCATGGACCCTTTTAAGAGTCTAGACAATTTCACCTTACACAAACGCATAGATACTCATATACAGAAATTACATCCAGGAATTCAGGGATTCCATTCACAGATCTAACCCTGGGTTAAAAACTCCTGCATTAGAAGAATGCTTACTAGAGTACAAAAAAAATGGGGTGGGGGCAAACAGTGCTGACCTTATGCTACTATTCAGTGTTGTGTTGGAAGCTGATGCAATAAGAAGTGAAAATAAACAAAGTATAAATGTTGGAAAAGAAGAGACAAAACTGTCCTTATTAAAGATAGGATGGTCTACTCAGAAAAGCAACTGAACAAAGTTTTTTTAAAAAAGAGAAAAAAATATATATATATGTATATAAAAATAAAAACAGCTATCTATCTATCTATAGAAAGAGAGAAAGCATGGGAGATTAGGGAGAGAGAATTTAGTGAGCCCTTAGAAAAATATATCATCGATGAAAAGAGTCAAACTCTGTAAAAGGTTTTAAGAGATTTATTCTGAGCCAAATATGAGTGGCCATGACCCATGACACAGCCCTCAGGAGGTCCTGAGAACATGTGCCCAAGCTGGCTGGGGTGTAGCTTGGTTTTATTCATTTTAGGGAGGCACGAGACATCAAATACATTTAAGAAATACATTGGTTTAATCCAGAAAGGCAGGAAAATTCAAAGTGAGGAGGGATGGCTTCCAGGCTATAGGTAACTGAATCTATAATAGAATGTAATTTTAATTAAAATTTCCAAATAAAATTTTTGCATTTTTGTAGATAGGAGTTTGCAAAATGAATCCAAGTTTCACTTGGTAGAAAAAGCAAGAGTAGTTGAGCAAAATTAAAAATAGAGTGATGAGAAAACTTGTGCTATCAAATGAAACAATAAAATTACAGTTTTGGTTTTGGTGCTGGAACAGGCCAACAGTCCACACAACAATGGGTATAACAACATAAGAGAACTTAGGCTATGATATGGTGGCCTTTCAGAGTGGTGGAAGGAGGCTGGGATGAGGGCCAACCTTGTGCCTAGAAATAAAGGTACTACCTCACATGGTGCTCCCAAATAAATTCCAGGAAAAGTAAGCATCTGAGTGCAAAACATGAACCAGAAAGTCTTTGAAGAAAACAGAATGTATAAAATGTCAATGAAAAATCTATAATTATTCTGTACCAGATACTGTCCTATATCCCTTCATTTAACATTCACGATTGGACCTATGCCCTTGGACATAGGTACTATTACCATCCCCACTCCAACAGATGAGGAAACCAAGGCCTAGTGTAGGTAACTTGCCCAGGGGGGCACTGAGCTAATAGCTGAGGTCTGAAGCCTGGCAGTGTGGGCTCAAGTCTGCCCTCTTGATACTGAGCTCCCAGATACGACCACCATTACAACAAAAGCAACATGAGCAGACTGGAGGCAGACTCAGAGCCAGCAACAATCTTCCCAATGTAAGATATAAATATTGTGATGGACTGTTATTAGGTGCATAAATATTTATAATTATTATATCTTGCTGTATTGAGCCTTTTATTAATATATGATGTCCTTCTTTCCCTCTTGTAACATTTTCTGATTTAAAGTCTATCTTGTCTGGTATTAGTACAGCCACTCTCGCTCTCTTTGGGTTACTATTTGTAGGGCATGTCATTGCCCATCCTTTCACTGTCAATCTATTTACGTTTTTGGATCTAAAGTGCATCTCTTATAGAGAGCACATAGTTGGATTTGGCTTTCTAAATCCATTCTGCCAATCTCTGTCTTTTAACAGAGAGAGTTTGGAGAGTTTAATCCATTTACATCTAAAGTAATTACTGATAAATAGGGACTTCTTTCATTTTGCATTTGTTTTCTGCATACCTTATGGATTTTTTGTCCTTAATTTCCAGTATTACTGTCCTCTTTTGTGTTTAATTAATTTTTTGGTGGTGAAACATTTAAATCCCTTTCTCATTCCCTTCTGTATTTATTCTTTAGTTATTTTCTTTGTCGTTACCATGGGGATTGCATTTAACATCCTAAAATTATAAGTCTAAATTGAATTTATACCAGTTTAGCTTCAATGACAAACAAAACTCTGCTCCTTGAGTGGTTCTGGCCCCAACCCTTTTAGTTATTGATGTCACAAAATTACACCTTTATATATTATGTGTCCAAAAGCATAATGTTATTTTTAAATCATTAGTCTCTTAAATTATGTAGCAAACAAAAAGTAGCATTACACACCATTGTTACAGCAATACTCGCTTTTATAATTGTCCATATATTTACCTTTACTGAGATATTTGGTAATTTATTTATTTATTTATTTTGAGATAAGGTCTTGCTCTGTTGCCCAGGCTGGAGTGCAGTGGTGTGGTGATAGCTCACTACAGCTTCAACCTCCCAGGCCCAAGCGATTCCCCCACCTCAGCCTCCCAAGCAGTTGGGACCACAGGTATGTACCACCATGCTTGGTCAATTTTTTTTTTTTTTTTTTTTCCTGAGACGGAGTCTCGCGCTGTTGCCCGGGCTGGAGTGCAGTGGCCGGATCTCAGCTCACTGCAAGCTCCGCCTCCCGGGTTTACGCCATTCTCCTGCCTCAGCCTCCCGAGTAACTGGGATTACAGGCGCCCGCCAACTCACCCGGCTAGTTTTTTTTTGTATTTTTTTAGTAGAGACGGGGTTTCACCGCGTTCGCCAGGATGGTCTCGATCTCCTGATCTCGTGATCCACCCGCCTCGGCCTCCCAAAGTGCTGGGATTACAGGCTTGAGCCACCGCGCCCGGCCGGTCAATTTTTAAAATTATTTTTATTATATAGAGATAGGGTCTCCCTATACTGCTCAGGCTGGCCTTGAACTCCTAGGCTCAAGTTATCCTCCTGCCTTGGCCTCCCAAAGTGATGGGATTACAGGTATGAGCCACTATGCCTGGCTGAGATCTTTATTTCTTCATACAACTTTGAGCTACTGTCTATCATCCTTTTATTTCAACCTGCAGGACTCCCTTTGGCATTTCCTATAGGGCAGGTCTAGTGGTAATGAACACTCTCAGCTTTTGTTGATCTGATAATGTCTTAATTTCTCCCTTACTTTTAAAGGACAGTTTTGCTGGATGTGGGCTTCTTGGAGGACAGTTTTTATTCTTTTAGCACTTTGGATATATTGGCCCACTGCCTTGTGGCCTTCAAAATTTCTGATCAGAAATCTGCTAATAGTTTTACTGAGGATTCCTTACATGTGATGAATCATTCTCTCTTCTGTTTTCAAAATCTTTGTCTTTGGGTTTTGACAATTTGATTAGAATGTTTCAGTGTGGGTCTCTTTGAGTTCATCCTGCTTCGAGTTTTTTGGGCTTCTTGGATGGTTATGTTCATGTCATTCATCGTATTTTGGAAGTTATCAGCCATTATTTCTTCAAATAGTCTCTCTGCTCCCTTTGCTCTCTCTTCTTCTGGGGCTCCTACAATGTTTATGTTGGTTTGCTTGATGGTATCCCACAGGCCCCTTAGGCTCTGTTCACCTTTCTTCAGTCTTTTTATTTCTGCTCCTCAGACTCAATAATTTCCACCGTCATATCTTCAAGTTCCCTGACTCTTTATTCTGCCTGCTGAACTCTGCCTTTGCATTTCTCTAGTGAATTTTAAATTTCAGTTATTGTACTTTTCAGCTCCAGAATTTTTTTGGTTTCTTTTTAAATTTTCTAGCTTTTTACTGATATTTTCATTTGTTCCTACATTGTTTTTTTGACTTTCTCCACATTTTCCCTTAGTTATTTGAGTATCTTTAAGATAGTTCTTTCAAAGCCTTTGTCTAGTAGATTACCACCAAGTCATTTTCAGTGACCGTTTCTGTTGGTTTATTTTTTTTTCCTTTGAAATAGGAAAGTTTCTTTGTATGCCTTGTGAGATCAGAATCTCTTTCTTCCCCAGAGTTTGCCAGTTTTTCTTGTTTTTATAATTTTGATTGTTGCTGTCTCTGTGCTAAGGATCAGCATAAAGTATAACTTTAAGGTCTCTTTAGGTCTTTTCTGAGCCTGTGACTTCCCCTGAGCATGTGCAATGACTCTTTAATTTTCTCCACATATATGGTTGCTTTTGAGTGTGCTAGTCTTCAATGTCTACCTCTCAAAAGAGTAAAAAGAGAAAAACGAAGGGAGAAAAGGGTGCTAGTCCTTTAAATCTCATGGAAGTCACTTCAACCAGAGGGAGAAGGGCTTGCAATGATGGGGGTAGTTGCAACAACAATGTCCGTGTCAATAGATTTTGAAAGATCTACATCATACAGGATATCTTTTCAGACCACAAAGGAGTAAAGTTAAAAATCAGCAATAAGGACATTTAAAAAATCACGAAATTAAACAACACCCTGTCAAATAACCAAGGATCAGAGAAGAAATCACAAGGGAAATTATAAAATACTTAGAGATGAGTGAACATGAAAACACAAATTTAAAAACTTGTTGCACAGTGAAAGTAGTGCTAAGGGGGAAACTCAGGGCTATACATACTTACATTAAAAAAGAAAGCTCTCAAACAGGAACTTAACCTTACAGTGTAAGGAACTAGAAAAAGAACAAATGAGACTCCAAGCTAGCAGAAAGAGGGAAACAATAAAGATCAGAGCAAAGATAAACAAAATGGAGAATAGACATATGACAGAGAAAATCAATGACAATAAAAGTTGGTTCGTTGAAAAGATCAACAGAATTGACCAGCCTTAAGCTAGATTTTAGACTAAGAAAAAAAGAAGAAACTCAAATTACTAAAATTATAAGTGAAAGTGGCAACATTGCTACCAATTCTACAGAAATAAAAATGACTATAAGAGCGTACTATAAGCAACTATATGTCAACAATTTGAATAACACAGATGGAATGGAAAAATTTCCAGACAGACAAAACCTACCAAGACAAAATCAAATCATGAAGAAATAGAAAATCTGAATAGACATAACTAGTAAGGAGATTGAATCAATACCTAAAAATCTGCTGACAAAGAACCTCTGGACCTGATGGCTGCACTGGTGAATTCTACCAAACACATAAAGAACTAACACCAAACCCTCTCAAAATGTTCAAAAAACTTGAAGAGAAGGGAACAGTATTTAACTCATTCTTGTGAGGCCAGCACTACTCTGATACCAATACCAGACAAAGATATTACAAGAGAAGAAAACTACAATCCAGTCGTCCTTATGAACATTGATGCAAAAATCCTAAACAAAATACTATTAAGAGTAAACTAAATTTGGTATAATTTGATGCAATTAAATGGAATTCAATGAATTGACCAACTAGGATTTATTTCTGGAATGCAAGGATAGTTCAACACACAAAAAATATCCATCAATGTAATACACATTAACAGAATGAAGGAGGAAAAAAAAACTCTCACATGATCATTGCAGTTGATGCAGAGAAAGCATATGACAAAATTCAATACCCTTTCATGATAAAAACACTTAACAAATTAGGAATAGAAGAAAACTACCTTAACATAATTAAAGCCATATTATATGAAAAAGCCACAGTGAACATCATACTCAGTGGTGAAAGACTGAAAGCTTTTCCTCTAAGGTCAGAAATAAAGGAAGGATGCCTGCTTTCACTACTTCTATTTAACACTGTACTGGAAGTTCTAGCCAGAGCAACTGGGGAAGAAAAAGAAATAAAAGGCATTCAAATTGGAAAGAAACAAGTAAATTATCTCTGATCACTGATGGTATGATCTTATATGTAGAAAACTCTAAAAATTTCACAAAAACTGTTATAACTAATAAACAAATTCAGCAAAATGGCAGGATACATAGGCAACACATAAAAATCAGTTGTATTTCTATTCACTAACAATGAACAACCCAAAGGAAATTAAAACAATTCTATTTACTATAGTATCAAAAATAATAAAATATTTAAAAATTGACTTAGGAGGTGAAAGACCTGTACAATGAAAACTACAAAACATTTCTGAAAGAAATTGAAGAAGACATTAAAAAAAAAGACATTCGGCCGGGCGCGGTGGCTCAAGCCTGTAATCCCAGCACTTTGGGAGGCCGAGGTGGGTGGATCACAAGGTCAGGAGATCGAGACTATCCTGGCTAACATGGTGAAACCCCGTCTCTACTAAAAATACAAAAAACTAGCCGGGCGCGGTAGCGGGCGCCTGTAGTCCCAGCTACTTGGGAGGCTGAGGCGGGAGAATGGCGTGAACCCGGGGGGCGGAGCTTGCAGTGAGCCGAGATCGCGCCACTGCACTCCAGCCTGGGAGACACAGTGAGACTCCGTCTCAAAAAAAAAAAAAAAAAGACATTCATGTTCATAGATTGGAAGCCTTACTATTATTAAGATGTCAATACCACCCAAGTTGATCTAGAGATTTAATGTAATACCTATAAAAATCCCAGCGATTTTTTTCAGAAATAGTGAATAAATCCTAAAATTTAGATGGAATCTCAAGGGACCATGAAAAAAAAAAAAAAAAAAAAAAAAAAAAAAAAAAAAAAGGCTGGAGGACTCACATATCCGAATTTCAAAACTTACTACAAAGCTGCAGTCATCAACAGTGCAGCTGCGGCACTGGCATAAAGACAGACATACAGATGAATGGAATAAAATAGAGAGTCCAGAAATAAACCCTTGCATATATGTCTTTCAACCAGGCTGCCAAGACCATTTGATAAAGACAGTCTTTTCAACAAACGGTCCTGAGACAAGTAGATATCCACATGCAAAAGAATGAAGTTAGACCCTTACCTAATACCATGTACAAAAATTAACTCAAAATGGATCCATGTCCCCAGATCTTTAGGTTTTAAGACCTAAAACTTTAAAACCCTTAGAAGAAAACACGAGGCAACACCTTGATGACACTGGACTGAGAGATGATTTCTTGGGTATGACAATAAGGGCATAGGCAACAAAAGAAAAAATAGATAAATAAGATTACACCAAAATTTAAAAACATTTTTTGCATCTATTTAGTGAAAGGACACCATCAACAGAGTAAAAAGAACCCAGAGAATGAAAGAAAATATTTGTAAACTGTGTATCTAATAAGGGATTAATATCCAGAATATATAGAGGACTCCTAAAATTCAACAACAAAAAACAATCAACCTGATTCAAAAATGGGTCAAGGACTTAAACAGATATTTCTCCTAAGAGATACATAAATGGCCAAAAAGCACATGAAAAGATGCTCAACATCACTAATCATGAGGAAAATGCAAGTCAAAGCCACAATGAGATACCACCTCACACCCATTAGGATGGTTAACATTTAAAACAAATAAACCCAGAAAATGACACCTGTTGGTGCAGACGTGGAGAAACTGGACCCTTGTGCACTGCTGGCGGGAAAGCAAAATGGTGCAGCCGCTTTGGGAAACAGTGAGGCAATTCCTCAAAAAAATGAAAAAATCAGATGATCTACAATCCCACTTCTGGGAACATACTCAAAAGAAGTGAAAGTGGGATCTCAGAGAGGTATCTGTGTGGTATGTTCATGGCCACATCATTCACAGTAGCTCAAACGTGGAAGCAATCCAAGTGTCCAGCAACACACGAATGGGTAAACAAAATGGGGGACATGCATGCAGTGGAATATTACTCAGCCTTACGAGGGAAGGAAATGCTGACCTATGTTACAGTATGGATGAATCTGGAGGATGTTAAGCCACGTGAAATAAGCCAGTCACAAAAAGAGACATTTCATACAATTTCACTCATATGAGTCACCTAAGTGGCCAAATTCCTGGAAACATAAAGTAGAATGGTGGCTGCCAGGGGATGAGGGAAGGGGTGACGGGAGTTGGCACTCCTCGGGCTTCAGTTTGACAAGAGGAAAAGAGTTCTGGAGATGGACCTTGGTGATGGCTACACGATACTATGATCGTACTTACTGTCACTGAACTAGCTGCACACTTAAAAATGGTTAAGATGATACATTTTATATTGTATACCACAATAAAAAATTGGGGAAAATAAAGCTTTTTCAAATCAATAAAAAAAAAAGAAAAAAAGAAAAAACCCCCAAAACACCCCAAACAAACAAACACACACACACATCCATGGCCTGGACAACATAGTGAGACCCCATCTCTTAAAAGAAAATTAGCTGGGCACAGTGGCGCATGCCTGTAGTCCCAGCTACTTGGAGGCTGAGGTGGGAGGCTCACTTGAGCCAGGGATGTACAGGTTACAGTGAGCCGTGATTGCACCACCACACTCCAGCCTGGGTGACAGAGTGAGACCCTATCTCAAAAAAAAAAAAAAAAAAAAAAAAAAAAAACGAACATCCATTGGGAACACGGGGACATCACAAGCAGGCACATCACTACACACGGTCAGTGATCAAATAGCCCAAATAACCTTGTACTGCACAAAAACCAAAGATATGCAGAACAAACCCCCAACAAGGCATCATTCCTCATCTATGAAAGGAGCAAAAAACAAACAAACAAACAAAAAAAAACAGAAAAAAAAACAAAGGCAGTGCCCCTATCCATTGTGGAGACAGGTTCCTCGCCACTTCTGGGATGGGCATCTGACGTTTCTGATCTTCTGACCTCTGGACCCAGACGCCGCCCTTCTAAGAGCAGGCGCCCTGTGAGCTGGGAATTCCCACCGCCCCTGCCCATTACAGCTACCACGGCAGGCCAGGATGGGCCTCTGGGCGGGGCTGGGTGTTTGGATCCTGGGTGAAGCTGGGCAGCCCCGTCCCAGCGAGTGCCCCGCGGGCTGGGCAGGGCCCCTTCCATGAGCAGCGCCAGGACCCCTGCTTGTGGCAGGTGGGCCCCGCACCAGGTACCCGACTTTGCATAAATGTGAGATAGGCCACAGGAGGCAGCAACTCAACGTGCAGGGCCGTGTTTAAGAGAAAGCATCTCACTGGGCCTTTCTTTCTTTTTTTTTTTTTAGACAGTCTCGCTCCATCGCCCAGACTGGAGTGCAGGGGCATGATCTCAGATCACTGCAACCTCCGCCTCCCGGGGTCAAGTGATTCTCTTGCCTCAGCCTCCCGAGTAGCTGGGATTACAGGTGCCTGCCACTACACGCGGCTAATTTATTTTATTTTATTTTATTTTTTATTTTTAATAGAGACGGAGTTTCACCCTCTTGGCCAGGCTGGTCTCGAACTCCCGACCTCAGGTGATGTGCCCGCCTCAGCCTCCCCAAGTGCTGGGATTACAGGCGTGAGCCACCGTGCGCGGCCTGGCCTTTCTTAAAATAATCACCAGAGTCGACGTGCAAGGGGCCCTCCAGGCCAGAGCTGTGTTATCGCAAGAACAAGGAGCTCCGCGGATCGCAGGCCCCTCCTTTCCGGGTACCGACCCCAAAAGGAAGGTCCCTTCTCCCGGGATGCCCGAGGCGCGGGCGCCGGGGTCCTGCCAGCACCGCCCGGACGGGCACGGCTCGCCCGCACACCTGCGGCTCCACAGGCGGCCGATCCGTGCGGTTGCCAGCAGCGGAGACCCGGGCCCAGCGGTTCCTCCAGCGCCCCCCGCGGCGTCCCAGGGCGGGTGTGGGCGGCCGGGCAGGGGCTGGGGGTCGCTGGCAGCCCGGGTCCCGCCGCCCTGCGGAGCCGCCTCCGGCTGCAGCCTCTCCAGGGCCTGGCGGGGGCGCAGCGATGGGGCGTCGGGGCCACCCGCGTCCCCGCCCCGCCCTGTCCCGCCCTGTCCCGCCCTGTCCCGCCCTCGGGCAGCGAAGGCCCCTCCTCCCCACGCCCGGCCGCCCCTTCCCTCCGGCCCGGGGAGAGGCCCTGCGCCCCCGGAGGTCCCAGCCAGCCTGGGCGTCTTCCCCGCGGGCCGGAGCTGGACCCGAACCGCTCGCAGATGCGGGGCCTGGCGGGCCGTGCGGTGCCGGGGTCGTCTCGGGAGCGGGGGTCCCAGCACCGAGCTCGGGCGCAGAGAGGGACCCCCCACCCCGCCCAGGCCGGCTCCGCCCCAGAGGAGGCCGCGGGGAGGTGGCCCCAAGTCGCGGGCCGGAGGGCTCGGACACTGAGACGCGGAGCCACAGGGGCGGGCGCGGCCCCAGCCCCGCGGGGAGGAGCCCCGAACCCCCGACCCCCCGCGCCGTCCCTGGGGCTGGAGTCCCCCTTCCCGGGGGCCCGAGGGACGGAGCTGCCGCCGCCGCCTTCCCAGGACTCGGGGTCACCCCCGCGGGCCGAGCGGCTTCCAGGGTGCGGGTCCGGGAGGCGCTCACCTGGTCCCGAGGACGCTCCGGTCCCGACGGCCCGAGGCGCGGGCGCCGAGTAAGCAGGAGGGAGGAGACCGCGGCCGGAGCCGCCCCCTTTATACCCCGCCCCGCCCGCCCCCCCCCCCCCCCCCCCCCCCCCCCCCGCCCCCCCCCCCCGGGGGCGGCGCGGGGGCCCGGGGGAGGGGGGGGGGGGGGGGGGGGGGAACGGGAGGGGGACCTGGCCGGGGCTGTGTCCGCCTCCGGGGCCCTGGGTGTTGGGGACTGCGCCCCGCACGCAGGGCCGACGGGGGCCCTGGGACTCGCCCCTCGGTAGGAGCCGCCGTAGGGGGTGCAGGGTTCCCCCCATCAGTCCCCCAACCCTCCCGTACCCCGTGTCACGTGTCCCGCTTACTCTGGCCTCCTGCGAGAGGAGAGGCCCCGGGTCAGGAGCTCCTGGAGAAACTGCTGCTCCTGGGGCCTGAGGGTGGGGAGCCGGGATGGCAGGGACAGCAGAGCCTGGGCATGCGGCGAGCCACCCCTGCCACCCCTTTACCGCTGGAAACCACAGGTGGGCTTGGTGCTGGGCCCTGGGACCACCGTGAGGTCCCTACCTGAGCCCAGCCTGGGACAGAGTGACAGGGGTCCCCACTCCCCACCCTAGTCACAGCCCCCCAGCCAGGGCCGGGGTTCCTCCTTGAGGTGACATGCAGGCGGGGTTGGGGAGAGGTCCCTGGGATCCGGGACAGGGCCCCCTTCAGAGCTGTCCTGGAAGGGGGTGGAGCAGCTGGGGGCAAGTCCCCTCTTCGGATAAGCAGGTTTGCAGATGGTTGCGTTAGCCCCTTCCCCGGAGGAGAGGGTCCCTGAGCTGCCTGATGGCCCTTGCCCCAGGAGGCGGCCCCCTGTGTGGGCGTCCTTCGGTCTTCAGGGCCTTCTCTCTCTGCCCCCTGATGCCAGGCCCTCTCTCTGCATCTTCACCCCCTCTCCTGGTGGATGGTAGGGTGGCCAGGGCAGGGGTCTGTGGCGGTGTCTTGTGTTCCCAGTGTGCCCAGGTGGTGGAACTTCCTAGTGTAAGGAAGGGAAAGCCGCCATGGCAGCTGTCCACCGGGATGCCCGGGAACTTGTCCCCAAATGCCCCTGCCTGCTGTCCACAGGGCCTGCAAGGTCCACCCTGGCCCCAGCCTGGGAACCAATGGTCTCCCGTCTGTCCTGGTTTCTGGACTCTGGCTGGGCCACCTCACAGCTCGTGCCAGCTGTGCCTGCCCCTCCTTTTACGGCCAACCTCTCCATAGCAGCGTCAGCCACTTCTGTCCTCTGCCACCTCCCGTGGGCCCTTGAGTGGGCGGTGGTGCCTGGAGCCAGGGGTGTTAAAGGAGAGGTGGTGCGAGTGTGCAAGTGACTATGTGTCCTGTGTGAATGTGTGTGGTGTGTGCATCTGTGAGTGTGTGGTGTATGTTTGCATCTGAGGCTAAGTGGGAGCATGTGGTGTGGTGTGTGTGTGTCTGCAACTGAGTGGGTGTGAGTGGGTGGTGTGTGCATCTGTGAGTATGTGGTGTGTGTCCTCGTCTTAGACTGAGTGTGAGTGTGTGATGTGTGCATCTGTGTGTGGTATGTGTCTGTGTCTGAGACTGAGTGTGAGTGTGTGGTATGTGCATGTGTGTGTGGTGTTTGCGTCTGAGGCTGAGTGTGAGTGTGTGTGTGTCTGAGACTGTGAGTGTGTGGTGTGTGCATCTGTGTGTGGTGTGTGTCTGTGTCTGAGACTGTGAGTGTGTGGTATGTGCATCTGTGTGTGGTGTGTGTCTGCATCTGAGGCTGAGTGTGAAGTGTGTGTGTGTCTGAGACTGAGTGTGAGTGTGTGGTGTGTGCATCTGTGTGTGGTGTGTGTCCTCGTCTTTGAGTGTGAGTGTGTGATGTGTGCATCTGTGTGTGGTGTGTGTCTGTGTCTGAGACTGAGTGTGGTGTGTGGTATGTGCATGTGTGTGTGGTGTTTGCGTCTGAGGCTGAGTGTGAGTGTGAGTGTGTGTGTCTGAGACTGAGTGTGAGTGTGTGGTGTGTGCATCTGTGTGTGGTGTGTGTCTGCATCTGAGGCTGGGTGTGAGTGTGAGTGTGTGTGTCTAAGTGTGCCTGACTGTGGCAGCCACATGGTGGCCGTGAGTTCAGGCCTCCTGCCTGCTGCACCTGAGCTCAGCTGACTGTGGGCACCGTGTGCCACTAACCTGGGTCCACGCTGAGCTCTCACCTGGGCAACTCCTCCTGCTTCCAAGCCAGCAGCTCCCCGGGGGAAGCCAGGCCCCTCCTCACAAGACCAGAATCCTTTAGGGGTTACCTTGGCTCCGATGTTCCCCTCACTCTGGCCAGCACTGTCTAGGGGCACGTGCTGGCCGACGCTCCCTGTGTCTCTTTCACAGGGGTCTCATCTGTGGTCTGAGGCTTCCATCCTCTTTGGCCACCTCCCCAGCATCCTTCACAGACAATGCACTGATAAATCTCCAGTCACATCAGAACTTCCGTGGCACCTGCCTCTTGGAAGACCCTAATTAACACAAGTGGTGCAGGAGGGGCCTGAGACTCAGCTGGTGCGGTGGCCGTTCCCTGGCCAACACCTAGGACGCCATTCTGGTTGATGTGGGACATGGGTAGTCTTTGGCACAAAGTTAGGGCCCCAGTTGTTAAAGATTTCACCAAGAGTGACCTGGGAAGTTTTCCTGGTGGAAGGGAAGGCCTTGTGGGTGTGGCAGTTTCCCCCTTTCAATGCATGGGGGATGGTGGGGTTGGATGCTCCACAGAGGGATGAACGGAGATTGCAGTGTTACCCATGGTTGCCCATCAGGCTTGGTGTGAGAACAGAGGGCCTCTCTGGCTGCTGAAAAGGAGTCCCATGTCCAGCAGAGGTAGAACTGGTGTGGCTGAGGAGCCGACAGTGACTGTGGGGAGCACCTGGCTCTAGGCATGTTTTGATGCCTGGCCTATGTGAAGACCAGCCTATGATGCTGGTCTATGTGAAAGTCGGGACCCTGGTTGGGAAAACCTGGGACCCTGAAACATGGGCTGGACATCCAGGTGGAAGCCCTGAGGGCGTGGCCCTGCAGACCCCTGTCCCCTCAGAGCTTGCAGAGGGACCCCTCCTGCCGTGGCCCTGCAGGCCCCTGTCCCCTCAGAGCTTGCAGAGGGACCCCTCCTGCCCTTGGAAGCCAGTACTTCCTCTGTGCTGGAAGATGCTCCAGGGGCCTCCCCGACCAAAGCAGCAGGTGTCCTCACTGGGGGCTGCCCCACCTTGTCTCTTGGCTGCCAGCAGTGACTAGGGAGAAAGTCCAGGGTAACCTGGATGGGGACCTGCTGGGCCTGGTCAGGGAGAAGAGAGGTTGCATGTCCAGGAGCTGCACGAGGCAGCCAGGATGTGCCTGCAGGAGCCAGGGAGCAGCCCCAGTATTAGATTTCCAGGGTGTTTTATCCAGGGGGACAGAAGAACTATTGAGGTGGAGGCACTTGCTTGGCACATAGGATTAATTACCTGGCAAAGTCTGCAGGTCGTGGGTCAAAGATGATTCTGGGATGGCTCCCAGAAGCCTGGAGAAGGCGATGGGTTGTGTTGAGCCAAGCTGCCCTGGCAGATGGCAGAGGAAGGAAGAAAGAGGCCGGGGGCAGGGACTCCAGTGAAACATTGTGGTTCCCTACTCCATTCCTGGACTTGAGCTAATTTCCTGTCTGGAACCATTGATTGCGGAGGTGGCCAGGTCACCAGAAGGAAGGACCAGGCAATACCTTGACAAGGGTGTTCTGTAGAATCCCGCTGTCACTCAGGTGGCTGCACGCTGGGAAAATCCAGAGATTTTGAGGACCAATGGACACGGGATGTGAGTGGACCCTGATACTGGAGGCCCAGAGTGCCATTGTGGCCTCCCTCTTAGAGAAGGGGCTGACGGGGCCAGGTAATAAAAGGAATCCTGCTAAAGTGTTGGTCACAGTGAGACCCCTGGACCAGAAGACCATCCAGTGGCCGCTTCCCTGCCCCCTCAGTACGTAATTATAATTGATGTACTTGGTGGCTGGAGTAGCCATATATTGGATCCCAGGCCTGTGTGGTAACAGACATCACAGTGCGGAAGCCCACAGGAAAGTCTTTGACACCGTCCCCTTTCCATGGCCAAGAGAGTAAATCACAAACCACGTTGCATCCTGGGAGGATGGCACCACCATTAAAGGCCTCATGGAAGTGAGGGTGGTGGACTGTCATCTCTGTTTAATTCTCTGGCCTGGTCATTGCAAAGACTGATGGATCCTAGAAAGTGACTGTAGACCACTTAGCCTCAACCCGGTAGTAGCTCCAATTGCATCTGCTGTGTCAGACGTATCATTGTAGCAGATTAATGAGGCCAGTGATTGGCCATTACAGTCTTTGCTATTCCAATTAGAAAAGAGGAGCAGAAAGAGGTTGCATTTACACGGGAGGAACAGCAATTCTTATTCCCGGTTTAGTGGCAGGGCCATTCTAACTCTATCCTCTGTCCTAATATTGCCTGAAAAGATTTGGGCACCTGAGCAGTCCACCGGACACCACGCTGATCCATTACAGTGACGACATTGTGGGCAGGAGGAGGACGAGGAGGGTCATGTGCTAAATGAGACACGTTTGCATTTATGGGTGAGAGGTGAACTCTGAGGATTCAGGGACCTAACTTCATGGAAGTTTTTAGGGCACCAGTGATCAGGTTCATACCAGGACATCCTCTAAAGTAAAAGAGAAATTGCTACATCTTGCATCCCCTACTTCAAAGGAGGAAGCACAGGGCCTGGCATGCCTTTTTGGGTTCTGAAGGCAACATATTTAAAGGAGGGAGCACCATTCTGACCCATAGCTCAGCTGACGTGGAAGGTGCCAGCTTCGAGGGGGCCAGGAGCAGAAAATGACTGTCCGAGCAGCCCTGCCACCTGGGCCACGAGACCCGGCAGCCCCCGTGGTGTTGGGGGTGTCAGGGTGGGAGCAGGCAAGTGTGGGGCCACGGCAAGCTGCAGTGGGAGGGCCAGAGCCCCTGGGTGTGGGTGGAGGCCATGCCACCTGTAGAGGAAGCTGCCCACCTTTAGAGAAATGCTTCCTGTGGCCCAAGCGGGTGGAGCAGCCCAGCCGGGCATCTCTGTGCACACCAGGACCTGGCTTCAGGATCAGGGGAGGCTGGGCACTTGCTTTGGGGCCTTGCCAGGACCTGACAATTTCCACCCTATTCTTCCCATGAAGGGGCCCCGGTGATGGCTGCCATGTTGGGTTTCTGTTTGTCTCTGCAGGTGGCAATGACAGTAGTAGTCCCCTGGCAGCCGCACACGCCTCTCCAAGAACCCCAGCGTGCCACCTGCCAGAGCCTGCAGCTCCCACATCCCTCTCATGCCTCCAGCACAGCCCTGCCACCACTTGCAGAGGAAGCTGAGGCCAGAGCGCTGCAATAACCTGCCCAAGACTGCGCAGCTTGCTGGCAGAGGAGCAGAGCCTGCGGCACGGCCTCTGTGTTACACTGCGTGCCCCAAGGATGAGGACTGGCCTGGTGTCCTCTGCAGGGCAATGCCTGGCACAGAGCAGGCCCTGACTGGGGCTGCTGAGTCACTAAGTCCCTGCATGGGGCCCCAACTGATGCAGGCTCTGTGAGGTCCCAGGATTCTGTGGAGAGTCACAGGGGACCTAGGACCCTCAGAACTGTCCTCTGAATTCAAGCAGTAGTGACTCCTGTGCTTGGCAGGGAGGATGATCTGTGGGGTCTGTGGGCTTTGACCTCACACTACTGCAGCAAAGCCCAGAGGCCTCACTTTTTCAAGAACCAGCACAGGCTCTCCTGAGAGCCCTGGAGGGAAGGCTGTGGCCTTACTGCCTCCTGGTGTGAGGAGGCTTCCCTCTCGTCTGTCCCACTAGGGCAGGGCTGACGTTCTAGCCTTGCCAGTGGGCTCTTGTCTGCTTCCCCTCATCATGCCCTTCTCCGCATGCTCATTTTCAGACTGAAGTTGGGTGATTGCTCCTTTTGTAAGAGTGCTGGGGTGCAGCAGGCTGTGGAGGGGCACTGAGGCAGCCCAGCCTCAACCAGGGTTCCCAGGACCTGAGGCCCCAGTCCGGACCCCAGCAGGCTACAGGCTGCCCTGTGGACACCACACCTCAACAACACAAAGGGCCCTGCTGAGGTTGGCAGCCAGTGCGCAGGGCACCTCCAGGCCTGGCTCCTAATGAGGAAGCCAATGCCAAGGTCACATGACCGTGAGTTTTTGGGTCCGGTTTATGGAGAGATGGTGGGAGAGGAGCAGCATGGGTGGGTGGTTCACGCTTAGGGGAATAACTGGGAGCTACAGTAACACACATGCACGCCATTAGAGAAGGGACTTTCTCTATCTGGGCTGTGGGTGCTCGCAGGCCTGGCCTGGAGGAGGAGGAAGCTGTGCTGTTCCTTTTCTACCCACGTGTTCTCAGGCCGAGGCGGCCTTAAGTGGCTCCGTGTGGAAAAGCTCTCCATGGCTTTCTCACACTCTGGACACCATGTGGACCACTCAGGGCAGCGGGGGCATTACTCTCGGGCTTGCAGCCTTTCACGGACATTTGAGAAGATGCCTCTGTAGTCAGACTTTCCTCTGCTTACTCATGGGGCTGACAGACAGAACTAATGCTCTCCCTGGCCGCAGCTGATCTCGACTCAGAAAAAAATGAAAAATGGCAAAACCTGCCTCTAATGGGCAATTGCACATGAGTCAGTTTGTGTCACGGGTGTGTGTTCAGAGCTGGCGGTAGATCCTCCAGCTTTTATTTTTTAAACCAGAGTCACTGCATTATTCTCAATAATCTCACCAGGCTTTTGGGCTGCCAAGCACTTGTATTTTTGTCTTTTAGATTCACAATAACACGGGAGTGCTGGAGAATGCGGCATGGACCACAGTGTACAGTTTCAGTGGAAACCAGGACCAGAGGCAGTGTGCTCGAGGCTCAGATGGGGTGGGGACACCAGGTGGTAGGAAGGTCGGGGGACAAAGGCTGTGGATGAGAACCTCATCGATCCTGCACCCAGGAGGAGCCAGGGGAGGCTGCCCCGTCCCACAGAGAGGAGACGGAGGCTCCCAGAGGAGGACAGGCAGCAGGAAGAAAACCGTGGGTCTTTTCTCTCCCAGTCGGGGGTGGTGTGTTTCCCCTCCACCACCTGGGAGGTTGTCTAAACTACATGGGATTTGATTACAAATATTTCAAAATATTTATGCCTGAATAAAACCCTCTTCTTAACCAGCTGTGCGGTGCTAACTGAAGGGGCCACGTGAATGTCATGCAACTCAGTTCCCTGCTGGCGCAGGAAGGCCACACTGACATACTTCAGTGGCTGGCACAACCTGTTTGTCACATGAGAATGTCAGGTAAGCACAGCACAGGGCTTCTCACTGCGGGTCCAACCCAGAGTGTAGTGCCACAACTCCCCAAAGTCTGAACAAAACTCTATTTTCCTGGGAAGAGGGCCCAGAGATTTAATCGGAAAAAGGTACATGTAACTCCAAAGGTAATACGTAGTTTCTTTTTTTTTTTTTTTTTTTTGAGACGGAGTCTCGCTCTGTCGCCCAGGCTAGAGTGCTGTGGCCGGATCTCAGCTCACTGCAAGCTCCGCCTCCCGGGTTTACGCCATTCTCCTGCCTCAGCCTCCGGAGTAGCTGGGACTACAGGCGCCCGCCACCTCGCCCGGCTAGTTTTTTATATTTTTTAGTAGAGACGGGGTTTCACCATGTTAGCCAGGATAGTCTCGATCTCCTGACCTCGTGATCCGCCCGTCTCGGCCTCCCAAAGTGCTGGGATTACAAGCTTGAGCCACCGCGCCCGGCAAAGAACTGGAACACAACAAAACACACAAAATCCACATTAAGGAAAGTTCAGTTTTTCTCTGATGACTTAGGGAGTCCAGATTTGACACTGCCACCAGTAATCCCATGATCATCTCCACCACCATCACTACTACCACCATCATCACCACTATCACCACCACCACCACCATCACCATCACCCCATCACCATAAATCCTGCATTAAATCCGCCATCATAAATCCGCCATAAAATCCGCCATAAGTCATAAATCCGCCACGTCATAAATCCGCCGCCATGATCCGCCACCATAAGTCGACCGCCACTGCATCGCCAAATCCTTCGACGCCATAATCGCCGATCCGCCGCCGCCATGATCCGCCATCCGCCGCCGCCGCCGCCATAAATCGCCGTCCGCCCCGTCGCCGCCGCCGTCATAAATCCGCCGCCGCCGCCGCCGCCGCCATAAATCGCCAATCATGCGCCATAAAGTCGCCGCCATGATCGCGCCGCCATAAGTCATCATAAGAATCATATATAGTCCATAAATCATATACCATGCTTCGCCACCACCATCACCATCACCACCACCATGTTTGCCGTAATCTGTTTGTTAGCAGTCAGTCACTAGGTCTGGTCTGCACTCAGGCAGAGGGGATTATACAAGGTCAGGAATACCAGGAAGCAGGATTGCTGGAGGCTATTTTAGAGACTGCCTAGTGTGGGTCTGTTAGCAATACATTTCCTCAGTTTTAATTTGTCTCAACAGCCTTTTATTTAACCTTCAGTTTTGAAAGGTATTTCCCTAGGTAAGAATTCCAACTTAGTTATTTTCTTTTGATACTCTGAAGATGACATTCCATTATCTTCTGGCTTTCAAATTTGTGGAAAAAATCTGTCTTTCTATTGTTTCTTTAAAGAAAGTGTGCTTTTTCTAGTTCTAGATCCTTGAGGAATCGCCATACTGTTTTCCATAATGGTTGAACTAGTTTACAATCCCACCAACAGTGTAAAAGTGTTCCTATTTCTCCACATCCTCTCCAGCACCTGTTGTTTCCTGACTTTTTAATGGATTGCATTGGGAGTTATACCTGATGTAAATGACGAGTTGATGGGTGCTGACAAGTTGATGGGTGCAGCACACCAACATGGCACAAGTATACATATGTAACAAACCTACACGTTATGCACATGTACCCTAGAACTTAAAGTATAATAATAAAAAATAAATAAATAAAAAATAAAAAATAAAAAATAAAATGTGCTTTTTCCCCCTGGTTTCTTTCAAGGTTTTCTTATTGTCTTTGGTTTACAGCAGTTTTATGATGTACCTAGGAACGATGTCCTTTATGTGTAGATTTTATTTTTTGCATCTGTGGTAAGATATCTTTGATCAGTTTTAGAAAAATTCTTGGCTATTTTCTCTTCAGATATTGCCTCTGTCCCTTTCTGTCTTTATTTTCCTCCTGGGCCTTAAATTTCACACATGTTAGAGCCTTTCATCATCTTCCATGCATCTCTTATATGCTTTTCTATATTTCCTATCTGTCTGTCTTTGTCCTTCAGTCTGCCCATTTCCTTTTGACCTATTTTCAAATTAACGTATTCTCTCTTCTGCTATGTCTAATCTGCTATTAATCCTACCCATTGAGCTTTTAATATTAGTTATTACATTTTTTACTTTTAGAATTTCTGTTTTATCTTCAGTGTCAATTACTTTTTTAATGCAATTGTCTGTCTCATCTTTTAATGTCTCGTGAATCATACTTATTTTAAAGTTCATGTCTGATAATTCCCAAATCAAGGCCACCCATGGATCTGTTTCTCTTATTTGTTTTTTCCCCCATACAGGCATATGGTCCTGTCTCTTGTCTTGCTGGGTCATTTTTGATTAAATTCTGGACATTGTGTATGAAATATTGTAGACACTCTGTTTAATGTTATCTTACTTTTTGTAGGATTTAATGTCATTTTGGTGGACAGATGGTGTAGGGACAGTTCAGCTTTTACCAATCACAGTTGGATGTAATTCAAATCTAAGTTTATGTCTTTGTGAATACGATATATCACCAGTTTTTCCCTAATCCTAGAGCCTAACTTTCCAAGGGACCCAGCTGAGAGTCTAAGGTATTTGCCAAGGGTGCTGTTTCTTCGAGGGCCCTGAATTCTAGGTGTTTTCTCCCTAGCACTGAGAAACTGGCAAAGACTATGCTTAGTTTGTTTTTCTTTCCAAAATAGGTTTATTCAGGTATATTTTACATAACATAAAATTTACCCTATTCAAGTGTGAGTATACAATTCAATAATTTTTGGTAAATTTACCAAATGGTATAATCATCATCATAAATCAGTTTTAGAAAGTTTTCATCACCCCAATAAGACTTCTCATGCTCATTTATGGTTAACACCCTTTCATACCCTCCACCTCAGGAAACCACTAATCTGTTTTCTGTCTATAGAGTGGCCTTTTCTGGATGTTTCATGTAAATGGAATCATACAGTATGTGGTCTCTTGTGTCTGGCTTCTTTCATTTAGCATAATGTTTTTGAGGTTCGTTTATGATAGAGCATGTGTCAGTAGTTCATTCTTACCAAGGTACAGTATTTTTTCTGGAATAAATGCTTTTCAGGTTGTTGCAATCCTTTGGTTAATCTGCAGAGCTCTGAAAAAGAAGATTTTGATAAAATTTCTAGTAATTTAATTGTTTTTAAGGAAAACTGGATTTGTGGAGGTTCTCACACCACCATTCCAGAAGTCCTGGCCTTATAATTAATTTTTGTTCATTGATCATGTGCCTTGTCATATTCACTTATCGGTTCTTGCAGCTTTTAAAATAGATTCTGTAGAATTTTCTAAGCACAAAATAATATCCTCTGTGAATAAAGACAATATTACCTCATGATGTGGTCTGACTCTGTGTCCCCACCCAAATCTCATCTTGAATTGTAATCTGAACTGTAATCCCCACATGTTTGGGGAGGGATCTTGTGGGGGGTGATTAGATCATGGGGGTGGTTCCCCCATGCTGTTCTTGTGATAGTGAATGAGTTCTCATGAGATCTGATGGTTTTATAAGGGGCTTTCCCCTTCTTCACTCTGCACTTCTCTCTCCTGCCACCATGTGAAGAAGGACATGTTTGCTTCCCCTTCTGCCACGATTGTAAGTTTCCTGAGGCCTCCCCAGCCATGTTAAACTGTGAGTCAATTAAGCCTCTTTCCTTTATAAGTTACCCAGTCTTGGGCCGTTCTTTATAGCAGCATGAGAACAGACCAATACACCTCTTCTTTCCAATATGTACACCTTTATTTCTTTTTCTTGCCTTTATCCACTAATTAAACCTCCAGTACAGTGTCAAATAGCAGTGGTGAGAATGGATGTTCTTAACATAGTCCTGAATTTAGAGAGAAAGTCTACTGTCTTTCACATAAATATGGTATTAACTATAGGGTAGTTTTGGTGGTTGTTGGTGATGATGCTCTTTATTATGTTGAGAAAGTTAACTTCTTTTTTTTTTTAGTTTTTATTTTAGAGAAAGTTAACTTCAATTCCTAGTTTTCTTAGAGTACTTTCACAAACAGGTATTGCATTTTGTCAAATATACTTTCTGCATTTATTGAGGTGATCAAATTGTTCGTCACCTCTATTCTGCTATTATAGTAAATTATATTGTTTGATTAAAAAAATATTAAGCCGGCCGGGCGCGGTGGCTCAAGCCTGTAATCCCAGCACTTTGGGAGGCTGAGATGGGCGGATCACGAGGTCAGGAGATCGAGACCATCCTGGCTAACACGGTAAAACCCCATCTCTACTAAAAAATACAAAAAAACTAGCCAGGCGAGGTGGCGGGTGCCTGTAGTCCCAGCTACTCGGGAGGCTGAGGCAGGAGAATGGCGTGAACCCGGGAGGCGGAGCTTGCAGTGAGCTGAGATCCGGCCACTGCACTCCAGCCTGGGCGACAGAGCGAGACTCCGTCTCAAACAAAACAAAACAAAACAAAACAAAACAAAATATTAAGCCAAAATTGCATAAGCCCAGTTAGCTATGGTATAGTATCCTTTGTATAAATTGGCAGGTTCAATTTGCTAATGCTTTGTTAAGGAATTTTGTGTTTATGTTCATTTGAGATGTTGGTCTGTGTTTTTCTTTTCTGTTTTCTTTTCTGGTTTGGGTATCAGGATGATTTTGGCCTCATCAAATAAATTTTGAAATGTTCCCTTCCCTTCTATATTCTGAAAGAGTTTATTCAGAATTGGTGTTACTTCTTTCTTAAATGTTTGGTAGAATTCTCCAGTGAAGCCCTCTCACACAATTTTCTTAATAACTACAGGAATATTTTTGAGTTAATTTAGATAATTTATATATTTCAAGGAATCTGTTTATTTTATATAAGTTGTCTAAATTTATTGGCATAAAGTTGGTCATCATATTTCTTTATTGTCCTTTTAATGTCTGTCAGATTTGTAGTAATGTCTCCTATTTCAATTCTCATATTAATAATTTGTGACTTCTCTCTTTCAAAAAATCAGTATAGGTAGAGTTGTATCAAATTTATTGATCTTTTCAGAATCAGCTTTTTGTTGTGTTGATTTTCTCTATTGTTTGCCTGTTTTCTATTTCAGTGTTGTATGGCTGGGCCTGTCATTTTGTTTGGGATGATGACAAAGTTTGAAGGCCACCATTCAGCCCAGGCCAGCCTGTCTGAGGAGAGCAGTGCCGCTGACTGGTCCATGATGACAGTGGTCGGGATGGTGGGGCAAAAGCACCCACGTGACCAGTCACAGGGGCAGGGTCCTGGAGTCACACCATGCCCTGGCTGTGTCACTGCTCCTCCTCTGAGATGGGGCAGGGCCCTGGAGTCACACTGTGCCCTGGCTGTGTCACTGCTCCTCCTCTGTGAGAGTGGCAGGGCCCTGGATTCACACTGTGCCCTGGCTGTGTCACTGCTCCTCCTCTGAGACAGGGGAAGGGCCCTGGAGTCACACTGTGCCCTTGCTGTGTCACTGCTCCTCCTCGGTCACAGGGGACTCTTCACCGCACCTGGGTCAGGCGAGCTGCCCATGAGGAACTTCCCAAGGTCCCAGGGTTGGGACAGTGGCAGCCGCAGACAGGTTTCCCTGGCTCACTGTGGAGGCTGGCATGATGGTGTGAAAACCACATGCAGCCAAACACGGAGGCACCTAAATAAGTGTCCTCGATGGACACAAGAGGAGAGAAATCCTGTGATTGGTTTAAGAGAGGCTGGAAGGCCAGGCGCAGTGGCTCAAGCCTGTAATCTCAGCACTTTGGGAGGCCGAGACGAGCGGATCACAAGGTCAGGAGATCAAGACCATCCTGGCTAACACAGTGAAACTCCGTCTCTACTAAAAAATACAAAAAACTAGCCGGGCGCAGTGGCGGGCGCCTGTAGTCCCAGCTACTTGGGAGGCTGAGGCAGGAGAATGGTGTAAACCCGGGAGGCAGAGCTTGCAGTGAGCTGAGATCTGGCCACTGCACTCCAACCTGGGTGACAGAGCAAGACTCTGTCTCAAAAAAAAAAAAAAAAAAAGAGAGGCTGGAAATACATTTTAACAAAACCCAATATCTACCTCTAATGAGCCTTATTCTCACATTATTCAAACTGTACATTCACCCTGATGCCAGCATCAGCTTGATGGCAAAACCTGGGCTGCGTTCCGGAATGTTCCTCCTTTTCCGGCTCCCGCCCCACCCAGGGACCTGTCCTTCAGGGTGGCCTGGGCTCCCCTCTGGACCTGGACTCGGGTGCAGCCTCTGGGTTTGACCATTCGCACTTCTCACTGAGACCCCAGACCTTCCCTGGCACCACTGCACTCACTGCCCAGGTCAGCTCTCGTCTGGCTGGCAGCCCCTCCCACAGGCCCCAGGACGGCAGGAGGGTTCGGACGGGAACACGGGAGCAGAGGGGTCTGCTGTGCTCACAGGAAGCCACCACAGTGCAGTGTCAGAGGGCGCTGACAGCAGCCACAGGGCTGGGTGTGGGGCGGTCACACTTCCTGGGACCATTTTCCAGTTTTAGAGGGGAGGGGACATCACAGAGTTTACGACAGGGCCCTGGGTCCCCCCCCAGAGCTGCACTAGCGGGGCTGGGACCACAGCTAGCCTGGGGGGCCGGTTCAGACCCAGAGACTGGACATCCAGCCTCAAAGTCGGGCTCTTGCTGCTTGCGTCTCCACTGTCCCGTACGTTGGTGGGGATGGGGAGCAGCCCCCCAGCTCCATAGGCACCAGAGCGGCTCACAGCCCGTGCTGACGAGCGACGTGGATGACACATCCCCGGAAATTAGGAATGCCGCCTGGAAGGGACCCTAGGAGCCATCTGCGGTGGGGCACCCATTCCACATCCTCAGGGTACAGGGCCTGCTCTCCCCAGCTTCTCCCCCGCAGGCCCAGGACATGGGCCTCGTCTGCGCCTCCCTCCCACTCCTGCCTGCTCTGCTCCCTGAGATTGGGAGGAGTGGGGAGTGGTGGGGCTGTGTGCCCTGCTGAGTTGCTTTGGGGGCACTGGTCCTCCTGGCTCCTGGGCAGCTCCCTCCCCCGGTCTGAGGCACTCATGCTGCCCTCCGGGCCCCTCCCACTCTGTGGGCTGAAGTCTTGGAAGACTCAGCGACATCGGCCTCGGAGAAGCCTCCCTTCCCTTTGATGGAGCCGCTTTCGGGCAGGAAGAAAATTTTAAATTGTCTGACAAATCAAGCCCTAAACAGAACCAGCTGCCTTGAGGATTAACAGCCTTGAGACCCAGAACAAATGTGCAGCCTGGGGAGCTCTGCAGCCCCGTGTGGAGGGCACGGCGCTGTGGGCGGCAGCTGGGGGGTGGCTGCAAGCGGGAAGCCACTTCAGGAGGGCCTGATTCCAGGGCCCACGGTAATCGCGGGGGTGGGATTTTCTGGGGCTGGTTTAACCGAAATGCCACAGGGGCCTCTCGATTTCTCTGCACAGTCGGGACTCCCTGGAGGCTGCTGCCGGCCCTCCCCCAGGGCCTGAGACCTGGCCTTGGAGGGTCCTGTGGAGACTTCACCGGGCAAACCTCCTCTCCATGAGCAGATGCAGTCGAGGGTGAGACCAGCAACATGAGGTCCCCTCCCCGCTCAACCCACCCAGTTACCCAACTCACTTATTAGATCCCTACAAGTGCAGATGTGGTGGCAGGCAGGGGAGGGCTGCTGGGTGTGGCCCAGGGTCTCCCAATAAGAAGACCTGGATGGTGATGATGGCCTTCCTGGAGGAGGGGGTCATTTCTTGGCGTTGCCAGGTCCTGAGTCCTCCTGAGCTTCTCTCCTCTGCAGTTGGTGTGGGCAGTCCCAGGCTTGGCACCCCGGGGACACAGAGGCCCAGAGTGAGAGGATCCTCCAGCCCACCTGGCTTCTCTGGCACGGCCCAGCCCATGGGGTAGGTCGGGCCTTGGAGGGTCTCCGGGGAGCAAGGGTCAGATGGGAAGAGAGGGCCAGTGGCTGCTGGTGGACCCTGATCAAGTGGGTGGGTCCCTGCCGGGAGGGAGCACAGCACCCCCAGGCCTGCTCACTCTGGGACTGACCACAGCCCCCTGGGGCCATACCACGATGACTGAGCAGCGAGTGTCATCGTCCAAGCCGTGACTGAGGCAGGGTGAACAGCTGCCTTGGGTGGGTGGGTCGGGCTGTTGACCCTGAAAGCCGTCCTGACGGGAGCCCTGAGGTCGCATCTGCAGGACCCCTGCCCCCACCTGGCCTGGCCTCGGGGCTGCTGCTCCCCCGTCCTAGTACTGCCCACGACAGACACGCACGGCAGCCTCAGGGACTGCAAAGCCACGTGTGTTTGAGGGGCGGCCTCTGGACTCTGGGCTCTGGGGCCCTGCACAGTGGACGGGGTCTGTGGAGGGACCAAGGGAGCTGGCCACTCACCCCCCTTTGCTGTCCAGTCTCCTGTTGCCCCCTACTTCCAGGCTGCCTCGGCCAACGGCGCTCAGCTGCTCAGAGCTTGGGAGAGACAGGGCGTGAAGGCCCCCATTCATCCTCTGCCCGACCTGAAGCAAGTCACTTGCTCCCTGGGTGCCTCAGTTTCCCCACCCATGAGATGGGCATGCATGTCTTGCAGGTTCCTCTGTGGGGTGTGAAGGTTCTCACTGTTCTGTGTTGGGGGCTGCTGAGAACAAGCAAATGGTCTGCTCCCTGGGAGCCGCCAGCACCTGCTTCTCAGCCCTGGAATCCTTAGCCCTCCAGTGGCTGCACCTGCTCTTCGGGTCCTGGAGGGCTGGGCAGAGTCCACGCGGCATCTGCTGCAGGGCCCCTGGGCTGCTCCCCTCTCCTCCTCCGCTGTGAAACAGGGGTGCTGTTGGGAAGTTTCCACGGCTGTCGGGTGCGTCCGTGGGTGCCACAGCTGGTTCGGGCCTCCCTGCCATCTGGGGGAATCAGCTGCCCTGGCCCAGGCCACCTGCCAGGGGGAGCCCTGGGAGGCCCCAGCTGCAGAGACCCTGAGGCTCCCCCATCCTCCCTAGGGTTGGGGACCGAGGGGGGGTCTTCAGTAGGGCGTGGGGGAGGCTTCAGCGTCTGTCCCTGCCTCACTGCTGGGAGGATGCAGGGCTGTGCCCACCCCCCACGGCAGCTAAACGACCTCGGCTGTTCCTGTAAATGACACACTTTCCAGAGCCCGGGCCGTGGAGTCATATTCGTCACTCGGAGAAAATGTTCCGAAGGTGGCTGGGTCCGGGTGAATGTGTCACGGCACATTTATCAGGAAGGAATTTGGGCTGTTGGCGAGTGACTGGTAACGGTCAGACGTCCGTGTTTTCTGCAGAGCAGGCCTCTGTGTCTGAGCTCGGGAGGAGGTCCTGGTGCATGGAGGAGACAGCCGTGTGCCGGGCGGCTTCGAGTACCCTCCTCATCCTGTTGTCCCTGAGGCCTCTGGGGCTACGCGGCGTCTGCATTGGCTCACTTGGCCTCAGAAGCCCCATTCAGCATCCTCTCCTCGGTGGTGGGCAGGAGACTGGGTGGCCCAGGCCTGTACCCTGGCGTCACTCCTGCTCTGTGACACCCCGTTTGCAGAGTAGTTGGGGTGCTCATCAGTTGACCTTAGGTGGGAGGTCACTGGGTGGACCTGGCCTCATGACAGGAGGCCTATGGCACCTCGGTGGGGCCAGAAGGGAAGTCATAGGGTTGGAAGCACCTGGGGACTCCTGTGAGGAGCTGGGGGGCTGTTGCCGAGGGTGAGGGCTGAGCCTGGCCACAGTCCCCGGAAGACATAGTCCCAAAGCTGCCGGGAACCGGGAACGGGTCGGCTGTTGGCTGAGTGAGCTTGGAGACGGCCATCCCCCCAGGCCTGGGACCAGGCCGCAGTGGCTGCGTGAGACTGGCTGAGCCCCAGACTCCTGGCCCACAGGCTGGGCTGCAGTGGGAGCTGATGAGGTCACGCGTCTGCTGCTTTTATCTGCATGTACAGCCCAGGTGCTCGGGGTCCTCCTGCCAGTGCCCCTCGTCGTCTCCTGTGCCTCGGCAGCTGCTCCACCCTGGGCCCTGCAGGTGTAGCTGCTGTTTATGACCCACGGGACTGCACCTGGGACCTCACCCAGTCTAGGCTGGCGTCCTCCTGACACTCACTGAATGTGCTTCTCCATCCCCGTGAGACGCTCACAGCGACTTCCTGGTCATCTGCTGGGAGGCCGGTGGCCACGTGGACAGAACTTCACACTGGACCTGCTTCCGGGGAGGAGGAGGGGACGTGAGGAGGAGAGTGGGGGGCGTCACGCTGACAGGACAAGTCTGGGAGCAGCGCGTCACGCCATCGGGGGCTCGCCCATGTGGCCCACCCCTTGGCACCCCCCAGGGAACCCCCACAGCACCCCCGGGGCACCCACAAGTCACCTCCATGCCACCCCCACAGCACCTCTGTGGCACACCCCCTCGAGCCCGCAGAGCAGGGGCTGCGCCTCCCTGAGAGTGAGGGAGTTGTACGGCTGCGGCTGCCTCTGCAGATGTCTGCTCTCTGTTGCACTTTCCCAAAGCAGAGTCCCCAGCAAGGGTCTCCGGACCGAGTGTTGGGAGCCCTGAGTGGTCACTGCAGTGCACTGTGAACCTGTGTCCTGGGTGGCTGCAAGGGGCTGGTGAGAGCACACTGTGTGTGCATGTGTATGTGTGTACGTGCGTGTGTGTGTGTGTGCACGTGTATGTGTGCATGTGTATGTATGTGTGTGCACGTGTGTATATGTGTGTGTTTTGTGTGTGCACTTGTGTGCGTATGTGTGTCCACGTGCATGTATGAGTACACATGTATGTGTATGTGTGTGCACGTGTGGGTGTGTATACCCACACACGTGTGTGTGTGTGTGTGCATGTGTATGTGTGTCTACACGTGTGTGTGTGCGTAGCCTGGTGCTGTTGGCTACGTGCGTGGGAACAGAACCTTCCAGGGCTGGATGAGCTCAGCAGTGTGGCCGACATGTCAGTGGGACACCGCGGGGCTCACAGGAAGCTAGCCCCTTGTTAAAACTCTGAAGAGGGCCTGCGTGAGCTGGGGCAGTGCTGGCTTCCTCTGAGTCACATGCATCTGTTTCCAATTACGAGCCCAGCCGCCAGCGACAGCATGTGCGGGGGTGAGTGTCTGAGCAGCGAGCACATCGCTTTGTGGATTCCTCAGACCCCCAGTCCATGCTGGACCAGGAGGGAGCCAGGAGCAGGGAGGCCGGTGACCTGGCTGGGATCCCAAAGTCTGATAGCAGCTTTGGGGCTTTGACTCCACATCTGGGACCACGTGGCCTGAATCCTTGGGTTTAGTTGATAAGTTGCAGCTCAGTGGGCCTGGGGTCCCTGCTGCAAGCCCAGAGTATTTGTGAAGGATTCTTGGGGCCACTGAGACCTGGTGAAATGGTTTCTCTTCTCCAATCCAAAGTGACAAAGTAGACACATTTTATCCATTTCTCTTTGTGAAGAGAGAATTTTATTACGTAACATCTGACTTACAGTCAATGCTCCAGGAACCAGGACATCCTGTGTCCTGTAGCTCTGTGGGATTAGGTGGCCCTAATCTAATGGCTGGTGTCCCTGTAAGAAGAGGCGATGACACAGACACAGAGAAACACACACAGAAGCTGAGAGTATTTTTTTTTTATTTTAAGTTCTGGGGTACGGTGCAGGATGTGCAGGCTTGTTACACAGGTGCACGTGTGCCATGGTGGTTTGCTGCATCTTTCAACCCATCACCTAGGTATGAAGCTCAGCACACATTAGCGCTTTTCCTAATGCTCTCCCTCCCCCAACTCCACACCCTGACAGGCCCCAGTGCGTGTTGTTCCCCTCCCTGTGTCCATGTGGTCTCATTGTTCAGCTCCCACTTACACGTGAGAATATGCAGTGTTTGGTTTTCTGTTCCTGCGTTGGTTTGCTGAGGATAACAGCTTCCAGCTCTGTCCATGTCCCTGCAAAGGACGTGATCTCATTCCTTTTTATGGCTGCATAGTATTCCATGGTGTATATATACCACATTTTCTTTATCCACTCTATGTTGGATGGGCATTTGGGTTGATTCCATGTCTTTGCTATTGTGAACAATGCTGCAGTGAACATACGCATGCATGTATCTTTATAGTAGAATGATTTATACTCCTTTGGGCATATACCCCGTAATGGGATGGCTGGGTCAAATGGTACTTCTGGTGCTAGATCTTTGAGGAATCACCACACTGTCTTCCACAATGGTTGAACTAATTTACATTCTCACCAACAGTGTAAAAGCTTTCCTGTTTCTACACAGCCTCGCCAGCATCTGTTGTTTCTTGACTTATTAATAATCTCCATTCTGACTGGTGTGAGATGGTATCTCATCGTGGTTGTGATTTGCATTTCTCCAATGACCAGTGATGTTGAGCTTTTTTTCATATGTTTGTTGTCTTCTTTTGAGAAGTGTCTGTTCTTGTCCTTTGCCTGCATTTTGATGGACTTGTTTGCTTTTTACTTGTAATTTGTTTAAGTTCCTCGTAGATTCTGGATATTAGACCTTTGCCAGACGGATAGATGGCAAAAATGTTCTCCATTCTGTAGGTTGACTGTTTCTTTTCCTGTGCAGAAGCTCTTTAGTTTAGTTAGATCCCATTTAATCAATTTTTGCTTTTGTTGCAATTGGTTTTGGTGACTGCATCATGAAATCTTTGCCTGTGCCTATGTCCTGAATGGTATTGCCTAGATTTTCTTCTAGGGTTTTTATACTTTTGCGTTTTACATTTAAGTCTTTAATTTATCTTGAGTTAATTTTTGTATAAGGTGTAAGGAAGGGGCCCAGTATCAATTTTCTGCATATGGCTAGCCGGTTTTCCCGGTATCATTTATTAAATAGGAAATCCTTTCCCCATTGCTGCTTTTGTCAGGTTTGTCAAAGATCAGATGGTTGTAGATGTGTAGTCTTATTTCTAAGTTCTCAATTCTGTTCCATTGGTCTGTGTGTCTGTTTTTTTGTTTGTTTGTTTTTGTTTTTTTAACATTATCATGCTGTTTTTGTTACCATAGCCTTGTAGCATAGTTTGAAGTCCAATAGTGTGATGCCTCCAGCTTCGTTCTTTTTGTTTAAGATTGTCTTGGCTATATGAACTCTTTTTTGGTTCCATATGAATTGTAGAATAGTTTCATCTAATTCTGTGAAGAATGTCAATGGTAGTTTAATGGGAATAACATTGAATCTGTACATTACTTGCCATTTTCACGATATTGATTCTTCCTATCCATGAGCATGGAATGTTTTCCATTTGTTTGTGTCCTCTTTGATTTCCTTGAGCAGTGGTTTGTCGTTCCCCTTGAAGAGGTCCTTCGCTTCCCGTGTTAGCTGTATTCCTAGGTATTTTATTCTCTTTGTAGCAACTGTGAGTGGGAGTTCACTCATGATTTGGCTCTCTGCTTGTCTGTTGTTAGTATGTAGGAATGCTTGTGATTTCTGCATATTGATGTATCCTGAGACTTTGCTAAAGTTGCTTATCAGCTTAAGAAACTTTTGGACTGAGATGATGGGGTTTTCTAGATATAGGATCGTGTCATCTGTGAGCAAAGACAATTTGACTTCCTCTTTTCCTACTTGAATACCTTTATTTCTTTCTCTTCCTGCCCTGCACCTCTGAGCTCTGTGGGGTTGAAGGTCTTGTCCTCAGAGTCCCCTTAGACCCAGTGTTCTATCTGCCGGCACTTTGGACTCCTTATGTCCCAAGACTAGCAGGTAAGAAGGAAGTCACTGTCTTGGCAGGAGGCATTGGCCAGGGGCACGCGTGTGAAACCCAGGTGTCTCGCCTGGTGCCCTGTGCCGCCTTGTACTGGCCGTAGGAGGTCTTGAGCCACACCCCAGGGGAGTCATTGAGACTTGCCCGGGTGACAGCTGCTGCGGGTGGGGGGATTCGGAATGGAGGGAGGGACGGGCATCAGTTGTGGCCCTGAGACCCCTGGCAGGGAGGAGAGGCCAGTGAGAGCCTCGGAGTGGCTCTGGTCAATGCCCAGGGGAGCGAGGAGACAGCCGGGAGTGCGGTGCGCAGGGAGTGGAATGATGGGCAGCTCCTGGCTCCTCCACCTCGGTGGGCCTGGCCACGCTCCCAGCTCCGTTCCTGGGGCACACAGGACACCATGCAGTGCTGACCTGGGCTCGAGAACCCCGTCGGCCTGTCCGAGCTCCCCCACCCGAGCTGGAGTCCCAGGCCCCACTCCCATCGAACTCTCTGCTTCCCCGGCTCCCTTCCCCTTCCTCCCCAGACGCCTCCACATCCAGGCCCGTCCAGCCTTTGCCTCTGGTAAGGGCCTGAGCTGGCACCTCTTGTCTTTTTCCTTCTGAGGGGCAGCATTTAAAAATGGATTCCAGTGATTTTCTTCACTCAGTGTTTTTGAGGGAGGTCTCTGCCCGAGTGCCTCGTTCTTAGGGTCATGCTGGAACTGAGAGGGGCCTGTCGGGGACTGAAGGACATTCCCAGCAGAGCTCCTTCTCAGCCAGATGAAGGGAGAGACTGACCCCGAGTTTGTGTCGGGTTACGCTCCAGCCTGCAGTGAGGAGGCCTCATGGGTTACGATCCAGCATGCAGGGTGGGAGCTGAGAGTCTGCACAGGAACAGAGACTCTGTGGCTGGACATCCCGGAGCCCCCAGCTGTGGCCGTGGCCCCAGCGACCCACCTCCACAGAGACGGGCATCGGGGTCTATGGCCCAACAGTCCCAGGCCCGCCCTCCCTCTGGCCCTGCGTCCTGGGCCTGGGTCCCTTGCCGAAGGGGAGCCAGACAGCCCCCAGCTGCTCCTGCTGGCTTCTCATTTCCACAAAGGCCGGGCAGCTTCTGGGCGGCAGCTCAGCCTCTCCCCTGGCTCCCAGCCTGCATTTTTAAAGAGGGTGGGGAATTTCCAGCCTAGATGCGCTTCTCAAGGGCTCCTGGATGGGGGAGTTAGAAGTTGCTTTTCCAACCATGGCCAGCATCGGTGCAGCCACGTAGCTGGGAGCCACGGCTGCACTTGCAAAGCCTGATGGACACCTGGAGATTTTAATAATTGTTTCCTATTTTTGTTTCCTTTGGGTATAAGAATAAGGACCTAAATACTAAATTGTGTTTGCCGAGAGGCCAAAGCGACAGATATTCTGCCCCTGCTGAATGCCGCAGACCCACCAGCCACGCGCTGTGGCCTGCACTGTGCACCGGCTTGTCTCCGAATCGCCTTGTCGGAGAGCAGGGCTCCCGAGGTCTCTGGGCAACACCAGGCCTCCTTTCCCCAGCCCGCAGTGCAGTGCTTTGCTCTCAGTACGTGCTGAACAACTGTTTGGTGAATTAATGAAGGGCGGGGAACTTGGCTGATACGCTGTATGTGTTAGCAAAATTTGTGTTGTCACAGTATGTATTTGGGATTCAAAACTGGCTGGAAACATGGAATTCTTTGTTTAGAACCAAAATAGAACAAGTCAGCAGGAACGGAACTGGAGAAGCGACCGCCCTTTGTCCCAGAGGCCTCCGGCCGCACAGGCACAGCCGTTCTCAGGGGCTGCAAGGCGGGAAGGTCAGGCAGGAGGCATTGCGGGAATGGGGGTTCCCGGTTCTGGTTCTGCCACCCATCTGCTGTGTGGCCTTCTCTTTGCCCCTGGAATCCTAATTTTGCAATGAGAAGGCTGGAATAAAGGCTTTCCAGCCACACAATCTGTGACTTCTAGAGACAGGGATCTTCAGCCTGGTTTTGTTTCATTTTCTGCCAGAGAGGTCTGGGGAGAAGCCTCTTCTTCTGCGGGCGGAGGCAGCAGCCCTGGTTCCTTCTCCCGGGGGCCCTGGAAGAGGCGTTTCCCACCCAGCTCTGTGGCAGGGCAGGGGTGTGTCCTGAGCGGGACAGGAGGGGTTAACAGAGAGTGAGCTTGGCGCCCGGACCTCTGGAGTCCAAGCCCTAGGTGTCTGCTGGAAAAATGTAGCAGGGAGCCAGGTGACACAGCTGTGAGTGTTTGTTTTTGGGGTTACCAGAGAAACGAGAGGGAACGTAAAAAAATAAAGTTTCCACAAAAATCCAAACTGACTTCCAAAGCATCTGAGTGCATGGAAGCGACACACTCGGCCGCGCCCCAGTCCCAGCGCACTCTATTTTGCTGGCGGCCCCTCCGGCCCACGCCCAGTGTCCACAGGAAGGAGAGGAGCTGGCTTTTCCATGGGGAAAGGGGCCAGGAGTGGTGGATCCGCATGGAGCAACGGCCAGGGCCAGTGACACATTGCTCGGGCTGTTCGCTCTGAACCACCACCAGCCACAGGGAGACACCGCTGCATTCTAGGTGGTTATGAGTGGGAGGGAAGGTCCCATCAGCACATCGAGCACCAGCAGTCGGGCGGAAAGGTGGAGGCTATGAACTTAAGGAGAAGGCCCACAGCCAGATGCAACCTCCAGTTCATCCTGCAGCACCCACGTCGAGGGTGGAGGAGGTGCAGGCACCGCCAGCGTGCTCCCAAGCAGTGGGATGAGGCCGTCTCCCCTCAACCAGGCCCAGAGAAGGGGCGCCACACACAGGGCCAGGCAAGCACGGCACAGGTGGGACCGTGTCCTGCTGCTGGCCGGTCACCGGGCAGTCCCTGGCTCTTGCCTCCCTATAAAGCAGATGGATGCCCCTTCTGGGCCTCGGCATGTTTATTCCATCTCTCGAGCACCCCCCAGTGCCATCTTCCATGCCTCCCAGGGGAGCCGAGCACCCTCAGATGACAGGCATCAGGCACCCACCATGGGAGACCAGAACAGGCCTCTCTCTCTCTCCTCCTTCCCCCCTCCCTCCCTCCCTCCTTTCCTCTCTTCCTCCTTTCCTTCCTCCCCTCCCTTCCCTTTCCTTCCTTTCCCTTCCCTTCCCTTTCCTTCCCTTCCCTTCCTTTCCCTTCCCTCCCTCCTTCCCTCCCTCTCTCCTTCCCTACCTCTCTCCTTCCCTCCCTTCCTTCCTTCTTTCTTCCTTCCCTTCCTTCCTTCCTTCTTTCCTTCCTTCCTCCTTCCTTCCTTTCTTCCTTCCTTCCTTCCCCCCTTCCTTCTTCCCTCCCTCCCTCCTTCCTCCCTCCCTTACTCTCTTCCTCCTTTCCTGTGTTCCTCCCTTCCTTCCTTCCTCCCCTCCCCTCCCTCCCTTTCTTCCTTCTTTCTTCCCTCCCTCCCTCCGTCTTTTCTCCCTCCCTTCCTTCCTCTCTTCCTCTTTTGCTGTCTTTCACCCTTCCTTCCTTCCTCCCTTCCTTCCTCCCTCCCTTCTTTCCTCCCTCCCTCCCTCCCTGCTTCCTCCTTCCCTCCCTTCCTCTCTTTCTCCTTTCCTGTCTTCCTCTCTTCCTTCCTCCCTCCCTCCCTCCCTCCCTTCCTCCCTTCCTCCCTCCCTCCCTGCTTCCTCCTTCCCTCCCTTCCTCTCTACCTCCTTTCCTGTCTTCCTCCCTTCCTTCCTTCCTCCCTCCCCTCCCTCCCCTCCTCACTTCCTTCCTTCCTAATTGAGATAAAATTCAGGATCCATCATTTTAACCTTTTTAGAAGTGTACAGTTCAGCCACATTTAGTACTTTGACAGTGCTGTGCACCCCCATCTCGATCCAGTTCCAGAACATTTCATTTCCCCAAGAGGAAACCTGGTCCTCATGAAGCAGGCGGACCCCTGCCCATTCCTCATTCCTCCAGCCCCTGGCACCCCCAGCCTACCTTCTGTCTCTATGGATCTGCTTATTCTGAACAAGTCGTATAGATGAATCCTACAACAGGAATCTATTGTGTCTGGATTCCTTCGCTCAGCAGAACTCGTCTCGGGTTCGTCCATGCTGTAGCAGGCATGTGTTAGGACTTCACGTTTTTCATGTCTGAATGATACTCCGTTGCGTGGACAGACTCCATTCATCCACTGGGGACGCGTGGATCGCTTCCACCTTTTAGCTATTGTAAAAACGCTGCTGTGGCCCCCCTTTCTCTCGAGACCTATGAAATCAGCATGAGTGGAGGGAGCAGAGCTGGTGGGCGTGACTACCGCACAGGCGCTGATCCTGGATGGGCTCCGGGCAGGGCTGGCAGGACCCTCAGCATCCACTGGAGTTTCCACAACCAGCGAGTGGAACCCACACCCCAGATGCTGTTGGGCTTTCCAGGGCCTCTGGTGCCAGGTCCCTGTGACTTCCGGCAGGGCAGAGCTCCCTCCTGCTGGGTGCAGGTGACTCGGACAGGTCCCGAACTTCTGGCCTCTATGCGTGGGGAGGCTCTGGCTGCCCCTTCAGGTGACAGGTCCAGGCTGCCTAGCTCTTCTTGAGCATATTTGGGGTCAGAGGACCTCTGTGGGGCTGTGGGCACATGCGGGCTTCTAGGGTGGGTCGTGGGTGCTGTTAAATTAAGTTTGGCCTGAAGCTGCCCCCATATGTAGTGAACTGCAACCTACCGTGGGATGTAAACAAGTTGCAACCTAACTAAATGTGTTCAGGTGGTCCCTGACACTGGTTTGATTTATGATTTTTTTGGTTTTTCAATGGGTTTATTGGGGCATTAAATGCATTTTTTGACTCATGATTTTTTCCTACTTACGATGCATTTATTGGGCCATAACCTGATTGTAAGTTGAGGGGCCTCTGGTATTCTTTCAACAAGTAGCTGAGTTTCAGCCAATCACAGCAGCCAAGCTTCAGCCAATCACAGGCTGCCAACAGATCAGACCACACCCACATGAGGCAGACGTCCAGCTGTAGCCAATCAGGCTGTTTCTGTGCCTCACTCTGAGTTCTGTCTGTAAGTGCTGCCGGCCCGTGTTTCCGGGTGGGACTTGCTGAACCTCTAGAGGTTCCGGGTGCTGCCTGATTTGTGAATTGTTGTTTACTCAAGTAAACTGCTAAATTTAATTTGTCTAAAGATTGTTTTAAACGGTGCTTGAGATCTGCAGTTTAGTAGGTGGGAATGGGCCTGCGTCCTTCTTTTCCTGAGTTTCAGGCCAGACCCCTGGCCACACTGCTCTGTAGTCTGGGAGCTAGATGACCATGCATGGTGGAGGCAGAGTGGCCTGTGTCAGGGTGTCTTGCTGGGGCTTACTATAGCCCATAACTGATGAGCGGTGAGGCGGCCATGGAAGACGCAGCAAATGAGAAAATCCTGTGAAAGGCAGTGTCCACCAGGGCTAGACACCTGTGGTCATGCAGCCTGCCTGTCCAACCTGCCCTGTGCAGAATAAGCCAGAAAACAGCCTGAGGAAGGTTCCTAGTGAAATCTCCACAGTCTTAAGGGTTGAGCCTTAAAGAGTTAGATCCTTTATCCCAAGATTTAGAACAATTCCAAGTGCTTGTGTGTTCCTCTGTGTTCTCACAACTTAATGAGAAACAAATATCACAAACAAACCAATGAGTGATTCATATGACCAAATGTTGGCTCCACTTAGCTGTCTTTTCTTCAAATGTGCATTTTCTTCTTTTGTAGACAGTGCTCGAAGGGGATGGGCAAAGACAAAACTGAGGGAGGACAACAGGGGACGGTGCTCCGCTGCCTTCAGCAGAGCGTGGTGCAGCTTGACCTGGTAAATGTTTCTGGCCAGACAAGAGGCACTTGCACTTCTCAGCTTCCCGCAGAGCTGAACATTTGATTTCACCCTTTAATGCATCTTTCTGGAAACCCAGAACTTGAGTCTGTGCTCCATACAGGGAAGCAACACTATAGCTGGGAGTTAGGGAAATTTCTGTCTAATTTGGAGAAAATCTAAGAACGGCCAAAATAGGGGTTGCGTATGGGGCCTAACATGGTATGGGAAGGGGAAAAGCGGGGTGGAGATGAGACGTCTCCACCTAGGAAGCAGACGCCCCCCCTGCCCATTCCTCGTCTACACTGGCAGCAGTTGGACGGCTTATGGCAGAGGGTGACCCAAGCACAGCTCTGAGATGGAGCCCAGGGCTCTGGATTTATGATGGCACCAGGACAGATCCAAGTCAGGAAGGACGAAAGTGTTTCCTGCTGGGTTCTTCCTCCCCCTGCACAGACCAAACCAATTCTCCAAGACCATGGCTTTGCAATAAAGAGTTTAATTAACATGGGGCTGGCTACGCCACTCGGGAGAGAGAGTCACTACTCAGATCAATCTCCCTGAAAATTTAGAGGCTAGGGATTTTCAACAATAGTTTGGTGAGCAGGGGGCTGGGGAATGGGTGCTGTTGATTGGCTGGGGATGCAGTCTTAGGGATGGAAAAGGGTCCTTGTGCACTGAGTCTGCTTCCGGGTGGGGGCTGCAGAAGCAGTTGAGCCCGGAGTCACGGGTCAGAGCGGGGCAGTCATCAGAAATGCAGAAGTCTGTAAAGACATCTCAAAAGGCCAATCTCAGGTTCTACAACAGTGATGTGACCCACAGGAGTAACTGGAGACATTGCAAATCTTGTGACCTCTGGCATAATGGCTGGTCATCTTTTTTGCCTACATCTTAGCAAAATTCGGGTGCCTCTCATCCTCTTAACCTGGTGGTCTTTCATTAGGTTTACAAAGGTGGTTTAGTTTTGGAAGAGGGGTCTTATCATTTAAACTATAAACTAATTTCTCCCAAGTTAGCCTGCCAAGCCCAGGAATGACCAGGGGCAGTTTGGAGGTTAAGGGTAAGATGGGGTTGGTTAGATCTCTTTCACTGTATACTTTCCCCACTGTTATAATTTTTGCAGAGGTTTCAGAAAGGATTGCCATAAAGGTCAGAGCATGAAGAGATGATTTCTCCCTGGAGTACCGGAGCTCAGGAGTCGGCAACATAGCCAGTACTGGAGCTTCCCTGTCAAAGGAACCCTTGCCATTCCCCAAGGACAGAGCATGAGGTTCCTGCCTCTCATTTCTCTTATGTTCTTCCCCACATCTGAAATGTGCCCCAACCATCGCCATCTGTTTCCAACTCAACCATCTTTCTAGAGCTGGAAAGCACTCTTGCATGAGAACTGTTTCCAATACCATCCAAATTTATGCGGCCTCTTGCCTACTTTGACATAATGAACAGGGTCTGGCAAACAGATTCAGAAAAGCTTAGTAAACGTTTGTTTCAAATCGATTTCCGTTGCGTTGACTTTCTTAAGTGTTCCCACTGGGATGGGCCACCCCATCCTTCTTGAGTCAGAAGCACAGACGTTCCACTGGAAATCCCCAGAGGACCCAGGCAGCCGAGGGAGGCGGGGGCTGAGCCTTTCCCGCATGACTCACTGTGGTCACCCTGTGACCCACTTCCACTGTGAGTTTTGGCTGAATGGATTCTCATGATCCTTGTTTCACCATGGTCACCACCTCACTGGAAAAGCAAGGCTGAAGGAAGCCAGTCAGAGCCAAACGCCAAGCTGCAGAATGACACTCCGGAGAGGGGACAAGAGGAACTGGGGGAAGGGACGGCCCCTCCATGCTGTGGCGTGACCTGGGCTGTTTTTCTCCTCCAAACCACAATCCTTCCCTAGCTGTAGAATTGCAGGTCCCATGACGAATGGGGACAGAGAGCCAGGGTGGGGAAGGGTGGCCTGCCCAGGGCCACTGAGGCTGTGGCTCGGGAGTAGGTCCACAGCCCTCCACCTTCAGAGCCCTGTGACTGGCACATCAGGAAAAGTGAGGCATGGGCTCTCTCAGAAGAACTTCTAAAAATGAGCTCTTCAACATGACTTACTAACTTTTTAATAAATACCTTCACCTATGCAACCCTTTAACCTTTAGAAAGTTTTGGATGCAGCTGCTTTGGCAGCCTCTGTGATTGTTGCACCCTGGTGTGTGGTATCTCCTTGTGCTTGCTAAAGGCAGGTGGGGCTGCTGAACCTGACTTTCAGTCCAGGATCAAGAAGCAATCCCTTAAATTGGAAAGACAAAACATCCCATGACTTGTACAAAACTCAGAGTATGAAATGTACAACTCTACTAAGCAAACATTATGAAAACAACGACACTCTGGATTTTTGTTGTTGTTGTTTTAACAACTCCATGTGAGAAAAAGAACAATGAGGAGCATGAAACAACCACGTGACCTGTCCACAGAGAGATTGAGGGACGGGCTCAGGGGAATGTCCACGTCCACATGACCTGTCCACAGAGAGACTGAGGGATGGGCTCAGGCCAACGTCCATGACCACATGACCTGTCCACAGAGAGACTGAGGGACGGGCTCAGGGGAATGTCCATGTCCACATGACCTGTCGACACAGACACTGAGGGACAGGCTCAGGGGAACATCCATGTCCACATGACCTGTCCACACAGACACTGAGGGATGGGCTCAGGGGAATGTCCACATCCACACGGCCTGTCCACAGAGACACTCAGGAATGGACTCAGGGGAATGTCCACATCCACACGACCTGTCCACAGAGACACTGAGGGATGGGCTCAGGTGAACGTCCATGTTCACACGACCTGTCCACAAAGACACTGAGGGATGTGCTCAGGCAAACGTCCATGACCACACGACCTGTCCACAGAGAGATTGAGGGATGGACTCAGGCAAACGTTCATGTCCACATAACCTGTCCACACAGACACTGTGGGATAGACTCAGGCAAGTGTCCATATCCACATTACCTGTCCACAGAGAGACTGAGGGATGGACTCAGGGGAATGTCCACATCCACATGACCTGTCCACACACACACACACAGACACACACACACACACACTGAGGGATGGGCTTAGGCGAGTGTCCATGTCTACACGACCTGTCCACACACACACTGATGGACGGGCCCAGGCGAGTCTCCATGTCTACACCACCTGTCCATATAGACACTGAGCAATGGGCTCAGGTGGGCATTCATGTCTACACAGCCTGTCAATAGAGCCACTGAAGAATGGGGCTTGGGGAAGCGTTTATGTCCTGGTGTCATTACTTGTAACCTTGGGTTATTTAAAACTTGGACATGGACAAGTAGGAAAGAGATGGGGCCATTCAGCATCACACTGGGGTATGGTATGCCAGCTTCTTGTCATGTTAGTGCTGTGGACCTGTGAACCTGTGGACCTGTGGACCTGTGGACTGGAGGACCGGTGAGCCTGTGAATGTGTGGACCTATGGACCTGTGGGCCTCTGAACCTGTGGACCACTTTACCTGTGGACCTGTTTACTTGTGGACCTGTGAACCTATGAACTCACATATGTGTGAACCTGTGGACCTCTGAATCTGTGTACCTGTGAACCTGTGTACTGTGGACATGTGAACCCATGGACCCATGGACTGTGTGTGAACCCATGGACCCATGGACTGCTGGACCTGTGGACGTGTGGACCTGTGAACCTGTGAGTGTGTAGATCTGTGACCTGTGGATGTGTTGTGGGTGTGTGGACCTGTGAGTTTGTGGACCTGTGAGTGTGTCGACCTGTGGGTGTGTGGACCTGTGAGGTGTTGGGCCTGTGAACCTGTGGCTGTGTGGGCCTGTGGGGTATTGGGCCTGTGAACCTGTGTGCTCGTGTTTCACATCATGGTTCATTCAGGGTCCGGTTCTGTGAAGTTTCCTGTCTCTCTCTAGGAAAGGTGCCCGGAGCCTCTGTTGGGCGGAGCGCCGTGCTGCTGGGCTCAGCTTGTCTGCTGTGCAGAGTGCAGCGTTTTGCCCCACACCCTCCCCTGACAGTGTCTCTCCTGACGCCCTGCTGTCCCTGCTCCTCCGACACCTCCTGCACCGGCCCTGCCATCTCCCGCTGAAGAGAGACTCAGCTCTGTCCTCACCCTGCATTTGGAGAGGAGCATGTTTCTGACTTTTCGAACATTTACTTTGACACTGAAGATGCACAAGAGGTGCAGCCTCTGTGGAGAGCCAGTCGGGAACACGGCGAGGCCACATCACCCGCTCGGGGGACAGGAGCCGCAGGACCCACCTGCAGGGAGCTGAGCCCCAGCACCTTCGTTTGGACGTCTCCCTAGCACGGTGCTACCTGCCCAGGCTGTGAGCAGGGATCAGACCCCACTCCGTGGGTTTAACAGGAAAGCCCAGCCGTAAGTTGGGCGGCTTGGATCTTTCTAGGCAGGAGCACCCATTCTTTCCAGTCACAGAAGTAAATTTCTTCAAGGGAGATGTGGGATAAAGCTCAAAGCCTTACTATGTGATCCCACCGCCCTCCCTGACCCTGTCCGCTGGGCACCCGCGTGGCGGGGACTCAGCCCCCCGGAGATTGCCGTGTGGGCGACAGAACAGAGGTGAAGGCAGAGTGCTTCATCTTTCACGTCACATAAAGGGAGAAACGGTTATTTTGAAAAGTGGCTGCACTTTAGCTGACAGCCTGAAGAAGGATGGAAGGTTTCCTGCGGGGGAAGACCCGTGTCTTTGGTTGGGAATCCCCTCCTGGAGTTGTGGGTTGTGGAAGCTGAGGGTCTGTGCCTTCAGCCAGCTGGGAGAGTGACAGGGAGCTGCGGGCTCTGCCGCCAAAGCCGCAGAAGCGCTGAGCGGGCACTGGGGGGCTGTGGTCCTGGGAGAGACGCGGGGGGAGCCAGGCGGCTTCAGGTGCTGGGCCTTGCCAGGTGTGCACCGTGGTGCATCGAGGGCCAGGTGTGGGCCTGCGGTGGGTTAGGGTGTGATGTCTTTGCCCACCAGCTGCAGACATCCGGGGCCACTACGGCCACCCCAGCCACGGCACAAGTGCACCCCCGGGTTGGGGCAGGGGCAGCGTGGGGGCTGCCTACACCTCATCTGCCACCCATCATGGGCAGGGAGGGTCCTGTGTGGTGAGACCTGCAGGCCTTCAGGCCCAGACTTTAAACAAACAGAACCAGTGGGCAACCACAGTGCCCATCAGGGTGGGCACCGCCCCCCGGCCCCCCTGCCGGGCCCACGGTCCACACTTGGGGAGGTTTGTGAAGAAGCCCGGGCCGCGCGGGGAGCTTCCATCCAGCCTGCAGGCCCCGACCTCTGCTGCTCTTGAGAGAAGCCCGAGGCCGCCTGAGCGCCTGAGCGTTCCCATCTGTGCGAGCAAACCAGGAAGGCCACGTCCTCTCCATAAATGGAAACATTTTGAGGGGGCCACAGACCACTGCCAAGCGGCACGGCGGTGACTAAGCCCGGCGGGAGGAGAGGGTGTTGCCTGGCCCGAGTTCTGGGACCGCGTGGGGGCTGTGGGGCGGGCACCAAAGGCTGCTAGTTCTCGAGCCTCTCTGAAGGCAGCGGCAGTGGAGATTTACTCACCCCGTTCCTCAGAGAGGCTTCTGGTGAAAGGCTGGATGTGGGGAGTCTCCGCTGGAAAAAGGAAATCTCACGTTTGCCCTCCTCAGAGTGAGGACTGAGGGGCGCTGGCGAAGACGAAGGGAAGCCGCCCCCCTGTGGACTCAGATGCGCGTTTGCAGTCATCACAAGCAATCGAGTATCCACAGATTTGGTCAATTTAATAAAAAATAGGCCAGGAAGATAATGAGTGTTTTTTTAAAATAGTTTTAAATCTATCGCTATGTGAACTCAGGTTTTTAGTTTAAAACCATCATTTTCTTTCTTTTTTGTTTACTTTCCATCATGTCCCACTTTGCTCAGGGTTCTGTGGCCCCAGCTCACGGCTGACGTCATCACTGATGGTTGTGCACAGAAGAAACAGCAGACCAAGGCGTCCTGCGCAAAGGGTCCCCAGCTGGAGGGGAAAGGCTGAGCCTTGCAGGAGGGACGCTCCTCGCTGCTGGTGGATGCCGGAAGTCTCCAGGCATCTCCAGCCCTGTCAGGCGGTGGGAGGGGGCAGCACATGTGGGTGGCTCTGCCCAGGGTCACTGAGGAGTCCTGGACATGAACCTTCCAGGGAATCAGCAGGCAGGGTCGGGGCCAGGCACGCACTCCCCTTGCAGAGAGGAGGCCCCCGGGAGGTCACTTGCGCTGAGCTGCGCGGGGAGCGGGTGCAGGATCCAGGCCCAGTCCTGCCCCACCCGCCTGTGGGCACACAGCTGCACCTCGTTTCCCAGCCTCCTCTCTGTTGAGCAGGACCCAGTGATGGGCACCACTTCCAGGCTTGACCCTCGGCCCAGCTCCCACCACGCGCAGCTGCTAATTTTTGTACTTTTTGTAGAGACGGTCTACGTGGGAGTTTCACCATGTTGCCCAGGCTGGTCTTAAACTCCTGGGCTCAGGCAATCCACCCACCTCGACCTCCCAAAGTGCTGGGATTACAGCTGCGAGCCACCACGCCTGGCCTATTTTCTTAGATTTATCCCTAAGTAATACATATTCCTATCCCCACCTCAGGGGGCAGGGGGCTTCGAGGAACAGCCCCAGGGTGCTGGGTGGGCAGAGCCATTGGGGCCAAGGAGCCTGAATCCCGAGGACCACATGGAGCAGAAGGCCAGTCTGGGGCCGGCAAGAGCCACAGCGAGCCTGTGTGCGCAGACGTCTGCTACTCGTCCTGTCCCAGGGCCTCGCCTCCCAGCTCACCAGGTGCTCCTCCTGTGACCCCACGCGCCGCCTCCTGGCCTCTCAGTGTGGCCGGCTCAGCACTGCCTGGTGGGGATCTGGCCGCTGGGGAGGCTCTGAGGGGATGTCAGCCTGAGGTCTCCATGGCAGGACCGAGGTGCGATGGCTCATAAGCTCCCAAGGGAGAGTCCAGACCACCAGCCGGTTCTCAGCCCCTTCATGAGGCTCCCAGACCCACAGGGAAAGGCCGAGGGCTTGGGCCAGACCACTCCATCCTGAACCTGCAGGTTCCCTGAGCGGGGCAGAGGGAAGCAGGACGTGTGCAGGGCAGAGGGAGGGAGGGGGCTGTGTGGAGCAGAGAGAGGGAGGGGGGCTGTGTGGGGCAGAGAGAGGCGGGGGACTGTTTGGAGCAGAGGGAGGGAGGGGCTGTGCAGGCAGAGGGAGGCAGGGGTGTTGTGTGGAGCAGAGGGAGGGAGGGGCGCTGCGTAGGACAGAGGGAGGGAGGGGGCTGTGTGGTGCTGAGGGAGGCAGGGGGGCTGCATGGGGCAGAGTAGAGGGGCTGTGTGGGGCTGAGGGAGGCGGGGGACTGTTTGGAGCAGAGGGAGATAGGGGCTGTGCAGGGCAGAGGGAGGCAGGGTCTATGTGGGGCAGAGGGAGGCAGAGGCTGTGCGGGGCAAGCCAGATTCCATTCAGAGAAGGAGAGTGGCGAAAGGAATGTGTGTGTTTGGGCCAGATGCGGCCATGTGGGCCAGGAGCTGGGGATTCATCTGAAGTCCTGCCAGAGGGGTCTGCAGGGAGGGCTCCAGCACAGACCAGGCCTGGGCACAGACTGACCCCAGGGCTTGGAGGGCATGGGTTAGAGGGGTCAGAGGCCCATGGGCGGTGCTGATCCCTGGCCTGCCATCAGGGCCGTCCCTCTCCGCTCCGCTGTGTCAGCGTGGGGCCGACCGGCACACTGCATACCTGGGAGCCCCATCACAGATTCTAGCAGTGAATAACTGGAAATTGAGAAATGAAAAAAGCCTTATTGTAGCATCAAAGAAAGGCCTTACAATAGCATCAAAGAAAATGTATTACTTAGCAATAAATCTAAGAAAATAGGCCAGGCTCATGCCTGTAACCTCAGCACCGTGGGGGGCCGAGGTGGATGGACTGCTTCAGCCCGGGAGTTTAAGACCAGCCTGGGCGAGGTGGAGAAACCCCAGTCTCTACAAAAAATACAAAATTAGCCGGGCGTGATGGCGGGTGCCTGTAGTCCCAGCTACTGGGGAGGCTGAGGTGGGAGGATGGCTTGAGTCCAGGAGGTTGAGGCTGCAGTGAGTCAAGATTGCTCCCCTGTACTCCAGCCTGGGTGACAGAGAGAAACCTTGTCTCAAAAAAAGAAGAAAGAAAAAAAGAAAATAGGTACAAGATCAGTACATTGAGTACTAAAAATCATTGCTGAGAATTAAAGACCTAAAAAGTAGAGAAATATATTGTATTCATGAATTAGGAAACTCAACTTTTTAAGCTTAGAGTTTTTCCTTAAAACTCATTAAATCTTTGATATTTCAATTTAATGTGATGCCAATCAACGTCTTTTTCATGGACATCAAAAAGCTGATTCTAAAATGTATATGGCAATTCAAAAGGCATTGAATAGATAAAGTAATCTTAGAACAAAGTTGTATGTTTTAAACTACTTAATTTTAAGACTTACTATAAAGCTACAGTAAATAAGACTGTGGTATTGGTGTAATACCAAATGTGTGTGTGTGTGTGGCCTATGTAGTTAATTTAATGCAAATTAAAACCACAGTGACACACCAGTGCACACCCACTGGAACGTCTAAAATTAAGACACCAGACGTTGGTTGGGGGTTGCGGGGCCTCCAGACAGTGACACAGCGGTGGTGGGAGTTGAAGTGTCACAAGCACTTGGCAGTTTCATAAAACGCTGAGTTTATCCTCACCTGATGACTCAGCCATTCCATTCGCAAGGATTTCCCTAAGACACATCAAACTCATTCCACACAACGGTGTGTACAAGGATGTTCACAGCAGCTTTACTGATGACACCTAAAATGCACCAACAGCCCTGTCCACGCCCAAGGGAACCACCGCAGCAGGAGGGGTCTGTTCCCAGGACGGACCCTGCCCAGCTGTGAGTGGCCAACGACTGCTCCACGCAGCAGCAAGGAGGAATCACGGAGGGACAGGGGCTGGGCACGGAGGCGTCCAAGCGCATGATTCCATTTCTGTGCAACTCCAGGAGCGACCAGGGTGGCGGCAGTGACGACTGGGAGGCGGGCAGTGACTGAGAGGTGGGCTGTGGGTGACGGGCAGTGACCGAGAGGCAGGCTGTGGGTGACGGGCAGTGACCGAGAGGCAGGCTGTGGGTGATGGGCACATTCCACGGCTCCACTGTGGCTGTGGTTCCACGGCAGGTGCACCTGCAAGAAGACATCAGTCTACCCTTAAGATCTGCACTTCCTCTTATGTAAGTTACACCTGGATGCGATTGACTGTGAAAGTTAAAAAGCACCTGTGTTTGTGACCTGCGAGAGGGTGGCCTTCTCCTCGTGGCTGCAGCGGCTGTGGAGAAACCAGGTGTGGCTGGTGTCTTAGTGCGGCCGCTGCAACCACGAGGAGACCACAGACGTGGCAGCTTCAGCAGGAGACATTTATCCTCTCGCATCCGGAGGCTGGAAGGCCAACACCAAGGTGCTGTAGGGCTGGGCTTGGTGAGGCCTCTTCCCAGCTGGCAGGCGGCTGAGCACACTGGTGTCACTGGGGCCACAGCCATAGCCGACCGGGGCTTCATCCTCATGACGTCATTTAACCGTCATCACTTCCCAGAGGCCTCATCTCCAGACACAGCTGCACTGGGGGCAAGGCTGTCAACCTGTGAACTGGGGAGAACACAAATGTTCAGTCCCCCGAGTTGGGGTGTGAGTCTGAGGACGTCACAGGCGCCGCGGCCCTGCTGCGAGTCTGAGGACGTCACAGGCGCCGCGGCCCTGCTGCGAGTCTGAGGACGTCACAGGCGCCGCGGCCTTGCATCTTTTCCCAGGCACACAGACCACGTCTTTCCACAGGGCTGTGAGGATAAAGAGCGGGAGAAACCGTGGAGACGGGAGGGAAGGGTTGGTGCCGGATGAGGGAAGGCGTCGCGCCAGGCCAAGAAAACACCAGGCGGTTCAGATCTTTGGCGAGGAAGGGCTGGCATTTCTATCTGGAAAAAGATGCTGAGAAAGCGTTGGAGGCTTGTCACACTGGGGCCCCTGGGGCTCCGTTCTCTGAGGCTCCTTCTTGCAGGACTCTGGATGCAGACGCCCCATGCCAAGGGGCTGCCGAGCCCGGACAGTGACCGAGGGACCTGCTCCCCACACTGTGGTCTCACGACCCCACCCCACGCCCATAGATCTTGGGAACTGTGAAGAGCTTCTCTTTGCACAAGTTATGTCTATCAACATCGATTATATCAGAAATTAAAACAGAAATCCCAAAATACCGATGTATTGATCCATCTCACACTAACAAGGATAAACCCACCACATTTTCACATAATATGTTTTTAATTAAAACAATTAAATTATCATTTGCCAAACAGAAGATCTGTGAGGAGTATGCACTGTTTTTCATTTTTCCCAGTCTCTTTGGTGTCTGGCTTCACAGGAGACAGCTGGTTCTCGGAGCTGCTTTTGTGTTCAAGCTGTTGCGATGGGGTTTTGGGTAAATCTGTGGAAAGTCTGGCCTCACCACGCACTTGGAGGGAGGAGTGCCTCGGCAGTCCTCTCAGATAACTGTGGATAAGGTTCGATTTGATCCCCAAACTCGACAAGGGGTCCTGTCTTAAAGGTTTATTGCAACGTGAGATCTGAAACTACATCGTAGGTTTTGTACTTGGAACATTTGTGAGAGTGAGAATAAGAAAGACAAGTAGTGTCTCAGTTTCATCATCAAATTAAGTTGGGCCTCACAGATCCCCCCAGAGCATCTCAGGAACCTCTGGGGTCCCCAGACTGCACTTTGAGAACTGCCGTCCCAAGTTCTTGTGTCCCCTCCTCCCAGGCCAGCCAGCCCCGGGTGTGGGGGGTGCTCCAGGAGCCCACCACGGTGTTTCAGTCTGGCCTGGAGTGGGGGCTACAGGTGAGGGATCTGCAGAATGGGGTCCTCCACACGGGGTCTGCGTGGCTCAGAGCAGCGCAGGGCTGGGCAGGCCTCTCAAGAACCCGGAGCTGGTCCAGGGCAGAGCCAGGAGCTGACTTGGGGCCCTGCCTGTGGGGGCCTCTCCCATCACAGCTGCCCAGGCCACCGTGCAGCCGCTGGGGACTGTCCTGCTGGCAGGGTTGGGGCGCAGGGCCAGATGCTTTGCTATGTGCTGACCACCAGTGACCACCGCAGCAAGTGGTCTGAAGTGGGCTGTGTGTGGAAATGGCTGTGCGCCCTGCAGAGGTCCCAGGTTCTCCACTTGCCCTCTAGTCCACATCAGGGAGCTCCGGTGGCTGCCCCACCTCAGAACCTGCACCGTGCCCTGCCCAGCTCTGGGAGGGGGCTGCAGGTTCTGGCCCCTTTGCTGTGCCTGGCGGCCCCTGCCCTGCTGTGCCTTCGCTGTGCCCGGCGGCCCCTGCCCTGCTCTGCCTTGGCTGGGAAGAGCTTCTGCTTGTGGAGCGAAGAGGGGAGCGGTGTCTGCCTTCGACTGAGCATCCCCTGACCCTGGTCCGTCTTATTTCCGAGCTTCAAGGGGTCTGATTCCAGAGCCGACGGGACCAGCCGGTTTCACAAAAGGAGCTGTCGGCTTTGCTGTCCCTGTGCCACCTTGGGGGTCCGATGGCGTGTGTGACGAGGCCAGGCCCCTCTTCCTAGACCCCAGTGTCGCCGGCCTGGCTCCCCAGGACAACGTGACACCCCAATGAGAGAGGATGCCAAGGGCTGCCAGGGTGCAGCCAGTGCTCCTGACTTGTGGGTGACCTGGCCTCACTTCGGGGACCAAGGGGGGAAGCTGTCCACCAGCCATGTTTGGAAAGCCTGCCCAGGATGGTCAGGGTGCTGTCCACTCACCACCGTGCTCCGAGGACCCTCCTTAGTGAGCCCTGCCCCAGCTGTGGGCACAGGGAGTTCTGTGGCGGGCCCGGAGGATGGTTGCTCATTGTGGGGTTGCCGAGGCTGGAAGCCCTCCCGTACAAACACACTTCGTTCACTGGCCGCGTGGTGGAGGGTCTGCCATGAGGGCACAGTTTCTTCATTCTGAGCCGTGGGCTGTGCCTCGGGGCCCTGTCCTCCAGGTCAGACACCCAGCGGACACTGGAGCGTTGACCTCCAGGGACGAGAGTGCCAGGTCCCAAGAGTCTGGGTCAGGTGCCGGGAGGTCTGGGGATGCTGGGGCCACAGCAGGATGGGTCCTGGCCAGGGGCCTGTCCCCCTGACCTCCTGGCTGTGGGACTTGGAAAGCCGACTGGGACCTCTTATTCTTTAAAAAGAACCTGATCATCCATCATACCCCAGGAAGCCCTCTTCAAGCCCAGCAGGCATTTCCTGCTCGGGGCTGGGCTGTCTCCAGGTGTGCGTGCTGAGCAGAACATTCTCCTGGTTGGAAAATCCACGTGTTCACCTCACGCCTGTGAACAACAGATCTATAGGAAGGGAAGGAGATCAATAAACAAATCGTCTCCCCCAGGAGGAAGCATTAGGTGATTACACAAAGAACTGATTTGATGAACTGCGCTGGAAGCGGTGGTTTGTGTGTGTAATATGCTGTGGAACTGTCCTCCCCAGCCTCCTGTTCGGCGTTCTTCTAACCCCCCGATAAGCAGCTGCAAAATGTGTCAGGCCAACGGGAGAGAGGCCAAGTGCGGCCTCTGGCCCGTGTCTTCATCGTCTCCAGGCCTCTCCTGACTGTCCAGCTCATCTGCCTACATTTTCTCAGGAATTGGATCTGCAGATGTCTGGTTATGCAATTCCTTCCCATTTTCGGCCAGAGAAGTTACTCAAGTTGGTTTGGAGGGAGCTTTGCACAGATTCGGCCAGCTGGGCTTGGCGCGAAGCCCTGGGGCTCTCTGGGACAGAGGAGGGATGCAGTGTGAAGCCTCTTCCTGGGAACCGGAGTCAGGAATCCTTTCCAGAGGCCCCAGTCACCCTTTCCTGAGTGGTGCCGGAGGAGGAGGCCCTAACTACTCTCACTGCAGGGGGCTGCCCCTCGCGCTGGGCCAAGTGGGGGAAGGTGGACAGGGAGCTGGTCAGCAGGGTAGAGGGCGTGGAGAGCGGATGGATCCACAGCATCCATCACCCCAAAAGACCCCTCATACCATCTGCAACAAACCGCCCCACCTCATACAATCACTGACTGGTGCTTTGTCACCGTAGATGGGTTTTGTGTGTGGATTTCCTGTGGTGGAATAAGACAATATGGACTCTTCTGGCCTTGGCATTTGTTTCTGAGGTGCATCCAAATGTGAGTGCCAGGCCGATGGTGGTGGTGGCTCACACCTATAATCCCAGCTCTTTGGGAGGTCGAGGCGGGAGGATCACCTGAGGTCAGGAGTTCAAGACCAGCCTGGCCAACATGGTGAAACCCTGTCTCTACTAAAAACACAAAAATTAGCTCGGCACGGTGGTGGGCACCTATAATCCCAGCTACTCGGGAGGCTGAGGCAGGAGAATTGCTTGAACCCGGGAGGCAGAGGATGCGGTGAGCTGAGATCGTGCCACTGCACTCCAGCCTGGGCGACAGAGTGAGACTCCATCTCAAAAAACAAAAACAAAAAAATAAAAAATGAAAAACACCTGTGATTGCTGAATGTGCCCCGAATGTCCCCCAAATGTTCCCCGGCATGGCTGTGCCACAGTTGCTCTGGTTTGGGGTTCATTGTGATGAAGCCTGCTGTGAACACTTGGGCCTGAGCCTTGGTGAGGATGTGTCCTCCTGTTTCTTGCGGGTAAACATGTGGACTCGAGTGGCCGGGGTATGAGGCAGGTGCGTGTTTAACTTCCTGTGAAGCTGCTGGTTTATCAGGGTGGTTGCACCGTCTTGCGTTCTCACCAGTGGTGTGAGAGTTCCGGTTCCTCCATGCCCTCAGCAAACACTTGTTACTGAAGTTTCCGCTATTGTTGTGGGTGTGCTGTGGGCTCTGATCGCGGTTCTCCTCTGTGTGTCCCTGGTGGTGGATGGTCTGAGCTCTGGTTCCTGAGTACACTGGCCAATTGCGTGTGTATCTTCTTTCAGGCAGTATCTGTTCTAATTATTTCTCCCTTTCTTTCTTTTTTTTTTTCTTTTTAAACTTTTTGTATTTTTTGTAGCGATGAGGTTTTGCCATGTTGCCCAGGGTCACCTTGAACTCCTGGGCTCAAGCAATCCTCCCACCTCAGCCTCCCAAAGTGCTGGGATTATAGGCAGAAGCCGCCATACCCAGCCTTTTTTTTTTTTTAAACGTTTGAGTTTTGAAATAATTTTACATCTCTCAGAGAAGCTGCAATACAGAGTTTTCATATGCTCTTCAACCAGTGTTTTCAATATTATCCTATATAACTATCAAAATCAAAGCATATCAAAACCAAGAAACTGACATTGGTACCAAACTGTTCACTGAGCTACAGATCTTGTTCAGATTTTGTCAGTTTTTTACATGTAGTTTTTCTGTTCGTAGTTCACAAACATATGGATTTGTGCAACTATGATCACAATCGGGATATATGACTTTCCTTCATTTTTCAGTCACATTCTGCCCCAAACCCTGACCCCTGGCAACTACTTATCTGTTTTCTAGCTCTACAATTTTGTTATTTCAAGGATATTATGTAAATGAAACTATATAGGATTTTATATATATATATAGAGAGAGAGACTGGTCTTTCCCGTTGAGTATAATGCATTTGAGATCCATTAACTTGTTGCATGTCTCAGTAGTTGTTCCTTCACGTTACCGAGTAGTATTCTCTGTGTGGATGTCCACGTTTATTTACCCCGTCAACTGTCAAAGAGCATTTGCATTCCTGGAATAAATCCTACATCATCGTGGTTTATAATTCTTTTTATATTTCTGTATTCGATTTGCTAACAGTTTGTGATGATTTTTGCATCTTTGTGCATGACAGATATTAGTGCGCCATTTTAAAATGTTGCTTTTGTCTTCTTTTGGTGTCAGGGTAATGTTGGTTTCATATAATCACACAGAAAGTGCTCTTTCTTCTATTTTCTGGAAGATATTAGATAGGATCGGTGCTATTTCCTCTTTAAATGTTTGGTAGAATTCGCCAGATGGTGAAACCATCTGGGCCAGGATTTTCTTTTTTGGAAGGCATTTTAATCAAGGAATTTATTAAAGAAATTCCATTTCTTTAAGAGTTGTAGAACTATTTGGATCATCCATTCCACTTGGAGATGTTTTGGTAGCTTGCTGTTTTTGAGTAATTGGTTAATTTCATCCAATGTGTTGAATCTCTGTGTGTAGATTTGCTTGTAGTATTCTGTTTTCCTTTTAATGTCTACAGGGTCTATAATTTTGATATCCCTTCTTTTATTCCCGATATTATTTATTCTCTCATTTTTTTTCAGTTTTGCTAAAGCTTTATGGATTTTATTGTCTCAGAAACCAGCTTTCTTTTCATTGATTTTCTCCATCATGTTTTAAGTTTCATTGATTTCTGTTCCTTTGTTCTACTTGCTTTGAGTTTATTTTGCTGTTTTAAAATAATTTCTTCAGGTGAAAGCTTGAATTATTCTTTTGAGATCTTCTTTTGTAACAGAGACATTTAGTGTTATAAATTTTCCACCAAGCACTGCTTTAGTTGCATACTTCAGGTTTTGATATACTTTCATTTTTGTTTGGTTAAATATTATCTTTAAATTCCCTAGAGGCTTTGTCTTCGTGGATTATTTGGCGGTATGGTGCTTAACTTTCAAGCATTTTGAGGTATTCCTGTTTCTCTGTTATGATAACTATTAATTTCATTATAATCAGAGAATACACTTTGTATGATTCAATTCTTTCAGATTTATTTAAGATGAAACAAAAAGGGACAGAGGGTCTCACTATGTCACCCAGGATGGCCTTGAACTCCTGGCTTCAAGCACTCCTCCCACCTTGGCCTCCCAAAGTGCCAGGATTACAGGCACGAGACACCATGGCTGGCTGGCCTAAGACTGTTTAATGACTCTGGGCATCACCCGCCTATCTTGGTAAATGTTCCAGGTGCCCTTGAGAAGTATTTATGCTCTGCTCTGGTTGGGTGGAGTGTTCTGTAAATTCAATTAGATCAAGTTGGTTAACGGTGATGTTCAGTTCTATGCCCTTGATGATTTTCTGTCTATTTGTTCTGGGACAGAAGTGTTGAGGTCTCCAACTATAATTCTGGATTTATTCCATTTCTGTCTCATGGGTTTTGCTTCACATACTTGGAACCTGTGTTGTAAATTGTACACACACTCAGGATTGTTATATCTTTTTGGTGAATTGACCCTTTTTTTTTTTTTTTTTTTGAGACAGAGTCTCGCTCCGTTGCCCAGGCTGGAGTGCAATTACACGATCTCTGCTCACTGCAAGCTCTGCCTCCCAGGTTCATGCCATTCTCCTGCCTCAGCCTCCCGAGTAGCTGGGACTACAGCCGCCTGCCACCATGCCTAGCTAATTTTTTTTTTTTTGTACTTTTAGTAGAGACAGGGTTTCACCATGTTAGCCAGGATGGTTTCGATGACCTCATGATCTGCCTGCCTTGGTCTCCCAAAGTGCTGAGATTACAGGCTGAATTGACCCTTTTATCATCATGTAATTTTCCTCTTTGCCTCTGATAATTTTATTTTCTCTGAAGTCCACTTTATCTGCTATTAATATAGGTAGTTCAGTTTGTCAAAATTTGTGCCTGCATGATGATATATCTTTTTCTATCCTTTTAACACTGACCTACCAATATTATCTTTGAAGTGAGTTTCTTGAGGGTACACTATAGGTGGGTCATTTAAAAAAATCCATTGTGACAATCTGTCTTTTTTAATTTTTAATTTTTTTGTAGAGATAAGGTCTCACTCTGTTGCCCAGGTCGGAGTACAGTATCATGACTACATCACTGCAGCCTTGACCTCCTGGGCTCAAGCAATCCTCCCATCATGGCCTCCTGAGTAGCTGGGACCACAGGCGCAACCATATGCCTGGGTAATTTAAAAAAATCTGTAGAGACAGCGTCCCACTCTGTTGCCCAGGCTGGTCTTGAACTCCTGGCCTCAAGTGATCCTCTTGCCTTGGCCTCCCAAAGTGCTGAGATTACAAGTATGAGCCATGGCGCCAGGTCTCTGTCTTTTAATTTAGGCCAGTTACATTTAATGTAATTATTGATATGTTTGGATTCAAACCTACCATTTTATTGCTTTCTGCTTATTTCCTTCATTTCTTTGTTCTTTTGTTTTTTCATTCCTGTCTTTTTTTTTTTGGTTATTTGAACATTTTTCCGTATTTTAAGTTACCTATTGTGTTTTCGATGATATAGCTCTGTAAAATATTTACTGGTTTTCTAGGGATTACCATATGCATACTTAACCTTTCACCTTTCCTTAGAATCAGTATTTTAGCATTTCAAGTGTTTTGTGGAACTCTTGCCACCATGTAACTTCCTGGACCTGCATCTTTTATGCTGCAGTTTGTCCTAGTCGATACATCTGCATGTGCTGAAACTCCACCCAACAATATTACAGTACTTGCTTTTCATCATCACACATATTTTAAAGAACTGAAGAAGAGTCTATGACATCTCCTCAATATTTATCATTTTTGTTGCTCTTCCTTCATTCCGGATGTTCTTCTATCTGAAAAACTCTTTTAGGCATTATTTTAGGGTATATTTGCTGGCAGCCAATTTTCTTAGTTTTTCTTCATCTGAGAATGTCTCCATTTCACCCTCATCCATGAAGGATATTTTTGCTGGATTTAGAATCCTTAACTGATAATTATTTTCTTTCAGTAATTAAACAATGTACCAGGTTGGGCGTGGTGGCTCATGCCTGTAATCCCAGCACTTTGGGAGGCCGAGATGGGTGTATTACCTGAGGTCAGGAGTTCAAGACCAGCCTGGCCAACATGGCGAAACTCTGTCTGTACTAAAAGTACAAAAATTAGCTGGGCGTGTTTGCAGGCACCTGTAATCCCAGCTACTCAGGAGGCTGAGGCAGGAGAATCGCTTGAATGTGGGAGGTGGAGGCTGCAGTGAGCCAAGACTCCGTCTCAAAGTGCCACTTTTTCCTGGCTTCCTTGGTTTCTTTTTCTCTTGTCCTTTTTTTGGTTTTGTTTTTTTCACTCTGTCGCCCAGGCTGGAGTGCAGTGGCATGATCTCAGCTCACTACAGCCTTCGCCTCCCAGGTTTAAGCGATTCTCCTACCTCAGCCTCCCAAGTAGCTGGGACTATAGGCGTGCACCACGCCTGGCTAATTTTTGCATTTTTAGTAGAGATGGGCTTTCGCGATGTTGGCCAGGCTGGCCTTGAACTCCTGACCTCAGGTGATCCATCCCGCTCAGTCTCCCAGTGTTAGGATTACAGGTGTGAACCACTGTGCCCAGCTGCTTCCATGGTTCTAATGAGAAATTTGCAGTCATTTCAATTGTTGTTCTTTTATTACATATTTTTCTTTGTCTTTATTTTTCAGAAGTTAGGTTGTGATGTGTCTGTGTGATGTGTCTGAGTTGTGATCTTTCTGAGTTGTGGTGTGTCTGAGTGCGGCTATATTTGGGCTTTTCCTGTTTGGACTTCACTCAGCTTTGTGAACCTGAGAACGAGAGAAGGATTGGAGGGTCAGACTCTGCCTATGATGTGGACAGAAACTCCCTAGACCAGACCTGCCCGCAGAGACACATGTGAAGGAAGTTAGGGTTTGTAGTAAGTAGATGCCGGAACCCCGCTGGGCTAATTTTTATTTGTGACATTCTCCAAGGTACCTGACCAAGCTTGGCCAAGTGGATGGCAGTGGGAGAAAGTTCGGGGTCTGGAGGCAGGCTCTAGCTTGGGGTTGGGGGCCCTAGCCCTCGGTCCCACTGGCCGACAGGCATACTATGCTCTGGCTACTGGACCACACATGGCGGCTCGAAGGGCCTGAGTTTGGATGCTCCCTTTACTCACAGCTGATTTTCGAGGGGTCAGCTTTAAACAGATGATGTGGGTGGGCAGCACGTTGGCCAGTGTGCCCTGGTGTATTTGTCTGTTCTCACGCTGTGAATAAAGACATACCTTAGGCTGGGTAATTTATGAAGGCAAGAGGCTTAACGGACTCACAGCTCTACCTGGCTGGGGAGGCCTCACAGTCATGGAGGAAGGTGAAGGAGAAGCAAAGGTGCCATCTTACATGGTGTCAGACAAGAGAGCTTGTGTAGGGGAACTCCCCTTTATAAAACCATCGGATCTCATGAGACTTATTCACTACCACGAGAACAGCATGGGGGAAACTGCCCCCGTGATTCAATTATCTCCACCTGGCCCCGCCCTTGCTGTGTGGGAACGATTACAATTCATGGGGAGACTGGCTGGGGACACGGCCAAGTCCTAACACGTGGCACCATCAAACATACAAGAGAGGCTCACACTTCGTGGCCCTCTGCTGAGAACAAGGGGAGCTGGGCTGGGGTGGGGACAGGCGTGGGAGGGGAACGGCTCAGAGCCCATGCTGTGGGGAATGGAAAAGAGGGACCTTGGAGGCCCTGGGACCCCAGCTGCAGCTGAACGGCCCACCTGTGATAGAGAAGAAGGCCTGTGGGCTTTGAAGGTGCGGCCGCAGTGCCATTGTTCCCTGCCATGATCCCCCACAGGCCCCCTTGGTCCCTGCACCCAGCCCGTCTTCCCCGGCCTGGGGACTGACCTCAGCTGGGAAGCCGACCTGGAAGGGAGTGGCCGTGTCCCCGCTGGGTGGGGAGGGACTGAAATCAGAGGAACCTGACCCCCCGAAGGAGAGGTTGGTCAGTCAGTGGCCCCGGTGCCAGAGGCAAAGTAGGAGTGTTCACAGAGGACACCCCAAGGAGAAGATTTCAAAGGTAGAGCTGCTCTGAGGGACGCTAGGTCTGGGGTGGGAGCCCTGAGTATGCACAGGTGCCCGAGAAGGGGTTCCAGCTGCAGCAAAGAGACGGTCAGAAGATGAAGGCCCAGGGACAGCCGTGCAAACCCTGGGAGCCTCGCTCAGATGCAGGCTGCGGGGACCAGGGACGTGCAGAGGGTCCTGGGAGGGGCTGGAGGGAGGGTGGGGGGCGGGACGTGGCTCTGCACTACGGAATGGACAGGAGGGAAGGGCTGGCTCTCGGTGGGCAGTGGTGGGCTGGGGTGAGGCCCACCGTGTTGGTAACTGTTTACCCACTGGCCCTGAGGAAGAGCACCTGGGATTTGTCGTGAGTGCTGATTCCAGCTGCAAATACGCCACCTTGGGAAGCTCCTAAACGCTGCAGTGGCGTTTCCACCGTGCAGATGCAGAGGCAGAAGGCACCTTCGTGACTGTGGCATTTAACTGAATGTATTTAATTGTAAGTTTATGTAATTTTAAAAGTAACATCTGTAGGCCAGGTACGGTGGCTCACACCTGTAATCCCAGCACTTTGGGAGGCTGAGGCAGGCGGATCATCTGAGGTCAGGAGTTTGAGACCAGCTGGCCAACATGGCGAAATCCCATCTCTACTAAAAATATAAAAATTATCTGGGCGTGGTGGCCACGCACCTGTGATCCCAGCTACCCGGGAGGCTGAGGCAGGAGAATCGCTGGAACCCGGGGGGCCGAGGCTGCAGTGAGCCGAGATTGCACCACTGCACTCCAGCCTGGGTGACAGAGCAAGACTCTGTCTCAAATAAATAAATAACATCTGTGTTTAGCAACTGGCTCTCAAAGTTCTTGACAAGGAGACTCTTTGTGAGCACTCAGGGTCTGGCGGGGTGCGGGTGAGGCAGAAGGAGCTGCGTGGAGGGGTGGGTCGGGGGTGCCCAGGTTGCCGGGCAGAGTCCCTGGAGGTGAAGTCAGTGGACGTGAGGGGCCTGCAGGAATAGGCGGCGGTGTGGGCCCAGGCCCTGCTGTGCTGCGTGCGGACTCACCGGGTCCTCAGGGGGCGTCCGGGCGGCTGGCTTCCCCGTGACTCACAGGCCGGCCACACCAACGACAGGTTTTTTCCCCGGGGCCCCTCCCCGCTCTCCTCACAGAGCCAGGTCGGTGAGGCCGGCTCCTACCAGGAAGCCGCGGGTCCGCGTGGGCGAAGCCTCCAGGGACGCTTCTCCGTTTCAGGGTTGCCTGGGAACAAGCTCTCTGGCTCCCGGTGGGACGCTGACGTGGTACAGCCAGGGTTGCAGAGCAGGCTCCTCTGCTGGTTCCTGCAGCAGCCAGAGGCCCCAGTGATGCCGCAGGCCACACAGTGACCAGCAGCCTCGTCACTCACTCATTTTTCCAACAAGTCTTTGCCAAGAGGCAGCTGGGTGCCCACCTGGCACAAAGGCCTTTCTTCTTGGGGCATGGTCTGGGCATATTTTGGGGCAAGAGAGGAGAGCTTTTGACAGCAAAACTCAAGGTTGACGGCTGCTCAGAACACCAGTCGAATGCTCCAGGTGCAGTGAGCAGCATCGGGCTCGCCCTGGAAAGCCCTGTGTGTCCTCCCGCGGGCTCCATGTTTGTTCACTGTGGTCCAAAACACTTGCTCCAGGCTCTTCTCTCGCTTTGCCTCTATCCAGTCCCGGGAAAGGCACTCTGTGGTCATGAGAAGCTAGGCATGGGGCATGAATCCTGTCCTCGGTGCAGCCGTGGGGCCTGGCCGGGCTCTTGGCCATCCCGAGATACGGCTTCTGCAGACCTGCCTGGAGGGCTGAATGAAATACCGAGCGTCACTCTGTGAATACATGAAATAACAAAGAAGGATTTGGGGAAGAAATTGACCATGGCACCTTGACAACGGGAGTTAATGTCTTAACTCAGGACGCCTTTCAGTTCGTGTTTCAGATGACACGGTTGAGAGGTGCTGCCCCCCTCCCCCACACGCCTTGGGAAGCCCTGAGCCCTGCTGGTGGGGACAGGCCAGGTTCAGCCCCCAACCCCCAGGCCCTCCTGGGCTGGACTGGCTCAGCCATCTGGAAGGAACTTGTGTGTCTCTGTGTGGACTGTGGCCCCTCTGGGTGCGTCCTCCAGGCAGAAGCCCAGCTCCCACCACTTCCTCCAGATAGCTGCAGGGCCTCTGCCTGGACAGGGTGTTCTCGGCGTCCCACACGACCCCAGATGCCACAGCCAGGCCTGGACGGAGGGAGAGGGCGTGGGACTCAGCCCTCATGGGCAGGGCTTTCTGGAGAATAAAGTGGGTGAAGGGACCCTGAGCAGGGTGTGGGCGGCGGCTCACCCAGGATCACAACTTAGGGTGGATCATGTCTCACCGTGTCCCTTCCAAACGGGATTCTGAGTCGGTGAAAGCTGCACCCCCGCATTCGACTTTCATCAGGACGAGCCCCAAAGCCGCGTGTGTGGAGGGTGCCACGTGCCTGGGGGACAGTCCGAGGGGACAGTGGGTGCCTGGCTGGGTCAGTTCACGCCGCGGGGAGACCTGTTCACTCGGTCATGGCATCAGCACTGGGGACTCAGCCTGTGCCTCTCAGCAAACGCCCCCTGAGTGGAGGAAAGGAACTGGTTAAATCTCTAGGAAGCATTCAGACCGGGACCTAACACGTAACATCCCCAGTACAGAGCCACTGATGGGTCATCCTGGAGGAAACTGTCCTCTGAGCACACACTGTGGAAACCCTGTGGCCAGGGGAATCAGCGCACGTGGGTGTCTGAATCAACGCACACGGGTGTCTGAGGGCCCCGAGGACCGAGGAGAAGTCTGCGAGTGCTTTGGGGCCTGACGCCCTCTAGGCCCCATTCACGACCAGCCGGGCTCTCGGGGTGCCGGCCCTGCTCAGCTGTGCACGTGAGATCACGGTGCCCACAGCGTGGACGTGGGGCCTGACATGGACATGAAGGACCACCCATGGAGGTCTGGCCTGGCCATTTCCGCGCCACAGAAAACAACCCTGGACTACGTTTTCAGAATTGCACTTTTGTTTGATATTAAGCCGGTGATGGAAACGCAGCCTTCCTTCTTTACAGTGTGTCTTGGTGTTCGTTACACACCCCCGAGCACTGGCCCACGGAAGGCGTCAGCCGGGGCAGAAGGTGTGAGGCCTTTCCCCCTTCAGAGCCTTGGGCCACCCCGTCGTGGGGCCGAGAGCACCCAGCACTGGGGGGGTGTCGGCGGCGGGTCCCCAGCTGAGCCTGGGCCTAGGTGTGGAGATGACCTGCTGGGAGCTGTCCAGGGCCGGGTGGGGGCTGCCGGACACTCGCCTCCTGCCGCCCCGACAGCTTGTTCTGCTCAGGCAGCACGGAGCCCGTCCTCGGCTGGGACCCGCCCCCGCCCCCACTCTGGCCTCGCCTCAGGGCCTGCAGTTCTTTGGGGGTTATCTGGGGTGCCGACCTCCCCTGGCTGCAGCTCCCGAGGTCAGGCCCGGCCTACTGACTCCCAGGGTGGCCCCACGTGCTCTGCATCGTAGGGCTGGCACCTCCAGGGTTGGCAGCATCATCGCAAGCCCTGGGCCCCTCTCACTCCAGCTCGTCACCCAGCCAGACACCCCCACTGTCCTCCCTCCCACTGCCTCTCCCCGAGGCCCCCCGTGGCCCTCACAGCCCTGCCTGCAGGACGGGCCTCTGTGCCCCGGGCAGCCGTCAGTATCTCAAAGCAGCCCCAGGCCCAGCTCTGAATTCTGTATCCCTGATGCTCTGTCACTCCATGCCGGCTGCACGTAGGCGGAGAGGCCGGATGGGAGCCATCTGGAGCCTCCTCAGGGCCAAGACGCGTCCCCAGACCGCAGCTTTCCGAGGAAGTGGGATGCTCTGGCGATGCCTTGTTTTAGCCCAGAGTGGTTTGTGGTCTGGAATGCCGGAGGAGGGCGCAGAGTAAGGGTCATCCTGGAGCTTCCGTGAACTGTCACAGGCCTGGGCCTGCCTATGCCGTCCATGGAGCAGAACCAAGGGGCGGCCTCTGGGGTCGAGGCCCTGAAGCCTGCCCCTGAGGAGGGGACGCAGGGCCGTGTGGGTCCGAGCACTGTGGCCTGTTGTGGCCGTGTCTGTGGGTTCCGCAGCAGAACCTGTGCTGAGGTCCCTGGCAGCTGCAGGCTGGGCCGCCTCGCCCCTCGGGGAGGGTTGTTCCCAAATGCCCTCAGCAGCTGCCCACAGTCCTCAGGGCAAAGCCCCCGTCAGGCTGCTCTGCATGGCCCCTGCTCACTTTGGGGGCAACACGTCCCCACCCTGCTGCCTGAATTCTGCCTGCAGGACCCCAAACCTGGTAATCCCTCCAACGCCCAGTTCCTGTCTCTCCTCGCTCCCTCCACACCTTCCCCTGATTGTCTGTGGCTGGGTCCTGGATTCCACTCTCCGGCAAGGCAGGCACTTCCCAGGGGCCCTGTAGAGCAGGCAGGGCTGTGGCTCCCGGGGAACCTCCATGGCACACCCCGTGCTTTTGCCGGGCAGCCTCCTGCCCAGGCGCTCCCCGTCAGCCTAGTGCTCTGCGGGGCCTCAGGACGCAAGCTGGGTCAGTCTGTCTCTGCGGGCCTCTGGGCTGCTTCCACACAATCGGGTCCAACAGTTCTTGTTTTTCCTTTTATTTTTAACTGGCAACTAAGGAAGGTCTTTGTGCGCCCGCTGACAAGGATGAAATTTTCCAGCTGGCCACAGTAGAAAGTTCATCATACTGACTTATTTGTTGCTGTGAACGCAAGACAATTGCCCCTGTACCATGTCCCTAAGACCTCGTTAAAGGACTGTATTGGAGGCTGACAGACACTGGAGAGGGCTGTCCACACCGCAGGAGACACTGGAGAGGCCTGTCCACACCGCAGGAGACGCGGGGGTATTGGAGGCTGGCACACACTGGACAGGCCTGTCCACACCCCAGGAGATGCGGGGTTATTGGAGGCTGGCACACACTGGAGAGGCCCGTCTACACCCCAGGAGACCTGGCGGCGCGATCCTTCTGTAACTGGGCAGGGGAGGGCTTCGCTTCCTCAGGGGCCTCTTCCAGGGTCAACTGTGGCACAGAGAATGGAACCAAAGTCCCTTATAATCTCCCGTCAGTGGGAGCCCTTACAAACACTTGGTGATTACACGGCTTCCAGAGATTGAGTAAATATTTACATTCCAGACTAGCTTGTTGATAAATATCCCTAATAGGAGTTACTGGACTTCAAGGGAATGAATTCTTAGTGGATATCTGTGACTACTTTAAAACCGAGATCTCATTTCCAAAGAGAAAGCATAGACCCTGCACGTCTGTGCTTAGGTAACAGTTTATTAGTTACGACACCAAAAACACAAGCTATTAAAAAAAAAAAGATAAATCAAGCTTCATAAAAATCAAACATTCTGTCCTTCTGAAGGCTCTTGAGAAAATTAAAATATAACTCACAAAATAGGAAAAACATTTTCAAATCACATATCTCATAACAGACTATAATACAGGATATATGAAGAATTGCTACAACCCAGTAATAAAAAGACAAGAGCCCACTTTAGAAGCGAACAAAGGACTCGGTGAGACATTGCTCCAAAGAAGACTTACAAACAGCCAATCCACACGTGGAAACGTCTTCGACGTTGTTAGACGTCAGGGAAACGTCAATAAACACCACAGTGAGGGGCTGCTTCGCATTCACCGAGACGGCTGCGCTAAATGGCACCCAGCTCTTCCTCTCCTAGGCCCAGGCCAAGAGGACTGAAAACCACATCCACACAGACGCTCCCAAAGGCACAAAGACACTTGCACAAAGGCACAGCAGCATCACTCAACTGAAAGGTGCCCATTGATTGGCGAGTGGATGAACGCCATGTGGTGCAGCCGCAGAGTAAACCGTTACTCATCACAGCCGGGAGTGAGGTACTGACACGCGCCACAGCGCCCATGAACACGGGAAATGCTACGTGATGAAGGCGCAGTGCCCATGAACACAGGAAATGCTACATGAGGAAGGCGCAGCTGGGAGTGAGGTGCTGACACGCGCCACCTGTTCCCATGCTGCATGATGAAGGTACAGCACCCATGAACACGGGAAATGCTACGTGAGGAAGGCACAGCACCGATGAACATGGGAACATGCTGCATGATGAAGGTACAGTGCCGATGAACACGGGAAATGCTACGTGAGGAAGGCACAGCGCCGATGAGCACGGCAACATGCTGCATGATGAAGGCACAGCGCCGATGAGCACGGGAACATGCTGCATGATGAAGGCACAGCACCGATGAACACGGGAAATGCTACGTGAGGAAGGCACAGCGCCGATGAACATGGGAACATGCTGCATGATGAAGGTACAGCGCCGATGAACACGGGAAATGCTACGTGAGGAAGACGCAGAAGCCGCGGATCATGTGATCCCACGTGTCTGAGATGTTCAGAGCACACAAACCCAGGGTCGGAAGTACACGATGAGTTACCGGAACCCTGAGGAGGGACTGAGTGGGTGTGAGCTCCATTCTAAGTGGTGGGAATGTGCTGGAATCAGAGCATGGTGGCCGCACACATCTCTGTGAATATACCAGAAAACCACAGGGCTGTACACTTTACAGTGGTGAATTCTATGGTATGTGAATTACATCTCAATTAAAAAACACTGTATTCTTGGCTGAAAAAAAGAAGAAAAGAAAAATGAAAAGGAAGTGTCACACATTTCCGGAGAAAATGTGGAACTGTTTACGAAGGAGCACAAACAATAAAGGACAAGCGTCAATAAGCCGCCCAACGCCACCCACCAGGCACATCCTCCACGGCGTGCTCTGTGTGACCAGACGAGGGGCTCCTGCCTGGAAGCCCAACACTTTGGGAGGCCACGGTGGGCAGATCGCTTGAGCCCAGGAGTTGCAGACCAGCCTGGACAATAGAGTGGGGCTCCGTCTTTACCCCCCCCCCCAAAAAAAAAAAAACACCAAAAATAGCAGGGTGTGGTGGCACACACCTGTAATCCCAGTTACTCAGGAGGCTGAGTTGGGAGGATGACTTGAGCCTGAGAGGTGGAGGCTGCGGTGAGCCGAGATCTCACTACTGCACTCCAACTTGGGCGACGGAGTGACTCCATCTCAAAAAAAAAAAAAAAAAAAAGAAAAGAAAAGAAAATTTTCTAGGCATGAAGACATCTACACACCAATACGTTGTTTTTAAAAAATAGGATTCTCTTCAGGTTTCTGTTTGTAACTTGCTTGTTTCCCATGTATCAATATCATATAAACCCTTTGATTTCAATAAATAGATATTGCTTAAAAAGTTAAAAGTAAAGTGAACACTGTACCAGAGTCTCTGGAAGGAGGAAGGCTGTCCCCCAGGCTCCCAAAGCCCAGCAGGCCTGCAGTCCGCCAGGGCCAACAGACGTGGGGGGAACTCAGCCCAGCAGCAGCCGCCGACACAGGGGTGCAGCGGGTGGGAAGGGGACCAGCCCGCGGCAGGTGTCGGTGGGTTTGGGACCGACCAAGGGGCTGCAGCTGCCACTCGGCTGTGCTGTGAGATGAGCCTGGCGCCCGCCTGGAGGCCGAGGATGTGGGGGAGGCTGCCTTTACAGGTCAGGCTGTGCTGACACGAGGGCAGAGGGCTCCTTCCTTGTCCTCACTTCTCAGAGCGGGGAGGGTTAAATGTAGTCAGAACGGAAGAGAAGAACAGGAAACATCAGTAAGGAGACGCAGCCGGAGTGTGCTGTGTCCATGTCCATGTCTACGTTCCTGGGACAAGGTCTGCGGGAGCATCACTGATTCCCAGAGGGAGACGGAGAGTCCAGATCCACGTGGCTTCCAGCTCCTGCTGCGACCCCAAGACTCCACCTGGAGGGCTGTTACCCGAGGGCCTCCTGGTGGACATTGCCTCCTCTGCTCAGTGGGGGACGTGGGGGCTGTGCAGTGTAGGGGTTGGGAGCCCTCGGCTTGCTGCTGGCCTGCCTGTGGCTGTGCACACGTGTGGGAGCGTGTGTGGGTGCCTGTGGCTGTGCACACGTGTGGGAGCGTGTGTGGGTGCCCGTGGCCATTCCCATGCATGTGGGGTGTGTGGGTGCCTGTGGCCGTGCCCATGCGTGTGGGAATAGTGGGTGCCTGTGGCGTGTGTATGCATGTGGGAGTGTGTGGGTGCCTAATGGCCGTGCCTGGGTGTGGGAAGCGTGTGGGTGCCATAGCCATTCATGCGTGTGGGAGCATGTGTGGGTGCCCGTGGCCATTCCCATGCGTGTGGGAGCATGTGTGGGTGCCTGTGGCCGTGCTCATGCGTGTGGGAGCGTGTGTGGGTGCCTGTGGCCGTGCCCATGGGTGTGGGAGCGTGTGTGGAGTGCCACATGGCTATGCCCATCGTGTGGGCGGTAATGGTAGGTGCACAACAGCCATTACTTATGCGTGTGGGAGGTGTGTGTGGGTGCCTGTGGCCGTGCCCATGCGTGTGGGAGCGTGTGTGGATTGGTGCCTGTGGCCGTGGCCATGCATGTGGGAGTGTGTGTGGGTGCCTGCAGGACAGAGAGAACCCAGAGGCAGACAGATGAAGTGGTTGACGCTTTGGCTGCAGGATCTGCCTCCTTGCTGTGGCCGTGTGGTGGTCCCAGTGAGAGTCTTCTGGTCCTGGGAATGAGGGTGCTGCTTGGTCACCTGGGGGTGTGGCTGGGTCATCCTGACCTCAGGTGCCCGATGGTGACCCTCAAACCCTTGGCAATGCCTGAAGGCCACAGGGCAACTGTGGTTGGTGGAGGGAATGCAGGGTTTGAACTTGGAAGGTGTGGGCTCCCGAGGCAGGTACCCCTGCCTGACTCTGTGCGCCCCTGGCTTGGAGGCCCAACCCAATCTGCCACCCAGGGCCCTCAGACTTCCTTGTGGAGCACCGCGGGGAGGGGTCCAGCCAGGGGCCGCCCCTGCCATGTGGGTGCCACTTTGTGCCTCGGGCTCCCCATGTAGCAGGGGGCATGCGGCTGCTGTGAGGGCTGAGTCAGGTGATGCCCGGAGGGTGTGGGGTTGCGGCCTGCTGTGCGGTGCAGGAATCCCACCCTAGTGGGCCTCAGGTGTCTGCTCCTCTCCCCCCGTGTCACCCCAGGGCAGACCCCACTGTCCCCAGCCCTGCCCAGCCTCAGGCTCCTGACTTACTGGAGACCTTCCCTCGACCTGCTTTTGGCCAAGGGAGAGCGATAGCTGCATGACTTTGGGAAAAGCTCAGCTCCCCGGCAGGGGGTCCTCACATGCCTGCTGACTGTCCATAGCTCGATACGGGAGCCTGCTGGGGAGGCACGTCACTCCAGGAGTGGAAGGCGGGCGTCGAGGGAAGAGACGCTGCTCCCTCCCGCACTGTGTTGGCCTAAGTGCTTCACTGACCCAGAGGACACAGCCTGGGCCTCTCATCCCAGCCTTTGGGGTGCCCCAGCCCCCTGTCAGATGTTTGGAATCCAGTAATTCTGGGCAGGAGCTGCAGGGAACACGTGGTTCAGAAAGCTGCGTGCAAGGGAGCAGACCACAGGTTTCCTCCTACACTGAAGCTGCCTGGGGCAGGGATGGGGTCTCCTCCCCCACTCCTTGGCTCTTCTTTCTCCAGAAAACCTCAGGACGACTGCTGAGGGCTTTGATGCCTGTCTCCCAGCCACAAGCGTGGGCCTGACAGCTTTCCCTGCAAAGCTACTCACCTGTGTGCTCTTTGAGGCACTGAAATTTTTCTCCATTTTAATCTGTTCCTTTTTATGGGGCCATCATCTCCCCAGACTGCCTACAGTCACCCCTCATCCCCCAACGTTCCCACTCCGGAGTCTCTAAGAAAATTGGTACCAAGGCAATTTGTGTGAATCATGAGATGAAAACACGGTGGGAAACAGAGCCAGCCCAGGGCAGACACATGGCCTCTGGAACCCAGGGATTGAAAATAAAAGCGAACTGGTGCTGTTTTCAGATGGAATATGTACCCCTCCAGAAGCAAATTCCAAAGAGCAGTGAGAAGACTCCCACTGAGTACTGAGAGGGTGAAGAAAGTGACCCACAAACATTTTGAACTCTAGTGTGAAGGGTAGAAAACCTGGTGCTATTTTACTCACCATATCTCCTAGTTTTTGCTGAGATGATCTGGTATTTTATATACACATTGTTTTTTAATAGTAAGTATAATATATCTAAAGACTAAATATATAACTTATGTTAAACGTTTACTTGAATTAAATTTTACAACCAGGTAAACCACAATGAATTAAACCTAGCTGACCACTCTCACTAAGGTTTTACTTCTCACCACAACTTCTTGCTATCGTATCTCCCTGTTCTCGAGGCTCTTTTAAAATTTATTTATCTGTCAGTTAAAACCAGCCTCTAGCTGCCCAGTTGTCCATGCATGCATGTTTTTATGTGTGGTGTGAGGAAAGGATCTCTATGTAAGACATTTGGATCTGTCCTTCACATGTCTTAATGCTTCATCTTTTTTTTTTCACTTCATATTCTCTTCTGTATACCAAGACATTTTCTTGAGGTTGTCTTTTAAATGGTCTGATTTTCTGTATGATCTAAACTGCTCTTCATTCTTTTCACTTAGGAAATAGTGGGGTCTGTCAAATGCAAAGAGAATGCAGAGAAGAGTTCTACCAACATTCACGGAGCCACCACTTAGGTTCAGCAGATCTTGGCATTTTGTCATATTTGCTTCCCACGTTCTTTGAGAAATAAAATATATACAATCTAACCTCAAAGTGTTCTTCCCCAATTTCAAAAGGCACTGTTTCTAAGAGAAGAAATAATAATCCTGCCAAACACTAGAAAATATACTAATTTATGAATGCCACAGGAGTAGATTAAAAGAGAAAATCTGGCCAGGCATGGTGGCTCATGCCTATAATCTCAGCACTTTGGGAGGCCGAGGCCAGTGGATCACCTGAGGTCAGGAGTTCAAGACCAGCCTGGCTAATACGATGAAACCCCGTCCCTACTAAAAATGCAAAAATTAGCCGGGCGTGGTGGTGGGCACCTGTAATCCCAGCTACTTGGGAGGCTGAGTCAGAAGAATCACTTGAACTCTGCAAGACGGAGGTTGCAGTGAGCCGAGATCGCATCACTGCACTCCAGCCTGGGTGAGAGAGGGAGAGACTGTCTCAAAAAGAAAAAATAAATAAATTATAAAAGAAAAAATCCACGCAACCATCATAATAAATGCAAAAAATTAATAAAATTCAGTACTCACTCAAAACATAAAATATTAGCAAATAGAAATAGAAGGAAATGTTCTTAATTTGATAAAAGATATTTATCAAAAATTCAGTTAACCTTAGACTTAATAGTGAAACTAGAAAATTTCCACTGGTGTCAGAAACAAGATGAAATTGTCCCCTGTGGCAGGCTGTAGTTTTCAGAGAGCTGTGTGGTTTATTTTGGGTGTGTCTCATGTAAGCAGCATTAACTGAATTTTGTTTTATTTTAATATGGTCTGCTGATCTCTATCTTAATTTTAATATGGTTTGCTGATCTTTATCTTTCAAAATGTGAGTTTAATTTATTTACAGTTACAGTAATTACTGACATATGTAAACATTTTTCCTACTATATTATTATGCATTTTCTACTTACTTGGGTTTTGTCTCCCCTGCTTTTTTCTTTTTTTCTTCCTTGAATTTTAGTGAATATGTTTTTAATCTATTTCTCATTTTCTCTGTTACTTTGAAAACAAAGATATGTATTTCTACTATTTCAAAAGTTAACCTTAAAATTGTATCATACATTAACTGGACATTTTCTGAGAAAGCCTAAAGTTACTCAAAATATCTATTCTTTTCCAGATGGGGAGACCCTGGCGTTCCTCCCTTCCACGGAACTCTGCCCTATCTTGTTGTATTGTCTATTTTAGTTTTACCTTTTTTTTTTTTTTTTTTTTTTTTGAGACGGAGTCTCGCTGTGTCTCCCAGGCTGGAGTGCAGTGGCGTGATCTCGGCTCACTGCAAGCTCCGCCTCCCGGGTTCACGCCATTCTCCCGCCTCAGCCTCCCAAGTAGCTGGGACTACAGGCGCCCGCCACTACGCCCGGCTAGTTTTTTGTATTTTTAGTAGAGACGGGGTTTCACCGTGTTAGCCAGGATAGTCTTGATCTCCTGACCTCGTGATCCACCCGCCTCGGCCTCCCAAAGTGCTGGGATTACAGGCTTGAGCCACCGCGCCCGGCCTAGTTTTACCTTTTTAAGACTAAACTCTGTAAACATTAGTTTGTGATAGGTGCCAAAATTTGACCATTTTTTATTATAACCCTTGCCATTTCTGCAAATTCATTTTCCTTTTGGATGAAGTACACTCGTTCTTTTAGCGAGTACCTTGGACTTAAGCTTTTTCTTCTGGTTTTCTATAGCTGCTTAACAAACAATGACAAAATGCAGTGGTATACACAACTCTTATTCTCCCAGATTATGTAGGTCAGGAATTAAGACGACACATGGCAGGGATGGTTTGTTTCTGCTCCAGGACGTCTGCATTCTCAGATGGAAGGACTAAAAAAGCTGAGGGCTGGAATCACCTGGACCATTCATTGCTCACATGTCTAGTATCTGCACTGGAAGGACAGGCTCAGCTGGAACTGTGGACCGGAGCTGTGGACCGGAGCTGTGGATCAGAGCAGCTATATGCAGTCTATCTGCTGGAACTGTGGACTGGAACTGTGGACTGGAGCAGCTATATATGACTTGCTTGTGGGAACTGCGGACCGGAACTGTGGACCGGAGCACCTATACCTGACCTGTCTGCGTGGCTTGAGCTTCCTCACCACATGGCAGCTTCAAGACAGTTCCTGCATGGCTGCCCAGAGCACCAAGAGCAAGTACTCTGCCTTGAGCAGAAGGTGCGCATGGGCTTCTGTGGGGATCCGGCAATGGGGATCACTTCGTATTATTCCACTGGACTCTCCTGGTGAAAGGAGCCATGCACTCACTTAGATCCAGAAGGAAAGCTCCTGCAGCACAGCCCAGTGCCTTCAGATGGAAGGGCGGTAGAATGCCTCCTCTTTAGGGAGAAGTGTCAAATAACCTGCATTCATGTTTTAAAACTGCCACAGTCTCTCTCTAGACAAAAGCTATTTACACTCCCCATCAGGCCACATATATTCATCTCTTCCCAAGACTTCCCCCAGTAGCTGCATCCCATTATGCTTTCCATCTCATACTCAAAGCCGAGGCTCTTATCCCTAATCAGGTCCAGGAGTAAGACCCCCCAGGATTGGTTCCTCAAGTGCACTCCCTCTTGTTCTGCAGATTATGAAAAGAGAGACAAGTGATCTTCCACCTACACACCCAACATACAGTGTGGGACAGGGATGGGATAATCACAGACACTCCTGTTCGAAAAGGGAGAAAATGGGAGGCATGGAGCAGTCACTGGCTCACAGCAGTTCTGACATCCGGTCAGGCATCCATCACCAGTTCCCTGATCGAGGCTCCCCACTACTTATGAGAGACTCTCCTATTCTCTTATCTCTGTTCTCTGAGTGCTTCTGTGACCTTCGGAGTCATCTTTTATCTTTCATAAGAAATGACCAATGTTTGCAGCTGAGGTTTGTTGTTGTTGTTTCACCTACTTCCTTCTTGTAGAAGTTCAGGAGCCCAAAGACCTCTTGTAAGTTGGTATCATCTCTGTTCCTTTTAGACAAAGTTGATATGATTCCTTTAGAAATACTGTGGTTTTTAATTTATATAAATTGCATTGGATAAAAGCCACACCTGCCAGATGCGGTGGCTCACGCCTGTCATCCCAACACTTTGGGAGGCTGAGGCAGGCGGATGACGAGGTCAGGAGATTGAGACCATCCTGGCCAACCTGGTGAAACCCCGTCTCTACTAAAAATACAAAAGTTAGCCGGGCGTGGTGGCGCATGCCTGTAATCCCAGCTACTCGGGAGGCTGAGGCAGGAGAATCGCTTGAACCCGGGAGGTGGAGATTGCAGTGAGCCGAGATCACGCCACTGCACTCCAGCCTGGGCGACAGAGTGAGACTCCGTTGAAAAAAAAAAAAAAAGCCACACCAAAAAAGATTCTTCTGTACCTTAGGTTCTCTGTGAGGCTACTGTGGGAAGGTGATCTTAAAATTCTTAGAGTGTCTATTGGTTAACATAGAAGGCACATCTGTAAGATCCTTAGAAAGTCACTTATTTGAAATGGTCTTTGAGGCATTACTTTAAATATTTTTGATGCTGTCTTTAGTCCTTTTGTGCTGCTACAACAAATGCCATGGACTGTAATTTATAAAGAACAGAAATTTATTTCCTACAATTCTGGAGGCTGAGAAGTCCATGACCAAGGCACCAGAATCTGGTGAAGGGCTTCGTGCGGTGTCCTCACATGGTGGAGAGTGGAAGGGAAAGCCGACACACTCCCCAGAGCCCTTTTTACAACATGGATGCATTCATGACGATGGAGCCTTCATGACCTCAACACCTCCCAACGGGCCCCACCTCCCAGCACCACCGCACTGGGGACCAATTTGCCAACACATGAATTTTGGGGAACACATTCAGACCACAGCAGAGGTCTTCACTAGGGATTTTACAGTCACATCCTCAGTTTTATATTACTCTGAGACCATGTTATCTGAACAGTGACCTGAATTTGATTTTTATCCTTAAGCTTGATTTTACTTTGAGAATCATATTCTGGCAAGCCAGACTGTTTCTCTATAATTTCTCTAAATTTTACTTGAAAAATGAAAAGTTTCTCAGTTCACCTCTTTGCTCTTGAATTTTATTACAGGCAGCTGAAAGAATCCAGGAAGCATCTTCAACATCCCCTGCCCAGAAATTGCCTTAGCTAGATCTTCAGTTTATTGGGAATATTTTCTATTTTCCACGTTCCCTCAGGTCTCAGTGTTGCCAAACTTCCACGCCATGTAAGAAGAACTTCCTTTATGTCCACTTCCAAGAACATTTTAATTACTTCCCTTTAAACTCTAACCAACAGCTTTATCAAGGCCCATCAGATTTCTGCCTGCTGTCTACTTCCCAAATTAACAAAATTTCAGGTCTTCTTTTTTCTTTCAGCCGCATCCAACTTCCAGCTACCAAAAATCTTAACAATAATTTTAGGTCAGATGTGTGGCTTCGTCTTTACTCTGAGACTACATTTTGCTGACAATGACCCGGGTTTTATTTTTGCCCTGAGAACCTTTCTTGCTTTGAGAGCTCTTTGCTGCCTAGAGAAATTGTTCTGAGCCCGCTACAGTTTTTCTAAACTCTAGTTTAAAACAATAGTTCATTCTTTTAGGTCACATCTCTACATTCAATTATTCTTATTATACGTTCACTCTTGAGTAAAACCTTAGCTGGGTGTAAAATAGGTTGTAGTTGGAGCTATTTCTTCATTGTTTTCTTGATTCTATTCAACTGGATGAGAAGTCTGCTGGGTTTTTTTGTTTGTTTGTTTGTTTGTTTTGAGACAGAGTCTCACTCTGTCGCCCAGGCTGGAGTGCAGTGGCGCGATCTCCACTCACTGCAAGCTCCGCCTCCCGGGTTCACGCCATTCTCCTGCCTCAGTCTTCCGTGTAGCTGGGACTACAGACACCCACCACCGCGCCCAGCTAATTTTTTTATTTTTATAGAGATGGAGTTTCACCGTGTTAGTCAGGATGGTCTTGATCTCCTGACCTCGTGATCTACCCATCTGGGCCTCCCAAAGTGCTGGGATTACAGGCGTGAGCCACTGCGCCCGGCCGAGAAGTCTGCTGTTAATCTAATTGTTCGTTTGCAGGTTAATCATCCTTATCCCTGAGGTTCTATAGTTAAACTCTAATGTATGAGTGTGTGCGGAGGGGGGACAGGGGTTGGACACTATTTTTTCTGCTTAAAACTTGGACTCTGCTTTATATCCGAGGTAGGGAAAGTGAGCGAGCTCCTTGAGACCACACTTGAGGTTAGCACAGAGCCAGAATGAGAACCGAGGCCCCTGGACTCCTCACTAAGTGCTCTCCTGTGGTGCCACCCCTCTTCCCACAAGTGTGGTCTTTGGCGATCTTAGATACCGTGGACGGGGAGAGCAACCGGGGGACTTCACTACATAATGACGCTCTTTCTTCCCTAATTGGCTGTACACGCGTGAGGTCGTGGAGTCTTTCTTTTTTAATCATTGTTGACAAGGTCAGGGAGAATGACATGTTTGTTTGAAAGAGAACAGACTTTGGAACTGGGCAGGCCTGGATTTGAATCCAAATCATCACTGATTCTTGTGCAGTCTTGAACACATTACCCGCTATCTCTCAGTCTTACTTTGCTCATTTGTAAAATGAAGATATCGTCATCATCTTTATGGGGCATATGGAGATGTTTGTACATAGTAGATGCAGGGCAGGTGCTTGGTGCAAACTTGCTGATAGAGGGTTGAGGCTGGTAATGTGGGACCACAAACAACTAAACTAAAGCCACCCAGATACCAAATTGTCAGGGGCTGAGAGAGGAGATGGGGGAGAGATTAGCTTCCCCACAAGTATTTACAGCCCTGAGTGCATCACTGGTTGGGAGATGGGTCAGGCTTCTACTTGCACCCCAGGTGGATTGGATTGCAGTTTTAGCTATCTCCTTTATTTTTCTGACAGTGAGATTTCTAGAAGGAAGACAGCCAGATGCTCAGTCCCTGGCTTACTTTGTGATTTCATTCCAGAATGGCCCCGTAATGTTCCTCAGAAATCCCTGAGAAAGTGCTGAAGAATGAGGGTGAGGTTTTAGTATTTGTTGTTGTGGGGGTCAGCTGGGTTCCTCCAGCACTGGGGTGAATGGCAGTCTCCTCCTAGTGGACTTTGTTTGCTGCTATGAATAATGCCTGTTTTTATTCATTATTGTTCAAAGGCAGGTGTTACACAGCAGTTTAAAAAATATATATATATTTCGAAGAAGGGCTCCAAAAAGACAATTAATTCACGTAAAAAGCACTGACTTAACACATTTGATGTGTGGGTTTCAGCTGCCCCATTGACCTAGTTGCTTCTCTGGGTATGTAACACTGGTTCTGTGGCCCAACTGAGGTTAATGCCAACAGAGCTGGAGAAAGCTCAGAGCAAAAGAAGAGACCAAATCTCTTACGAAAATCCTGGCAGGCCAAACTGTCCTCCATCTAGCAGATTCCCCTTAAATGAAAGCTGTTTATAAGAAATGTCAGATTCTGGATAATGTTTTGAAAATGTTCCCTGAGCTCTGTGATAACCTCACTGGGGTCACATCTGGCCTGGAAGCCACATGCCAAACACTACATATTTAGGGCTCAATTTGCAAGTTCAAGACAGGAGGGAAAAATTGTAGTTAAAAAACTTAAAAAAATTTTTTTTTTTAGAGATGGTGTCTTGCTATGTTGCCTAGGCTGGGCTCAAACTCCTGGGCTCAAGGAATCCTCTTGCCCCAGCCTCTCGAGTATCTGGGACTACAGGAATGCACCACTGTGCCAGCTTGAATTAATTTTTTAGGTATGGTGTGAGGCAGGCATCAAGATAAGTATTTGTCCCTAATAGTTAACCAGTTTTTCAAGCACAGTCTATTGAAAAGACTTTCTTTTCCCCATTGAATTGCATCGAATTGCTTTGGTGGCTTAGTTGAAAATAAATTGGCTATGTAAATGCTGGTTCATTTTGAACTACATTTTGTTCCACTGATCTATTTATCTGCTTTTATACCAATACTACACTCTCATAATTACCAGTGCTTTACTAAGTTCTGAAGTCAGGTAGTGTAAAATCTTTGATTTTGTTATTCTTCTCCAAAAATTCTTGGCTACCAGGTCCTTTGCATTTTCATGTAAATTTTAGAATCAACTCGTGACTTTCTGTTCTTTAAAAGCTGGCTGTGATTTTGATTGAGAGTGCATTGAATCTGTATACTAATTTTGAGAGGGGCCGGGTGCGGTGGCTCACACCTATAATCCTAGAACTTTGGGAGGCTGAGGTTGGCAGATCACTTGAGGCAAGGAGTTCGAGATCAGCCAGGCCAACATGGCGAAACCCCATCTCTACTAAAAATACAAAAATTAGCCAGGCATGGTTGTGTGTGCCTGTAGTCCCAGCTACTTGGGAGGCTGAGGCATAAGAATCGCTTGAACCTGGGAGGCAGAGGTTGCAGTGAGCTGCACTCCAGCCTGGGTGACAGAGTGAGACTCTGTCTCAAAAAAGAAAAAAAAAAAAAAAAAAGGAGAATTGACATCTTAACAGTGTGTACCCTTCCAGTCCATGAACATGAACAAATCTTCATTTATTTGTCTTCTTGAATTTTTCTCAATAATATTTTTTAGTTTTCTGTGAACAGTTCTTGTGCATCTTTCATTAAAGTTAATCCTAAACATTGTAATATTGTTTTATCTTGATGCTACTAATGGTGTTTTTTCCATTAAATGGTTCCAGTTTTCCAACTGTTTTTTGCTAGTGCATAAAAATTCATTTGATGATTGCATATTGACTTTGTATCCTGAGTTCTTGCTTAATTCACTTACTAGCTCTAGTAATTTGTTGCTGTTGATACTTAGGATTTTCTACATACACAGTCATGTTCTCTATGAACAAATAGGTCTACATTTTCCTTTCCTATCTTTATGATTTTTAGTTTTCTTGCCTTATTGCACTTAGCTAGGAACTCTAGTACAACATTGAATAGACAAAATAAACGCCAACATCCTTGCCCTGTTCTCAATCTTGGGTTGAAAACATTCAGCAGTTCCTTATAAAGTATGATGTTATCTGTAATTTTACAAGTTGAAGATGTCACTTGTCACTTTCTATTCCCTGTGTCTTGACAGTTATTGTTATTATGAACAGATATTAAATTTTGTACCAAAGTATTAAATGAATTTATTTAGATGATCTTGTGAGTTTTGTTCTTTAACCTATTAATGTGGTGAAAAATATTTATTGATTTTTGAATTACATTCCTGGAATAAACCTCACTTTGTCATGATACATTGTCTCTTTTAATGTATTGTTGTTTGATTTGCTAACATTTTGTTAATTTTTAAATTTATGCTTGTGAGGGATATTGGTCTGTAGGGTTTTTTTTTTTTTTTTTTTTTTTTTTTTGGTCAGGGTTTGGTATCAGGATGATTCTGGCCTCATAAAATGACTTAGGAAGCATCCTCTCTTCCTTTGTTTTCCTCTGAAAGGGTTTGTGAATGATAGACATTACTTATCCTTCAGTGTTTGGTATAATTTACCAGTGAAACTATCTGAATCTGAAGTCTTCTTTCTTAGAAAGTTTTTAAGTATAAATTCTATTTCAGATTTTCTGTTTATTCTTGGGTTAGTTTTGATAAGGTCTTCCAAAGTTTTTATCCATTTTATCTAAGCTGTTAATTCTTCAAATATTTTTGTCTTTCATTTTCTCTCTCTTTCTCTCTCATTTTTAGATCCCAAATGCTTATATTTCAGACTACTTGTTATAATCCCACATTTTGCAGGAGTTCTGTTCATATTTTGAAAAATCTTTTTCCTTTGTCTTGAGGAAAAAGTTTGAATATTTTCCCGTGACCTTCAAGTTCACGGATCCTTTCTTTTGCATTATACAGTTTAAGCCCACCCATTTATTTTTTTCTTTCATATGGTCTGTTAGTACTCACATTCATCTTTTGAAATATACCATTTGCTCACCCATATTTGAAATAATTGTTTTAGTATTTTATCTTCCCAATTACTGGTTCATCTGATAACCATCTCCTCCCAGAGATTTTGTCTTCTCCTAAGTATAAACCGTACATTTTCACTTACTTGTATGTTTTATATATTTTTGTTGTTTGGCACATTGTGTATAAATGAATAATGAAGATTGAAGCATTTTTGTTTTGGTTCCTTAGACATGCATTTCCTTTCCTCAGAATGTAGTGAGGGTGAGAAGCCAATCGCTCAGCTTTCTCCTAGAATCTCCTTGAGACCAAAAAAAAAGTTGCAGCTTTAACCTGTGATTACTCAACTTCAAATTCCTGAGATAGAGTTTTTCAGACTTGTCAATGTTTGGTCTCAGAAGGGGCTGGTTGCAGTTTCAACTCAGGCAGGGGTGTGGAATCCATTAATCACAGCAAGTATGAGATCTTATGGTTTATTTCTGCTTAGCCACCCTTCCTCCACTGCTGTGTTTATGTCAAAATTTGGAGTGGGGAAGAATTGCTCAGGCTAGGTGCTCTATCCCTGCCTTTGTGGCTTTTCTAGGCTCCAATTTGTCCCATCAGTTCATACTGCCACTCAAAGTTCAGCAGACAGCACTTTGTCCCCAAAAGTTTCTTATCCACAGCAGGCCAATCCTCCTCAGACCTCAGTAGGAAGCCTGGGAGCTGTCATGTCTCTCTTTCTTGCCTATGCTTGTTTCCTTCTGGAATTCAGTTCTGAAGGCTTTCTTCATGCCGCTGCCTGACCACCCTCCCACCCCCCTGCCCTGGGTCTTTTAGAAAAGTACAATTTTAATTTTGTTTGAGTTTCTCTTGTTCTCACGGGAACAAAGTCTTTCTCATCTTAATACAAAGCAGAGCTCTCCTGTATCTGGCATTCTGCTACTTTCTTTTTCCAGTCAAAGTGTGTCATGGATTTTTTTCATGTGAACACAATAGGTTTACCTTATAATTTAGAGCTTTAAACACTTATACTTTGTTTTTCAAACAAAAGTAATGCCTTTTCACTATTGGTAGAGTACTGAAAGCACAATAAAAAATAAAAGTCAAAGTTAATCACTAACTTTCCCTGTCTTCTTTTTTTTTTTTTAATTGAGGAATAACTTACATATAGCAAAATGCCCAAATCTCAGTTGTATAGCTCAAGAAATTTTACATATATTTACACTGTGTGACCACCACTCATATCGAGATATAAAACATTTCCGTCATTATTCTTCCCAGTCAATATTGTCTCCCAGAGAAAACCATTATTTTCATTTCTAACATCATGGTTTAGATTTTTCCGGTTCTTAAGTTTAATAATTGGGGCCGGGCGCGGTGGCTCAAGCCTGTAATCCCAGCACTTTGGGAGGCCGAGACGGGTGGATCACAAGGTCAGGAGATCGAGACCATCCTGGCAAACACGGTGAAACCCCGTCTCTACTAAAAAATACAAAAAACTAGCCGGGCGAGGTGGCGGGCGCCTGTAATCCCAGCTACTACTCGGAGGCTGAGGCAGGAGAATGGTGTAAACCCGGGAGGCGGAGCTTGCAGTGAGCTGAGATCTGGCCACTGCACTCCAGCCTGGGCGACAGAGTGAGACTCCGTCTCAAAAAAAAAAAAAAAAAAAAAAAAAAAAAAAAGTTTAATAATTGGAAGTGCATAGTATGTACTCTACTGTGCCTGACTTCTTTTGCTCAAATAATATCTGTGAGATTCATCCATATTGTCACGTGGCTTTATTGCTTATTCTTTTTATTGTTGTATACTATTCCATTGATGAATTACACCACAATTATTTATCCATTAGTCAAGTGATAGACAATTGAGTTGCTTCAAGTTTTTGGCTTATCAATAAAGTCGCTGTGAATTTTTGTTGGACATTTCACTGATTTTTCTAACTTTGCTTAGGGTGAAATGATTGTATCATGAGGAGATGTATATATAGCTGTAACAGAAATTGCCTGTTTTCCCAAATGATGGAATCACTTCGCATTCCAAGAGTGTATGAGAGTTCCAATTGTTTCACGTCCTCACCACATTTGGTATTATCAGCCTTTTTAGAGTACTGTCCTCTGTTGGGTGTGTGACAGGGCCTCATAAAGCCTTAACTTGCACTTCCCTGATGCTCGCCCATTCTTTTTAATGACTGCATATTATTCTCCAGTATGAATGTGCTGGAATTTATTTAGCCATTTCCCTACTGATGGATATTTTCTTTGTTTCTAGTTGTAATTATTTAAAGTACTGTTTCATGTCACTTTTGACCCACACCTTTGAGTCCACATATAGATATTTCTGGGTTCAGGTCTTAGGGTACTCAGCACTGAAGTGTAAGGCATGAGGGAGCAAGCGTGTCATGCAGAGCCTCTCACACCCTGCCCACAAGACCCCTGTCCAGTATTATGCTGGCTCTTCTCACATGACACCGTCACTCTGAACCAGATGTTTCTGGAAAAGTGAGGCCTTTCCCATGCTAAGTCCAGGGCCACATGTTAAGTTGTGTTTCCATTATCTCACTCCTTCAAAGGCTTTTTTCTGGAATTGCCTCTTCTTTTGACATCAGTATGAATGGGATGCATTTCCCTGGCTTTCCTTTCTTGGCTGCCTTTTAAACAAGGCATTTTGAAGATAACAGTTTTACTGCCTGTCACTGCAGCAAAACAGACCAGTGGCAACAAAAACCAACCAGAGGAAGTTTTATGGCTTCTAAGTCATCTTGGAGACTCCAGCTTTGCAGTCACTCTCCTCAGTCCACACTGCCCTGGTCCCCGCCACTGAGGTGAAAATTAGAAGCTTCCCCTCCTGGGGTTTCCTTTTTTTTTTTTTTTTTTTGCTCACGTCAGGAACGTCTCCTACATTCAGACCTGGGTGGACTCTCCTTTTTTAATGTTCCTGATATTGAGAGAGCTTGAGTCCATCAAAACTCTGGACAGTTAGGAAAGACTTGTCATGACCACAGATAACTCACAGGTCTGGCCTGGACACCATCCTGAAACTCACCCTGGACTGCGGACCCGTCCGCACAGGTGGACGGTGCGGTGCTCGGAATGCAGTCACCCTGGATGCGGACACTGGCTCCTCGACTCTAGCCGCGTTTGTTTGGGTGGGCACCTTTGACCTCTCCGTGCCTCACTGCCTCATCTGCGACACATGGGAAGGAAGAGGATCCACTTCAGAAGGTGGCTGAACCAGGACACTGAGGCACGTGAGGTAACAGTCAGCCTGCAACACCGTCCACACGGGTGGGGGTGATGTCATCACCCCAGAATCCCCAGAGGAGGGGGCAGACGCAGACGACTCCAAGCTGGGACCAACCACCTGCTCAGTGGAGTCATCAACACCGCCGGCTGTGGATACGGTGCCGAGTTTGGATCCCGGCCCTGTGCCTCAGTTATTCCATGGGTCCAGTGGGAGCAGGCACAGCCTGTCTGGCCAGCCGCTGGGGACCACACAGCCCCACCTGTGCAAACTACCCCCACCAGGCCCAGGTGGCCCAAGCCAGGCGGTCACCAAGCAGCAAACCAGGAGGCTCTGAACCAGAAAGACGCTCCCACTCAGCTGGGATGGTGAGGCAGGGGCCGCCCACGGTGGATGAACACGGATGCCGCTGGAAGGCCCACATAGCTGGACCTGCACGTCCAAAGGCACGCAGGAGCCAGGCCACGGCGCATCTAGCCTGTGGTTGGTTTAGAGATGCACACGTGATGCCCCTCCAGCCAATGAGATGCAAGGACTAGGAGCCTGGGGGATTCTGGGAAGGGTTTCTCTTCGGAACCGCAGCGGTGGCGCCGGGTCTGCAGCTGCTCAGCCTGTGGTGTTTGCGGAGCCCCTGGGCACTTGCTGTCCCGCTGCAGTCCCTGTCCCCGTGCGGTGGCACCCTCAGGACCCCAGGGGAACAAGCGTGGAAGCGGGAGCCCAGGCTCCGAGAAGTGGGGTTTCTGGGGACAGGTTCACCGCTGGCTGGAGCGGAACGGATGGCAGCAGCCAGAGCCCCACCCTTGAGGGCCTTCGAGCTCTGGGGCCTGTTGCAGGTTTTGAAAGCTCTTCCTGCTCCAGGGTGAATGCCGAAGTGCTTTTCATTTTCTGGGAAGCTGGTTTGGGAGACATTGTTACATTGCAAGTATTTCCAATCCGAGTCCTCCAGAAAGCCGGTGAGGAAGCTCATCTCCCTCACGGAAGGAATGTTCTTGTGCAGCTGCGAGTGGCCCTCATCCTCCTCCATGTGGTGTTTGAACAAAGTGTTTTGTTTGGTTTTTGTAGCTTCCAGATCACATAAGGAATGCTAACATCCCAGACCTGAGCCCGTGGGCTGCTTTTCCTCCAAGACAATGGCAGCTCGTTAAATCACCTGGGTTCTTTCCAACGCTAGCTGGGCCTGGGCTCTAGCCCAGATGGTGGGAGTGACTTGGTCTGGGTTGGGCCTGGCCTCAGAATCCTTAAAGACTCCCCGACCCCCAAATTATGCATGTGAAGCCGGCAGAGGACCTCTACTCTGAAAGCCTGATCAGGTTGGGACTGAAGGCCACCTGGAGGAGATGGTAGACCATGGAGTCCAGGTGATGGCTCCAGGTCCCTTCCCAGTTTGCGCCTGGAGTCTGCAGGGTCATTTCTGTGCCCCCATTTAGTGGGAGGCAGCTTGACACATGGGAAGTCCATTGTGTGTCTGGGACTTCTTACCGTACTTGTCCCCTCAGTCTCCTGGAGTGGTTCAGACATTGCCAGCCTCAGCTCAGCCATCCTGTACGTGCTCTACCACAGAAGAAAGTCTGAACAGCACTATGGCAGCTGACCTCAGCCTCTTCCGCCACATTTGGGAACCATCTGGGAGAAGAGATCAAACGCAAGCCTTAGGGGAAACCTCAGATCCAACTGGCAAAAGATGAACGAATAGGCTGAACAGGAGACAGAACCCACAGAAAAGCAACTTGAAGGCAAAAGTAGTGGGGATCTGACCTAGGAATGTTGTTTAACAAAAAGCACGGTGGTGGATGGCTACAGCTCATACGTGTGGAGCAGCCTAGAGAGTGAGGCAGTTTTCATCCCCTCCTCACTTCATCTTATAGCCATGCGACGGACACTTTTATCCAGTTTTACACATTTTATTTAAATACTTCCCATCGTACTTACCATGCCCTTGGCACTGGTCTAAGTGTATTGCTAAGATCACTTGAACCCTCGGGACAGCATTCTGCCGTGGGTGATGTTATTACTCCCACATCAGAGATGAGCAAATGGAGGCCCTGACGGCTGAGATCTAAGTCTATGCAGGTCAGCTCCAGAGCTTATGCTCTTAACCTCAGCACTGTGCTGCCTCTGGCACAGTAACAAGGACTAAAGCAAGGAAGCTGTCAGGTTCAAGTTCTGTTCTTCCTTCAAAGAGCCAGATACACTTGGCTTTGAGTCTAGTCATGTCAAAGTCCAGGGTCCTCCTGGGGGATTTCTGCTAGCTCATGAAGACTCTCCCTCTCCTGATTCCATGTCTTAGGACCAGGGTCTGCATGCTGCAGGTAGTCCCGCCCTACATTCATCTGGGTGCAGGACTCTACACTGTGGCACTCCTCACAAGCTTTCTGCTACATGAGGTGCTGGCAGAGGGTATTCATGTTGTGAAACACTAAGATGTACCTGGACTTCTGAAGTCCACTTTGCTCTCCCCCAGACTTAACCACTCCACAGCCTCAGCGTTGCCTCTTCCCTCCCACATTTCCCCTAGTGACTGTAAACTCTTTGGTTTACTGTATAGTTATGCCAACTCCCTTTTCTGAAGTAGCCATAATGAGGAGAATGGGTGCCAACACTTTTGCCCTTCATCTCAGTACTTGTCGAGTTTTTACAAAGAGAGAGGTCTTTCCACCAAGACACCTCTGGTGAATGAAGCTCTTTTAATTTTGTGGTCAGAAAATGTTTCTGTCTCTACCCAACTGGAGAAGGAAAAGTACAGGACGAGGAGGGAGAAGGCTCCATGCTATAGCTCCACCATCCACTGCCTGAGGGCCTGGAGAAAGTCAAGTCACCTCTCCTGGTCCCAGTTTTCTCTTCAGTAATTTAGGGACCATAGCACCTACTCTGTACTTCTGAAGAATTGTCAGTGATTTCTGGTTTAGGGAGCTGGATGAAGCCCTCTGTCTCACTACCCTCACACCCAAGGATGTGAACCACAAGGATTTGAGCAAGAAAAGACAAACAGCAACAGCCTTTACTGTTGAAAGTGGAGGAAGGGAGATCAGCTCCTTGCATCAAAGCAGCACCTGCCTCCACTCTGCCTGGGAGCTGCAGTGGGAGAGGACAGAAGTCAGAACCCAAGGGAATGCCCTCCCTCTCCGCCCCCCATTGTTCTTCCAAAAAGAGAGAGCTGAAGGGGATGGGAAAGGAGGTGGGAATTTCAGAGAATTGGTGGCCTTTCTCACTTACTTCCTCCTGCCCCCATCAGACCCATGGTGATTCCTTATGGATTAGGGCTGGGTTTGCCAGCTTGGAAAGCCAAGTCTCAACAACTTGTAGACAGTCTTGGAAGAAAATGACATAAATCTTTTTGAGGTGAAGTTGACAAATCAGGAGGTTTGGGGAAAGGAGTGTAAGTGTATTAGACTACTGGTCTTTCACAGTGGGAAGGCACAGATAGTTTCTAAGTTGGAAAAAAATCAAGAAGTAACAGTTCTAAAGGGAGCCATACTGAAGAACTAAAATAAAAATGAGAATGAATTAGCTGGGCATGGTGGCTTACGCCTGTAATCCCAACACTTTGGGATTACAGAGGCCGGCAGATTGCCTGAGCTCAGGAGTTTAAGACCAGCCTGGGCAACATGATGAAACCCTATCTCTACCAAAATACAAAAAATTAGCCCAGAGTGGCAGCGTGCACCTGTAGTCCAAGCCACTCGGGAGGCTGGGGGAAGAGAATTGCTTAACCCAGAGGCAAAGGTTGCAGTGAGCCATGATTGTGCCACTACACTCTAGCCTCGGCAACAGAGCAGGACTCTGTCTCAAAAAGAAAGAATTATAATCAAGAAAGATCAGAAAGCAGGTAAGAGGAGGAGACGTGAGGAAAGTAAGTAAGAGAAGGTCTGCTGCTTTGCTTATCTTTTAACATAGATGTTCAATAGACATTGTCTAAATGTGCTAAATCTACGAAAAGAGTGTTGGGGTGTTTATGGACTGAATACTTGTGTCTCCCTCTCTCTCAAATTCGTATGTGGAAGCCCAACTTCCAGTGTGGCCGTATTTAAAGCAGGAAGTAATTGAGGTTAAATGAGGTCATAAGGGTCAGGCACTGATCTGATAGGAGCGGTGTCCTTAGAGACACCAAATATTTTTCTCTGCCCTCACGATCTCCTCCCATGTGTGAACCTGGCAAGAGAGCAACTGTTTTCAAGCCGGGAAGAGATCCTCCCCTATACCAGAAATCACCTATGCTGGCACCTTGATGTACCTCCAGCCTCCAGAACTATGATAGAAAGTAAATTTCTGTTGTTTAAGCCACCCAGTCTGTGGTACTTTGTTATGGTAGCCCAGGGAAACTAATACAGGGTATAATATATGAAAGAAAAAGGTGTAATAATTAAAAAGTGTAACCCTTTCAGATTACCATAAGGAAAGCATCCCACTTCTGAAAGAAGTTCATACAGTGAGAGTTAGAAAATAAAGAAAACATTATAAATAGAAAATGTAAAATTCTGGCATTAAAATAAAATGTGTCAAATGCAAATTAAATATACTTACCTATTGAAAGATGTAGCAAAGCCCAAGTAAATAAGAAATTCATCGGCCGGGCGCGGTGGCTCACGCCTGTAATCCCTGCACTTTGGGAGGCCGAGGCGGGCGGATCACGAGGTCAGGAGATCGAGACCATCCTGGCTAACACGGTGAAACCCCGTCTCTACTAAAATACAAAAAATTAGCCGGGCGCGGTGGCGGGCGCCTGTAGTCCCAGCTACTCGGGAGGCTGAGGCAGGAGAATGGCGTGAACCCGGGAGGCGGAGCTTGCAGTGAGCCGAGATGGTGCCACTGCACTCCAGCCTGGGCGACAGAGTGAAGACTCCGCCTCAAAAAAAAAAAAAAAAAAAGAAATTCATCTAAAACAAAGTGATTCAGAAAGGGCACATTAAAACCTAGAGAAACAAAGACAGATTAAATTCAAGACACAAATTATGAAGTGAGTTAAAACAGCACTGTATATTGATCATGAATTTTTTTTTTTCTGAGACAAGGTCTCACTTCCATCACCCAGGGTGGAGTGGAGTGGTGCAATCATGGTTCACTGCAACCTCAACTTCCTAGGATCATGTGATTCTCCCACCTCAGCCTCCCGAGTAGCTGTTACTACAAGTGTGCACCACCATGCTCAGCTAAGTTTTGTATTTTTAGTACAGATGGTTTCACCATGTTGTCCAGGCTGCTCTTGAGCTCATGGGCTCAAGCAGCCTCCCAAAGTGCTGGGATTACAGTCGTGAGCCACCTTGCTCAGCCAACCATGAAATATTAATGCACCAAATAACATAGCAATAAAACCACAGGAACAGACTTCCTCTCTGGGACCTGTAGTAGATACACTTTTCCCTATTCCTCCTGCTAAGTACATCAAAAAGACCCTGAAAATTATATGTAAAACAAATAGAAGAATATTCTGAAAGGTGGAGCGAAGAATGCAGATCAGCTAGGAACATGGGAAATTGAAGAATGATATGGTGTTGAGCTCCCTGGGTTTTCCTTTTCCCTTGTATATCCCAGATATGGAGCTGAAGAAGCTGGAAACCTAGAAACACCAAAGGGCAGACAAAAATATCCCTAACAAGAGTTTAGTGTTTCTAGCCAGAGGACCAGGATAGAAGCAACCTATGAAGACAGAAAACTTTGCGACTTCACTCTCACTTACTCAAGCAAAGCCCAAGTTGGGGAGCCTAAATTTTCATGCTCATGAGAGTGATGTCATATGCCAAGTATTTGAGAGAACCAGTATTTCTGTCCCCACCAGTTGATCATAAGGCATGGTACCCCACACCTCACAGTTCAATGGAAACCACAAACAACCTAAACCTCCACTCCTACCCAGCAGTAATAAAGTATGCCTTTACCTCCCCAGTGGGGTGATGTGGAGGAGGCTTAGTGAGGAGTTAAGACCTCCACCATGACTCAACAGTAATGAGGCTTCCCCTAGAGTGGAATCAGTGGAGACCACATGGTGAGCCAGAAATCCTGCCACCATCCAGAAGTAATAAGGTGCCTCTCTTCCTCTTGGGTATTAATACAGGCCTGAGTGGGAGCCTGGATTTCTACTTCCACCTGGCAGTAACAAGGTAGTGCCTTCCTCCCTCCCTTTGCTAGATCAATGTCAAAGAAAGCCAACTAAAACGAGTTTTTTAATGAGATCCAGAGCCTCATAACATAATACAAAAATGTCCAGGTTTCAATAAAAAAATTACTAACCATACCAAGAACCAGAAAGATTTCAAACTGAATAAAAAAGATAGTCAAAAATGCCAGTGCTGAGATGACAGATATTAGAATTATCTAACAAAGTGTTTAAAATAGTGATGATAAGACTGCCTCAACAAACAATTACAAATATTATTGAAACAAATGAAAAAGAATAGAACGCCTCAGCAAAGCAATGGAATAGAAAGTCTTATCAAATAAAAAGAAGATGTAAAGAAGAATCAAATGGAAATTTTATAATTGAAAACTGTCATAACCAAAATAAAAAGTTCAGTAGAGGCCGGGCGCAGTGGCTCAAGCCTGTAATCCCAGCACTTTGGGAGGCTGAGACGGGCGGATCACGAGGTCAGGAGATCGAGACCATCCTGGCTAACCCGGTGAAACCCCGTCTCTACTAAAAAATACAAAAAACTAGCCGGGTGAGGCGGCGGGTGCCTGTAGTCCCAGCTACTCGGGAGGCTGAGGCAGGAGAATGGCGTGAACCCGGGAGGTGGAGCTTGCCGTGAGCTGAGATCCGGCCACTGCACTCCAGCCTGGGCGACAGAGTGAGACTCCGTCTCAAAAAAAAAAAAAAAAAAAAAAAAGTTCAGTAGATAGTTCAAAAGAAGAATGAAGCAGCTACTTGAGCTGAGGCAGGAGAATCACTTGAACCTGGGAGGCAGAGGTTGCAGTGAGCCAAGATCATGCCACTGAACTCCAATCTGGATGAAAGAGCAAGACTCTGTCTCAAAATTTAAAAAAAAAATCAAAATAAAAAAGGAGAAGAATGAAGTAAACAAAAAATAGTGAACTGGAAGATAAAACAATATAAATAATCCAATCTGAACAACAGGAGAAGAATAGAGCTTTAGGACCTGTGGGACTGACTGAAGATCTGACACACATGCCACCAGGGTCCCAGAAGGAGAGAAGCAAGAGAGGGCAGAGCTGAAAAAGTACTCAATTTTGCATAAAGGTGCAAAAACAATTCAGTGGAGGAAAACTCCTTTTCAACAGATGGTACTGGAGTAATTTGATGTTCATAAGCAAAAATATGAATCTTAACCTAAGTGACAACTTATACAAAAATTAATTCAAAATGGGTTGTGGAAACAAATGAAAAATATAGAAGTATAAAACTTTTGGAAAGATAGAAAATTTTCAGGATCTAGTGCTAGACAAAGTTTTCTTAGACTTGACACCAAAAGCACAATACATAAAAGGAAAAAAATTGTACTTTATACTTTATCAAGATTGAAAAGTTTTGCTCAGTGAAAGACTCTATTAAGAGGATAAAAAGACTACAGAATTATAGAGAATATTTGCAAATCACTTATCTGACAAAAGACTAGTATTAAAATATATAAAGAACTCTCAAAACTCAACAGAAAGAATCAAACAATTCAATTAGGAACTGGGCAAAATACATGAAGAAATATTTCACTAGAGAAGACGTATCAATTGAAAATAGTCACATGAGAACGTGTCAACGTTATTATCCATCAGGGAAATGCAAATTAAAACCATGAGATATCATTACTCATCTATCAGAATGGTTAAAATAAAGGCTATAGTCAATGCCAAATTCTGACAAGAATGTGGAGAAATTGGATCAACATAATGCTGGAGGGAATGATACAGACACTCTAGAAAATAATTTGGAAGTTAAAAAAAAAACTAGCCATACAACAACCATATGACCCAACATTTGTACTCCTGGGATTTTATCCCAAAGAAATGAAGATTTATGTTCACACAAAAACCTATACACAAATGCTCATAGTGACTTTATCCATAATAGGTAAAAACTGGAAACAACCTAGATGTCCTTCAGCAGGTGAATGGTTAAACAAATTGTGGTACATTCATACCATGAAAGACTACTCAGCAATAAAAAGAAGTGAACTATTAATACTTGAAATAACACGGATAAATTTTCAGAGAATTATGCTGAGTGAAAAAATCCATCCAAAATGATCAGATAATACGATTGTATTCAAATAACAGTTTTGAAATGATGAAATTATGGAGATGGACTACAGATTAGTGGTTGCCAGTAGTGGAGGGGATTGAGATGGGAGAAAAGTGGGTATGGCTACAAAAGGGCCACACAGAGGATCCTCGTGGTGATGGAATTGTTCTTTATCATGGCCCTGTCGATGTCAATATCCTGTTTGTGTCATTGTACTATAGTTTTGCAAGATGCTACCATTGGGGGAAACTGGGTAAAGGGTATACAGAATCTTTCTGTATTGTTTCTTACAACTGCATGGAAATCTACAGTTATCTCAAAACAAAACATTAAAAAAATTGTAAATATATGAACATTACAAGATTGGTTTAAGTTTTGAAAATCAACTACTGTAATTCACCATATTAACACACTAGAAAAGAGAAAAATTGTGATTATTGCAAAACATGCAGAAAAAGCATTTGATAAAATCCAGTATCTGTTCTTTATTGAAATAAAAAAGCCCCTAACTCTGAACAAACACAGAATAGAAGGGAAGTACCTCAACTGTTAAAGTGCATTTCTGAAAAACCTATAGCTGACATTATGCTTAGTGGGAAACTCTGAGATCAGGACAGGGATAGCCACTTTCACTACTTCTTTTTACTATTGGAATAGGGGTTCTAGCCAGTGCGACAAGATGGAAAAAGAAACGAGTCATCTAAGTGGGAACAACAGAAGTAAAACTGTCTTTCTTTGTAGACAATATGATCATCTACATAGAAAATCCAACTGAATCTTTTTAAAGCTGCTACAAATAATAAGTTTGCCGTGTTGCAGGACACAAGTTCAATATCCAAAAATCAATTGTATTTCTATCTGTTATTAACAAATACTTATAAATTGAAATTTAAAATTACCATTTACAATATCGGCATAAAATATGATATGCTTAGGTATAAATCTATATAAATATGAGCAAAACCTGTACACTGAAACTTAAAAAACATTGCTGAGATGAAGAAGATCCAAATAAATGGAGAATTACACTGTTGCTGTGGTCTGGATGCTTGTCTGTATGGTGACTGGACTTGTTCTGGATGAATGCACCACTTCCTGAGAGTGGCTGGCTATAAAGTCAGGATGCACATCAGGGTTGGTTCCCCTTCGCATGTGCTCGCTTCCTTTCTGACCTTCTCCACTGTGTTTTAAAGCAGCACAAAAGAAGCTGAGCAGATGCTGTCTTTATACTCCTTATACAGCCTGCAGAACCACGATCTAAATAAACTTTCTTTTATAAATTACCCAGCCTCAGATATCCCTTTATAGCAACACAGAATGAACTAAGTCAACTGTGTCCGTTGTTATTGTTAAGTGGTCATTTATCCCCAAAGTGGTCTGCTGATTCAATCAAAATTCCAGCAGGGTATTTTATAAAAATTGACAAGCTGATTTTAAATTAGTATGGGAATTCAAAGGACCTAGAATGGTCAGAACAACTTTGAAAAAGGACAACGGCATTGGAAAATTAACACTCTGTAATTTCAAGACTTGTAAAGCCACAGTAATTGGGACAGTGTAATATTGGCATAAGATAGACAAATAGATCAATGGAGCAGCATAGAGTCCAGAAATAAATCCAAATGTGTATTCACAACTAATTTTTTTAACCGGGGAGCTAATAAAAATCAGCGAAGAAATGATAGTCTTTTCAACAAATGGTGCCGGAACAACTGGACATCTTCTTGAAAAAAGATGAACTTGGATCCATATCTTGTACCATATGCAATTATTAATTCAAAACAGAACATTTAAAACCTAAAACTATGAAACTTACAGAGGAAAATATTGGGCTTGGCAAAGAGTTCTTACATATATGGAAAGTATGATTCATTAAATAAAAAGATGAGATGGATTTCATCAAAATTAAAAAAATTCTGTTCTTTGAAATACATTGTGAGAATGAAAACAAGTTTGGCAAAAAAAACTATTAAAATTATGCATCTGATTAAAGTCACTTTTCTAGAACATAAGTAAAAACTCAAAACCCAATAGTAAGAAAACTAACAATTTTTAAAAATGGGCAAGTGATTTAAAGAGAAACTTAACAAAAAAAAAATATATGGATGGCAAATAAGCACATGACAAATTCTCAGCAGCATTAGTAATTAGGGAAATACAAATTAAACCACAGTGAGATACCACTACATATCTATGAGAGTGGCTAAAATTTAGAAGACTGATCAGACAAAGTGTTGCTGAGGGTGTGAAGCAACTGGAACGCTCATACACTGCCGATGAGGATGTTAAATGGTAGAATCACTTTGGAAACAATTTGGCTATTTCTTTAAAAAGTTAATAGTAACTACCATATAACACAGCCATTCCACTCTTAGGTATTTACCCAAAGAAATGAAAGTATACGTCCACACAAGGACGATGTACAATGTTCATAGCTATGGGTGTGTGAAGAAATAAACATGGCCGTGCAGTATCAGTAAAACTCGATTTTTTTCCAACCTTGTTGGGTTGGGGGTTCGGTAATCTAGTAACATTTATCGCTTTTTTTTCCCAAGAGAAACTTAGTCTGCAGCTTGTGTGAGGGTCTGTGTTTTCCTCCTACGTTTTAGAACTTTCTGGGTTACTCTGTATATTCAGAAAACAATAGACATGGAACTGCTGTAGAAATACACACCAAAATATGTTAGTTATGTGTTAGAATTTTTACTTTACTTTACACACCCCATTTTCTTACTTCAGTGGTATTAGTAAATTTATTCCAAATGGAACCTTTGTTAAAAACATTGTGGCCATTGCGCATTTGCAAAGTTGCTTATTGAAACTACTAAACAAAAGCTAATCCCATTGCTGAGTAGAGTCAGTATTATTTTATCCCTAAATACTTCAGTATGTGTTTCCTAAAAACAAGAACATTCTCTTACATAACCACAGTACAGTGATCAAAATCAGGAATTTAACATTGATACAACGTCATCATCCAATTCACAGACATATTAAAATTTCGATGATTGTCAGAATAATGTTCTTGGTTGCTTGATCACCAAGTGATTTCCTATAAGAAAAGAAAGAAAAAAAAAAAGTAGAAGATTGCTGTAACACTGAACCCAAACACTGAAAAACCTGAATGAAAAGACAGTTTTATATGACTGACCGAAATTAAGTAAATACAGAAAATCTAAGCAGACACATTCACATAGAAAAATCAGAACTGCTCCCTTCAACTCTGACCCCAAATCACCAGGCTTCCATGATTTCAAAGGGAGCTGATTATATAATCATCTCCATCTATGAAAAAACAAGATTTCCTCATTTTTATGGACAAATAGAAAAACAGCGCCTTAGTGGGACACACTTTTAGCATTTCTGCCAAAGTCAGGAACAAGAACAGGCTGCACTCTATTAATAGTTACCCCCACTATTGGAGGCAGACATCCTCCCATGCAGTCACACATGCACACATACATGACACACGTACACGTGTATGCACACATGCATACACACGCATGCACACACACGCACATGGAGACACGTGCGTGCACACACGCACACACGTGCACACATGCACACATACACATGCACACACAGGTGTGCACACAGGTACACACACATGCATGCACACACGCACAGATGTACACACATGTACACACACACACACATGCACACACGTACTCACATGCACAGGCACCAGCACAGGAACTGGAAAAAAGAGGTGAAACCACCTCTATTGCAGATTGTAGTTCTGGCAAAATCAAGGCAATTGACCAAGAAACTATAATATTAAAACAATAACAGAATTCACTAAGGTGGCAGGATATAAAATTAACGTAGAGAAATCCGTAGTCCTCACAGACACAATCACAAATAATAGTAGAAAGTGGACAACATAGCCAGAAATAAACAAGAAATAAGAAAATCTATTAGAAGAAAGTTCAACCCAGGAGACATGGAAGTAGACTTAAGCGAATGAAAAAGCAGGGCCTGTTCTTGGCCAGGAAGGCTCAGTATCGTGAAGTCGTCAGGTCTCCTTAAATTCATTTATAATTAAAAACACCAAAAGGTTCTCCCTGTCTGCCAGGGCCTAGACAAAATTTATTCTAAAGTTCCAAAAGAAAAAACAAATAAGAAGAGTCAGGAACATCCTGGAAAGGATGAGCAGGGCAGGGGCTGTGGGACTGACCCCGGCAGATATTAAAAGTAGGATCAAGTGTTCATAATTAATAGTGTGGTTCTGGTGACAAATGAATAATGGAACAGACTAGAAGATCCAAAAATAGGCCCACATGAATACGCAGCGTTTATGTGTGATAACAGCGGCCTGTCAGGCTCGGAAGATGGACTTGTCAGTAAATGGTTCTGGCTGCTCTGGAGGCCACCTGGAAACGTGACTTGGATCCTTGTGTCACACTGGGCTTCACAGTATAGGACACACTCCAGTGGGGTCATCGAGCCGCACAGGAAACATGAAATCACATGAACACCAGAAGGCTATACAAGAATTGCTTCGTAACCTGGGCGTGGGGAAATCCTTTTTAAATGTTGTTCCGTACCAACAGAAGAAATGACCAAGAAATTCAGCTACATTAAAATACAAAACACCCCTGGCCATCCCCTCCCCCAAAAAAGCAAAATCAAAATACCAGGGGTAAATTGTGAACAGACACTTGTACGTTGTCACAAAGGGTGAATCTACATAATATAGAGTTTCCAGAAATGGAGAATTAAAAGCAGGACAACAGGACAACGGGCAAGAGCCATGAACAGGCCTTTCTCAGAAACAGCGGCCGAGTATGGCCCACCACGCGAGCAAGGGCCCAGCTTCCCCGGTGGAGAGAGAAAGACAGGCCAGCGCTCTGAAACAGCTCGTCCCAGCCCCAGGGTGATAGACGCTGCGGCTGACCGCGTATTCTGTGGGCAGGAAAGGTGAGGGAAGGCCCAGATGTACGTTGCTGGCTGTCATGCAAAACGGCATGACCCTGTGAAGGGAGACGGCCAGCCCCAACAAAGTCACGGATGCGTTTCCATTGACCTGTCCTGAGAGTGCACGTGTGAGCAAAGCAGGAAATGATGCCGACGTGTGGATGGTGCTGGCACGTGGGTTTCCTTTGCAGCCTCAAGGACTGGAAACCACCCAGACATCTTACTGTGAGGGGCTCTTGAAACGTCGGTAGACCCACCTCCTGGAAACCCCTTCTACAGGGAGCACAGAGTGATGCACAGTAATCGCCAACATATGCTATTAAGTGAAAAAGTAGAGTGCAGATCTGTGACCGTAGTGTTCTACCTTTATAGAAAAGGTGTCACAAAAAGAAACACTGAAAGAATTAACTAGAAACTGAACAGGTTCCTGCTGGGAAGAGAGCCGCGTGGGGCAGAGACAGGCTGGGAAGCCCGGCCTTTCCAGGGACACTTTGGTCTCTGACTTTTAACCAGGTCGCTGTATTTTATATTCGAACCATTAAACTAAATTAAAAAGAAACAAAAATCTCGATATTGAAAAGAAGTTGAAAATGTAACTACATTTTCATTCAAACTACATACATTCAAAACATGACCCCACAAAGGTAAAAACGGTAAAAAAAATCCATGCAAGTACTTCCGGAACGCCACACTTTACCAACCACCCTTAGCGCGGCACAGGACAAAAAGGACGGAAAAGAAGTCTTCAATTTCGTGCAAAGTTTGGAGGAAAGAGAGGCAGCTGTAAAGACAACATCAGGAAACTGTGGAAATGTTAAGTGTGCCCTGGGTGTTAGAAGACGTTCGGGAGCTATTTCCAATTTGGCTAAGTGCAGTAATGGTGTTACACTTGTATAGAAAGCACTCTTTTTTTTAGAGATGAAGACTGAAGGATTTACCTGTCACTGTTACAATGTCCGTAACTCACTCTGAAACATTCTACCTATAAAGTCATCAAAGCAGGCCAGGCGCGGTGGCTCACGCCTGTAATCCCAGCACTTTGGGAGGCCGAGGCGGGTGGATCACGAGGTCAAGAGATCAAGACCATCCTGGCCAACATGGTGACACCCTGTCTCTACTAAAAATACAAAAATTAGCTGGGTGTGGTGGCGCATGCCTGTAGTCCCAGCTACTCGGGAGGCTGAGGCGGGAGAATCACTTGAACCCAGGAGGCAGAGGTTGCAGTGAGCCGAGATTGTGCCACCGCACTCCAGCCTGGCAACAGAGTAAGAGTCCGTCCGAAAATACATAAATAAATAAAAATTAAAACTAAATTAAAAGGTCATTAAAGCAAGCTTGGCAAATGGCTGTAGCAATTGACCCGGGAGATGGAGCTGGGATGTTCACTGGACGGTTTGCTGTACTGTCAACATTCAAGGAGTTTCATACATGAAAGAAAAGATGGTGAGGAAAAACAACAAGGGGATCTAATGAGACATGGGATCGGGCAAGGCCGTGGGGCTGTGTGAGCTGATGCTTGAGAAGGAAGAAGTGCTCAGAGGGCCAGGGCGAGCGGTCCCGGCAGGGGGCAGGGGGAGAGGGTTGTGGGGTCGCTGGTGGCATCAGCCCTGTGCCTGGCTGGTGGCTCTGGCAGGGAAAGCTCGGCCCTGCCCACCTTGTTACCTCTATGACTTCTCTCCAGGGAGCCTCAAACGGGACAGCGATGTTTCAGGAACCAGCTGCCGGGCACCGCATGCCGGGAGTCTTAGACGCCATGAGATGGGGCCAGTGTGGTGACTGCCCCGGAGTAGACGGCGCTGCGAGGTCCGCGTTCATGACTCCTCCAGTGAGAGCCGTCCTGTCTTCGAGCTGAGGACGAGGCCGCCCGGCTGAGGGCGTGTCCTCACAGTCCTTAGCCGAGTGTTTTCTGAAGAATCCGAAATGTTTAGAAGCCAAAGTGATACAATCCATGATCAGGATTTGAGGTGCAAAAACAACCGAAACTTTATGTTTAAAAACACATCAATTCATCACGGAGTGACCTCTTCACAGGCTGACCTCTCCAAGGGAGTGACCTCTTCACAGAGTGGCCTCTTCACGGGAGTCACGTCTGGCAGTGAGAGGAGCCAGACAGGAGCTGGGAAAGATAGACTCTGAGAGAGACAGCTTCCTCTGGCGAGGCGTTTCCAGTGGTCATCACAAAAGGTGCAGGGGAAGAGAGGAAACTGTGTTGGAAAGGACGCTGGGCTGTGGGTGATTCTCCAAGGAGCTCTGGGTTTGCAAAAGACACTGTCGAAGCTGGAGGGAATGACACAAGGTAATGCAGTGAGGTGGGCCAAATAGCCAGGAAGCGAGGCCTCGCAAAACCACTGAGCAGCAAGCCCACTGGCTGCGTTTGGGCGAGGCGGAAGCCGCCCGCTGCTGACTGGGCGGGGTGGGGTGTGGAGGGTCACTCCCTTGATGAGGTCACCCTGTGAAGAGGTCACTCCCTTGGAGAGGTCACTCTGTGAAGAGGTCACTCCCTTGGAGGTGTTTGCTCATGCCCTGTCCTCTCCAAGGGAGAGAATGAAGATCTGCAGGAAGCCCCGCCAAGCCCAGGATGGACCAGACTGCCTGGGGTCGACCCTGCTGCTCCTGCTTGGGTCTGTGTGCGGGGCCAGTGGGTCCTGGAGCTGACAGGAGGTGGGAAGGCCTCACTTCCCCAGGAGATCTATGGGAGGGGATGGTCGACATGCAAACCAGCCGTGGAAGGAGCTGCCCCCACTCTGCATGGAAGAAAGGAGGGGCACCCACCCTGGGTGAATGGGGGCTCCATTCCAGGAGCGAGGGGTTGGAGGAGGGAAGGAAAAGTCTACTAGAAATATGGCAAGAGCTTACAGGGTTGGGGATAAAGATGAGGTGTATTCGTTCTCTAACACAACCACGTATCGAAGCATCACCACCGCGGTGCCTCAGAGCAGCACCAACGTGCCATCTCACCAGCTCTGCGGTCAGACGCCTGGTCGTGGCTCGGCTGGGGCCTGTGCTGGGCTCTCAGCAGCACCAACGTGCCATCTCGCGAGCTCTGCAGTCAGACGCCGGTCGTGGCTCAGCTGGGGCCTGTGCTGGGGTCTCACAGCTGAAATCAATGCGTCAACCCCTCACTGGAGGCTCAGGCTCCTGTTTCAAGCTCGCCAGGTGGTGGCAGAACTCAGTTGCTTTCAGTTGCAGGGCGGAGGCCCCTTTTGTTGCTGGCCACTCTTGGGGTCTTGTCATGTGCCCCCCATAGGCAGTTTCTAAGAAGGGTGTTTGCTCCTTTAAGGCTGGGAGGAGAATCTGGCATCTCTTAAGTACTCATCTGATTAGTTCTGACCTACCAAGCATAACCGACCTTCTCTCTGATGAGCTCAGAGTCAACCGATGAGGGAACTTAATCACAACCACAAAGTCCCTGATGCCGTATAACGCAGCACCGTCCCGGGTGGGAGGCCCCAGCAGAGTCACACTCCAGGGGAAGGAGTTATGTGGGGTACGGTCAGTGGGGAGTCCCAGGGCCGTCTCTGGATGGTAAATACACACTATATTCCAGCTGCAAAAAGGCTGAGTGGCTTTGCCAATAAAATGAGAAGGGAGGCATGGTCCCAGTGCACCTCCCACCCGGGAGGTCGTGCCTCAAGCTGGGTTGACCAATGGGAGAGAGGCGGGACGGGAGGCGGTGGCCAGATGAGGAAGAGTGGCAGCTACTCTGTTTGTCTGTTTAAGGTCGAGTGTTCATACAGGAAATGTGTAGATTCCACACGTACAATTCAGAGTTTTGGGAAATGCACACCCGTGTCCCACGTTCCAGGACAGAAGCTCTCCAGGACTCCAAAACATTCCTTGGCACCCATCTAGCCCATCCTGCAGGGAATTGCTGTCCTGATTCCATCACCACAGTTGGCTTTGGCAGTTCTCAGTTTCTTCCACACGGCACCCCCACGTGGAGCCTTCTGCCACCTGCCCTCTGTTCCTGGGCACCGTCATAGATGGACCAGCCACCGTCTGCCAGTCGCTCTCCTGCTGACGGACGTCCGGCTGCTCCCAGTCCACTCACCAACCAAAGCGGCTGTGAACATCCATGTGCGTCTTTCCGAACTTGTGCATGAGTTCTGTGTTTCCCTGACCTTGGCAAACACAGAGGAGCTTGGCTGGGGTGGGCAAGTGTGCACTTGGCTTTGAGAAACAGAGGGGACATTCTAAAGCAGCTGCACCCCACAGCCTGCAAGAGGGCTACAGTCACCCCACGTCCTTGCAGACTGCCGCGCTGGTGCTGCCAGTCCAGCTTCAGTCTTTTGGGGGTGCGAGGGGGCGTCTCTCACAGTTTAACTCATGTCCCTTAGGCGACATCGCACCCTCACTCAAGATGTGGTTCCCAGCCTCCGGGGCCTGAGGCATCGCCACCTGGAACTGCGAGAAGGAGAAGGACGTGGTCTGCAACCTGTGTGGGGAGCGCTGCTGTCTAGAAGCTGTCTGTGCAGAAAGTGCTGCCGGACCAGCCAGCGCGGAGGGTGGGAGGACACCTGTGCTTGCTCATCTCACCAACCCGGAGGTCTCCCTCGGGCGGGGGTCAGGGAACCGCACCGGCCAACCGACGTTGGATAGAATGGAAACAATCCCTCCACGTGCTTCCATAATCGTAGCGTAAAAAATGCATTGAAAAGACCAAATGTCAGTTGTCTGAAACATGAATGTGTTTAACTTTTCCATAACGAGCAAAGATGACCGGATTGGGTTTGGAAACGTGAACACTGCTGTCTGCAAACATGCATGGAAGACAACATATCTCAAAAGGTTCACAGTGAAACATAACAAGGAGAAACAAAATCCAAAAAGGGAAGTGAGGACCCCAGCACTGGTGCTGTCCAGGAAAGGTTCACAGCAAAGCCACAGCTGGGGTCATTTTTCATCGACGTGGATGAGAGCAGACCACAGCGTTGGGCCATCATAGCTGCAGTGGCAGAAGGAAAAACAAAAGCGGCCTCAGACCTCCATCCACCCCCAACCCCCGGTGACGGATGGTGGTTAGGATGGCTCTCAGCTATAGGGGTCCCGAGGTGGGCGAATAGGCCCTGTATGTCCCCAGCTCAGGCTGTTGGATCTAGGGTAGCTTTTGAGGTAGGCAGGTGGGGCTGGCCTTACAGGGGAGCTGGTGAGGGCTGGAAGGGGGCTGGGGAGACACCTGGGACCCCCACAGTCTGCTAGACCCCAGTGCTCCCTCAGATCCCCTGGGTCCCTGTCCCCTCGAGGATGCTTCCTGGGAGGGAACTGCAGCCAGAGGCTCCCAAGGAGAGGCCCAAGCCTGGCACTGCCCCCACGGTTCTGGATCAGGATGGATGGTTGCAGGGGGAGACCCTCCTGACAGGCCTGAGATCTTAGGGCTCTGTGCCTCCGGCCAATCCCCTGCCTTCTTGAGGCCAGTGGGTCCCAGCTCCTCCTGCACCAGGACAGGAGGGGCCAGGAAGGTGCAGGAGCCTGCTTTGACCTAGGAGTCAGGGAGCCATGCTGGGGACGGCCCAGGAAGGATTGGGGTCTCTGATCACTCAGAGCATCGGGGTGACTGGCTTCGCCCTCCTATCTGGAGACTTAGTGTGATGATCTGAAACATTACTTTTCTAAACCAGGAACAAGCATGGGCCTGATGGGCTAAGGTTTCTTTCCTAACTGTTTTTTCAAAGTCGAGCTGCTCTGTATGGGGAACACCCAGAACAAAAGGGGGTCCTAGCACCTCCTCCTGACCTGGGAGTCCACAGGTGAGAAGCACAGTGCGGCCACCAGCTTGGAGGATGGTTCAGGGTTCAAGGCACTTCCCTTCTTGAAGCAGGTGATACTGTTTGGCTCCGTGTCCCCACCCACATCTCATCTCAAATTGTAATCCCCACGTGTTGAGGGAGGGAGGTGGCTGGATCCCGGGGGTGGCCTCCCCCGTGCTGTTCTTGTGATAGTGAGTGAGTTCACTTGTGATCTGACAGCTTTATAAGTATTTGGAAGTTCCTCCTTCATGCTTCTCTCTCCTGCTGCCATGTGAAGAAGGACGTGTTTGCTTCCCCTTCTGCCGTGATTGTAAGTTTCCTGAGACCTCCCAAGCCACGTGGAACTGTAAGTCAATGGAATCTCTTTTAGTTATAAATCACCCAGTCTTAGCTGGGCTTGGTGGCTCACGCCTGTAATCCCAGCACTTTGGGAGGCCAAGGAGAGCAGATCACTAGGTCAGGAGATCAAGACCATCCTGGCTAACATGTGAAACCCCGTCTCTACTAAAAATGCAAAAAAAATTAGCGGGGCATTGTGGCAGGTGCCTGTAATCCAGCTACTCGGGAGGCTGAGGCAGGAGAATGGCGTGAACCCAGGAGGCGGAGCTTGCAGTGAGCCTGGATCGCACCACTGCACTCCAGCCTGGGCAACAGAGCAAGACTCTGTCTCAAAAAAAAAAAAAATCAAAAAAAAAATCACCCAGTCTTGGGCAGTTCTTTAGAGCAGTGTGAGAATGGCTGAATGCACAGGAAGCTCACATTCGTGGCTTCTCACATCCCTTCAGGAAGAGGGTCTTGGACACACTCTGGACACAGCAGCCCTAAGGCCCCTTGGCTGAGGTGTTTTAGTACCAAATCTAGAGCCTTGGGCTGGTCCTCTTGGGTTGACCTTGTTGGATCTGGCCAGCCCCAGCCCATCCAGGCCTGATTTGCTCCTGACCCCGAAGCCTGGGGAGTCAGAGTCCCAGCTGCTGGGAGGAGTGGGAGGGAGAGGGAGAGACGTGGGTGGCCAGAGAGCCCCCGAGGGGCTCCAGTGGGGATGCAGGGGCTCAGCCAGCATTGCCATCCCGACACACGGGGTGCTTGGAGATGAACCAAGGCTGGGACCTGATGGTGGGGTCTCGGTGCCTGGGAGGCAGGGGTGGCTGTGACAGGGCAGGGGGCTGTTGCAGGGGTTTGCCCAGAGTCCTGCCAGCCTGGAAAAGGTAGTTTTGCTGTTGAATTGTCTGATTATTTGGGGCCGAGCGGCCTCCAGGGCTGAGGCAGGAGGTGTACATGGGGGCTGGGGGCTGGGGGCCGGGGAGCAGGAGCCCCAGGGGCTGGGGCTGAGCCGGAGCTTGGCCAAGTGTCAGTCCAGCGGGAGGTGTGAGGGCCATGCTGACTAGCCGTGGGAGTGTGTGTCCCTCCTGTGCCTCAGTTTCTACAAGATGAGAGGCCGGGACCTTGGAGTCGGCCCCCACAGGAAGTGTGAGGTGCAGTGTGAGGCCAGGAGCTTCCCTGGGCCCCATGGGGGTCTGCGTGGTGGCTGGGGGTTTCTGCAACCCAGGCCTTGGTAACCCCCACAGCCCCTCCTGCCTTGGGATGGGAACGCTCGCAGTTGAGGGTGGGCTGAGGTTCAGGAGAAACCCAGCTGGGACCGGGAACAGGGGCCCCACCTCAAGGACCCCCTGAACCCCGTGTGCAACCCAGCGGTGACCTGGAGAGGTCCGTGCAGGGCAGGCGCAGGGGAAGGGGTTCCCGGAGAGAGCACTTGGGAGAGACCCTCCCACCAGGGTCTCCGGGCCTCCTCCAGGACAGGCCGCTCCCGTCTGGCCGCGCCAGCCTCCTCCCAGCTCCTGCCAGGCAGGGGCTGCTGGCCGAGTGGGCACGAGGGGCCTGGGTCTCACCGCAGCCCTCTCAGGTGAGTGCCATGGAGTCATTCACCTGGCTTACAGGGGAGAAAGCCAGGACAAGGGCTCAGGGCCGCGTCAGGGTAGCCTGGCCATATACAGTGCGAAGAAACTGGGATGGGGAAGAGCGGGCCTGGGCCGGGGCTGTGTGGGGGCCGCAGCTGTAGGAAGCCTCTCAGAGGGCCTTGCAGGGTAACCTGGGCACAGGGAAGCTCCACGCAGAGTGTGGGCCTCGCACCATGAGGGAACATCCTGCTGGCCCAGCCCAGCCCTCCTCACGCCAGGGCCGCAGCTGCAGTGTGATACCCATGGGGCAGCCGGGAGGGGCTGGGCCACCACCTCACTGCGTCTGCCCCGGGCCGCTCTCTCCCTGCAGTTCTGTGAGGGGCGCTTGTTCTCCACCTGAAACGGAAATGCAGGGTCCCCGGCATTTCCCTGCAGCTCTGCTGGCCACATGGTGTGATGCACCGAGCAAGGCATGTCCCTGCCTGTGGCACCTGAGGGGCTCGCCAGGGTCGCTGCAGGTGAGGGCCTTCAGGAAGCCCCACCCTCACCCTCGATGCCCATTCCCGCTGCCCTCCTCCAGCCCAGCCTTTGGCCGATCCTCTTAGTCCCCCAAGGACCCCCAGGAACAACCGTGCACCCCAGATTCTGGGATTCAGGGGCTACGAACTTCTTTGAGGATGAGCCCCGCTGCCTTTGCCCTCCGCCCTCCACCTTCCATCCTCCTCTTGCTCTGCCCCAAAGGTGGAGCCTCCCAGGACTTCTTCCTCTGGGCCCTGCAGGATCTCAACTCTCCTTGTGAGCTCCCAGGGGTATTTCAGTACCAAGCCTAGAACCTGGGGCTGGCCTTTGTGGTTGACCTTGGTGGATGTGGCCGGCCCCAGACCACTGAGGCCTGAAAGCCCAGGGTGATGCCTCCTCAGCTCCTCTCTGTCCACAGGTGCAGCGTCATCTCCATGTCACCGACGCAGACGCAGATCGGGGGCATGGATGGACAGCTGTAGCCAAGGGCAGCCCTGGTTCTGGCCTGGGACTGGTGGTGATGGGGGTTGGGAGCGGGCACGCACACACACTCCCCCAACCTCCTGTGCCTGCTCCGTTGGCACACACGGCAGGATTTTACTTTGTGGGGAAGATAACCACAGGGAGAGGAGTGAAAACCTTTATTTGGAAAAGTTGGCGACATGGATATGGTTCAGAGAAAAACACAGAAGGAGCAAAACTAACACGAACATAGAAAGGGTGCCTTTGATAACACATCGAACACGTCACTGTTCTGAGGAAGGAGAGTTTTGCATTGTTTCTAGTAAGACATAGCCCTCTGTGGTACCAAGGGGCTCTCATGTCCAGTCCAGGCCCCAGTCTCTTCGGGAGGGAGGAGCGGATGGGGTTAGCACCTTTAATCTCGAGGGTCTTGAGTGCAGCCAGCGCCCCTGCGAGTACTCGCTGAGGTCGGGGTCAGTGCTGGTCAGCAGCAGCCGCTAGGGCTGTGGGGCCGAGGTCCAGGCCGGTCACCAGCAGGACACTCAGGAGACAGGGCCAAGTCACCGAGATTTATGTCTACAGCGGCCTCCTGACCTTGGTTTCCCAAAACGAGACAGACTCCAATGGCTGCCTCAAGCTGAGGAGAAAAGCTTGCTTTGACTTTAATTGTAAAGTAACTTAGGTGAGGATTGGTGGGAAAAGCCGGCTATGGGGACAAAGGAGAGGGAGGTGTGCAGCACGGGTCCCGAGAGGGCGTCTGGCTCAGGCTGGTATGCTGCACAGAGGTGCCTAGGGAAGGAGCTGCAGGAGGGAGGGCGGGCAGGAGGGCAGGGCAGGAGGGCCCGGGGCGGGGAGCCCAGGTGACGCCAACTTAGGGCTGAGCCCCAGAGGGCCCTGCACAGGTGACGCCAGCTCAGGGCTGAGCCCCAGAGTGCCCTGCACAGGTGACACCAGCTCAGGGCTGAGCCCCGGAGGGCCCTACACAAAGCAGGCAGCAGCGTTGTGTCCTGGCTTTCCAAGCTTTTCTTTAAAAAAAAAAAAAAAAAAATCTAGCAAATCAGGTTGGTCGGGAAAATTCGCATCACATTTTACTGTTTAGTGATGGGTGGAGATGGGTGGGAGGACAGGGTTTGGGGCCTGCGTGCGGGGCGGCCTAGCCCAGTGCCACCTTCCTGGAGACGGTCTGGTGGAAGACACCGCGCAGCAGGGCCTGGTAGCTGGGGACACGGAACAGGTGGCGCTCGCCGTAGGCCACGTCGTACTCGGCCGTCTTGCCGGTGACCAGGACGCGGATGTGGGGTTCATTCACCTGGCGGCCCACGACCACCACGAAGATCTCGATGCCCGCTCGCTGGGCCTCCTGCACGGCCTTCTCGATGGCCGCGGGCGTGGCGCCCTGTGAGTTGCCATCTGAGAAGAGCAGCAGCCTCTTCTTCGCGGCACCAGACGAGGCCTCGCGGTAGAAGCGGGTCACATAGCCCAGGGCGTCGTTGACGTCCGTGGCGTCGTTGATAAAGTCCATGGCATCGACAGCACTGGCCAGGGCCGTGTAGTTCTGCAGGAACTGCAGCGACGCCCGCTCTGGCCGCTGCTGGCCTGTGCCGCTGTACTGCACCACAGCCACCCGCACGTCGTGGGCGGGGTCCGTCCTGCCCGCCATGAGGAAGCGCTCGGCCAGGCGCTTGGCAAAGCGCTTGGTGGTGTCAAAGTTGTGGCTGCCCACGCTGGCAGAGCCGTCCAGCAGGATGGTGATGTCAGCGGGGGAGGAGAACGTGACTGCAGAGCAGGGTGGGCAGACGTTAGCATGAGGCCGCAGTGGGCCGGCCAGAGGGCGTCCGAGCTCCCCAGAGAGGGCACGGCACGGTGGTGCTCAGCCACCAGAGTGAGCCATGCACCTGCTCTTGTGACTGCCAGGCCCTCCTCCCAGAGCCCCCTCCTCCCAGAGCCCCCGCCCCAGCCACGGTGCTCTCCTCCCCATGTGCCTGGGCCACTGAGGTACTCACTGGGGCAGGTGTAATCTGGACACTTCTTATCTGTAAAAGAGAAAAACCATGCAGTGTGGGCCCACTGCTCCACCTATAACCCCTAGGAGAAGTCCCAGGACCTCCGGCTGAGCACAGGGGTGGCCGTGCCCATGGAGGTCACAGTGAGCTGGGAGGAGGCCTCTGTCTGGGACAGCCCCGGGCGCCCCGCATGCACCTACACAGATCTGGGACAGCCCGGGCGCCCCACGTGCACCTACACAGACCTGGGACAGCCCGGGCGGCCCGTGCACCTATGCAGATCTGGGACACGCCTGGACGCCCCGTGCACCTACGCAGATCTGGGACAGCCCTGGGCGTACCTATGCAGATCTGGGCGGTGACATTCTTCAGGAAGGCGTCCTCCAGCAGCTCTGCATAGTTCTCCTTGACCAGCGAGAGGCCGGCCCGGCCCTGGGATGGTGCCAGGCCTTGGCAAGAAATGACATTGAGCTGGTCGGAGCCCGGGACGAAGTCAAACACGTCCTTGATGCCCACGGAGACCACCTGTGGGGACAGACGGTGTCAGTGTGGTGCAGCCCGCTCTGCCCTCGTCTTTCTGGGGACAAGGCCACCCTGGCTGGCGGGGCGCCCTAGGCGGGCCAGGTGCAGCCTGGGGGTGGCCACCCCACCTGGACGCCTGGACTGCAGAGCACGTTGAGCGGCGTGGTGTCCCTCTGGGTGTCTGAGCGCCCGTCAGTGATGACCAGGGCGATGCGGTTGTTCGGGCTGGGTGGCAGCAGCTGGTCCCGCGTGTACTGCAGGGCCTCCCCCGTGAAAGTGCCGCCCGCCATCCACTGCAGGTTCTTGATGGCTCTGCACAGGAAGGGGTGGGAGGGGCCGGTTGGGGCCAGGCCTGCCGCGGGGCCGAGCCCACCTGGGATCAGGGGTCAGGGCTGATTCGCCGCGGGGCCAAGGGTCGGGGCGAGGGGTGGGAGGGCCCTGGCCATTTGTGGGCACTCACTCCTTGAGCTCCTGCACATTCCGGATGCTGGGGCTGCGCAGGCTCACGTGCTCCTGCATCTGGCTGTGGCTGTACTGCACCACACCTGCATACGACTGTCCCGGCTCAAACTGTGGGACCGGCGCCGGAGTCAGGATGGGAGCACTACCCCAGGTCTGCATAAGCCTCCCAGGGATGACTCTGTTGGCTGCGGGTGCCCAGAGGGCAGCACAGCCCCCAGGACCTCAGGACCTGGGTCCCCTGTGACTGGCTCCGGGTGCCCAGGGGGTGGCACAGCCCCTGGAACCTGGGTACCCCGCAAACCAATCTTCCTTGGTGGATGATGCCCTCATAGGTTCTGTCCACGAGGGACAAGCCGACCCCCAGAACTCAGTACCCCAGACTGCTGGCCCTCAAGGAGAGGGGGGCCCCTCCCTCATCTGGGGTGCCTGTGTAGAATGGGCCAGCCTCGCCAGGTGGAGCTGGAGGCCCGGACGGACTGGCGCGTGCTTGGCATCCTCCTCATGAGCAGGGAAGTCACAGGGATGCAGCGACGGCCTCGGGAGGCTGAGGTCTGGCCCTGGCAAGGGCGGCTGGCAGGGCCGGGATGCACCTGCGCTGGGCAAAGCCGGGAGGGGCGAGGCCTCACCTTGACCAGCTCGTCCCGGCTCAACCGATCGATGACCTTGACGACGAAGTCCTTGGCAATCTCGAAGTTCTGCAGGCCGATGCTCTCTGAGCTGTCCAGTACGAAGAGCAGGTCGATGGCCGCATTCCCAGAGGCAGGGGCTGTGTGATGAAATGATGGAATGCCGGATGATGAATGCTGATTTGCCGATGCACGAGGATGCAAGATTTGAGCGGGCCGAGATGGAAGCGCCGCCGAGGTTTGAGGGCCGCTCCCGCCTCTTGGCCCCTCCTTGGCTGCCACGTCATCGCCTGACACTGGTCCCGCCTGTCTCAGCTCCTAGGACGAGCCTACACTTCTCCCATGGCTCCCAATGGTCGGCCTCCGGGCCGGGTGGCTGGTCAGGGGCTCATGCTCAGCCAGGCTGGGCGTGGGGCCTGTGGGCCAGAACGATGGAGCAGGGACCCCCAGCCTGCCCCTGGTTATTTCAGTTATGGGTGAAAGATGGAGGGGCCCAGCCCAGCACCCGGGACTCTGCTGGCTTGGAGCAGACCCCAGAGGGGTGGACAGGTGCAAGGAGCTGTGGGCAGGGACCAGGGTGCCACGTGCTGTCCTGTGACATGCGTGGGACCCAGGCCTCGCTCCCCCATCCCTGGGATCCATTCTCTCAGAAGCCAGAGCACGGGTCTCACCACAGCAAGCTGAGGAGAAGAGAAAGGGTCAGTTAGACCATAGTCAGGGCCGCATCCTGCCCACGTCAGAAAGACTCCTGCTCTCAGGGCAGCCTCCCCCCTTCCCTGGCCTCCCTCCCAGCCTCCCCGCCTCCCCGCCTCCCTGCCTCCCTGGCCGCCCTCCCCACGTGGCAGCTCTGCCGGGCACCGGGGACTCTCAGCCTGTACAGGGACCTGGGGGCCTGGGAGGGCTTCGGAGGTCGGTAGGGGCTGGCTGAGGAGCCTCCTCAAGGATGTACTCAGAGACCCAGGCCCCCAACAGTGGAGAGACCCTTCTAGGAGTGGAACAGGCCGGGCTGGTGGCCCTGCTCTCCCTAAGAAGGACGGCTTCTCAGAGATACTCACAGCACATTTTCATGATGATGTCCAAAATCTCGCATTCCTGGGGAGGGATAGACGAGGGTCCTGAGGCCATGGACAGCCCCTCCCAGCGGGGACTGTGGGCTACTGGTTCTCCAGGTCACCCTCCCCAGGGCCCCCACAGGGCTGGGTTTGGGCACGGGGTTCTTTGCAGGTGTGCCCAGCTCTGCCCACTACACCCCTGCTACAGGGCTGGACCCCTGACATGGTCCCAGAAACAGTGCTGTCATGGGTCTCCTTGTGGCCACCATGGGTCCCCTCATGGTCCTCATGGATACAGGCCCCCCATGATCCTCATGGGTCCCCCTACGGTCATCACGTGTCCCCCCATGATCCTCACGTGTCCTCCCACGGCCGTCATGTGTCCCTCCATGATCCTCACGTGTCCCCCCATGGTGGTTGTGTGTCCCCATGGCTGTCACAGTTTCCCCCATGATCCTCACGTGTCCCCCCATGGCCATCACGTGTCCCCCCATGATCCTCACATGTCCCCCCCACGGCTGTCATGTGTCCCCCCATGATCCTCACGTGTCCTCATGGCCTGGCACCAGCTCTTCTTCCACAACCCACCCCCCTTGTGAGCAGCATCTACAGGAGCTCCCACGGACAGGACCCACACCCCAAGGGATGGAGGCTGCAGTGGTCGCCCCCAGCGATGTTCACAGAGCCCCACTTACGTCTGGCCCGGGCGGTCCTGGGTGTCCTGGGGGTCCCTGTCCGAGAAACGGGGTAGAGGAGCTCTGAGGGCGAGGTGCCCACTGAGCTTCCTGAGCTGAGACAGGCCCCACCCCCGGGACCCCTACCCCGCATCAAGCCCACCCCCCCACCCCTCCCTGCCCAGCCCCTCCCTGCCCAGCCCCTTGTCCTCAGTGAGGGTCCTGTGAGGGCAGCTGGGGCTTCGCACACTGGTGGTCCAGGCGACCATCCCAGGTGGGGCCCACCCTGAGGACCTGCTGTCTCCCTGGGCTCAGCTCTGCTGCCCTGGCCACCACCTCGACCCTGGCCACCACCAGACCCTGGCGACCGGCGCCTCCCACCCCCAGAGCCTCCCGGATGACGTGCTCCCCCAAATTCCCTCCCGCCGCGTCCCGCTCTCCCAGCCCCTTCCAGCATTCCCCAGCCCCAGCATCCAGCGTCCCAGGCGCAGCCCACCGTGGCCTCACCCAGCCACATCCACCCACCTGGGGTCCCTCGGGGCCCCGGTACCCCTTTGCTCCTTTGACTCCTCGGGGTGCAATGTCGTTGTTCTGGAAGGAAACAGCGTTGTGTCAACGGGCTGTGCACCATCTGGGCATCTGCGCACTGGCCCCGTCCACAGAGCGTCCAGCAGCCGGGGCCCATGAGGCCTCCCACCAGCCAGTCCTGGTCCACTGCCCTTTGAGGGCCAACCCTCTGTGGTTCAGGTGGACTCAGGGCTGGCCCTGCCCCCGTCCACACTTACGTCATCTCCGGGGTCCCCGGCTTCCCCCTCGTCCCCCTTGAGGCCGGGGTAGCCCTTCGTGCCCTGCAGTGATGGGAGAGGGCTTGGTTATCATGGGTTTTATTTTGTTTTTAGGAAGCAGAAATTTTAAAAGGGAAAAAATAAAGATAAGGGAGGCACTCTTCCCTTCCCCACCACACGCGTTTCCTGGGCTGGAGAAACTGGGTCCTGGAGTGGCCTAGGGAGCCGTGGGGCGGCCTCTGGGGCTGGGCCTGCCCTGTTCACCGAGGGGAGCATCAGTCACCAGGCACAGTCAGGGGACCCACAGGCCACACCACAGCGGGAGCCTCGCAGGGCCTTGGCCATGAGCCTGGCTTCTGCTGGAGCTGATGCTGACTGGGGCTGTGGCCACAGAGCTGGGCAGCGGTGGGTGCCTGTGTGTTTGCTCGGGAGCCTGTTTACACATGTGTGTTCACAGGTGTGTGTCCCTGTGACTGTGAATGTGTGTGTGCCCACAGCCAGATGGAGGAGGGGGTGTACTCACGTTTATCCCGGGAGGGCCCCTGTTGCCCGGATACCCCTGTCACGGAAAAGCAGGGCGGTGATGCTGGGTTCTGATTGAGAGGGGAGGCTGTGAGGGGGCACTGCGGAAGGGCCTGAGCTGACAGAATCCTGGCCATGGACTTCCTGGGCCAGCCGGCGGTCCTGGGGCCAACCCGCCCACCCAGGAGTGCCCAGTCCGCTAAAGAGGGTGCTGCAGGCGGCTTGGGGCGTGTTCCTGTGGGTTCAGCCTCTGGGCACTTACGGGGAAGCCAGGGAAGCCCTCGGTGCCATTTCCAGGGGGGCCGTCTTCACCCTGGGGGAGCACAGTAGCCGTCACCATGCGAATCAGCCAGGCCTGGGATACCCACTGACCAGCATGGGCCCGGGAGCACTGACCCTGCAGAGCCCCTCCCTCCCCTGGGGCCACCCTGCTGGTCCCCGTGGGCCCTGGGACCCAGACCTCAGGGCAGGAGGGGCCCTGCCGAGGCAGCCTCTGGCTCAGGTGCTGACTGTGGCCAGGAGCCAGTGATGCTGCGAGCGCTCCCGGCCCAGTCAGGGACCCCAGGCAGTTCCACAGTGCAGGGCTGGGGCTCCCCAGGGCCTCTGGCAGTCAGGCCTCGGCCCCAGGGCCCGAGCTGTTGGACACTTACCCTCTCACCCATCAGTCCAGGGTCTCCAGGGGGTCCAGCAGGTCCTGGGGCTCCTCTGGCACCCTGAGGAGGAAGAGGGAGGTGTGAAGGGAGCAGGCTCAGGCGTGGTGACCTTGGAGGGAAGCAGGGCCCTCCTGGGGCCGGGAGAGGTCCCAACGGGAGCCAGGACACCCAGGACCATGGGGTCCTCAGAGGACGCGGGGCAAGCACCGGGCAGAGAGTGGGTTCTGGACCCTCAGGCCCCTCCTGGGTGGCGGGTGTGGGTGGGGAGTGGGACTCACCTCGGACCCTGGGGGACCCTCATCGCCTCGGTAGCCTTTAGGTCCGATAGGACCAGCCTCGCCCTGTAGAGAGATGGATGTGGCACGTTGGACCGCAGCCCTCACCCAGCCCTCAGGCCTGAGCCCTCCCTGACCCTAAGCTGAGGGTCTCGGATTGTGACGCGTCAGGGCCCCCAGGCTCCGGCCCTGGTCCAATCAGCACAGGGGGCGAGCCAGGCCCACTCTTGGGTCTGATGAAGGGCCTGGGCACGAGTGTTGAAACCTCTTTCAGATGACTTCGGTGGGCGCCCGGCTGGTGCCTCAGGCCCCCACGGAGGGGTGAGGCTACAGGTTCCTCGGCCGCAGACCACCTGCCCCTTCTGCCATCAGAGTGGCCCCAGACTGCCCTCCCTCATGGTCCCCTTTGGGCCTGGCCTGGTCCCCTTAGCCCACCCCCAACTGCAGGACCCGCTGTGGGTTGAGCCTGGACACCACCCTGCCCCCACCTGCACCTGAGGCTGCCTGCTGGACTTCCTTGGGTCCCCCACATCTCATGAGGACCCCCTGTGGGGTCTATTTCCAGAGCTGGCCCCAGTCTCCACCCTCGAGGGCCTGCTCCATGGACAATCCAGTGGTGAGTCCCTGCCCTTCTGAGTCTAGCCCAGGCGCCCCAGGCACTTCCCAATGCAGCCAGCTGAGCCAAGAAGGGAGCCGCGTGCACACCTGGCCCTGGTGGGCCCCAGCCATGAGCCTGGTCGGACGCCTGTCCCTGGCCTGTGGTTAGGCTGATGCTTCGCGATGAGGCCTGTCCTGGTGGTTCAAATATTTACAACTTCCCCACTACCAGACTTGGCCCATTCACCAGCCTGACCCGTGGCCTCCACCAGGCACCTAGTGTATTGCTCTCCCTACCCGACTGTGAGCATCCAGCCCTGGCTGTGAAGCTCCTGCACCCTGCGTGGTCAACACCCCAGCAGTGTTAGGACTGCACGCTTGACTGGGGACTTTGCACACAGGCCTCAAGGAGGTCCAGAAGCCCACCAAACTTGGGGTTCACAGGGGTTAGTCTGGTACCCTGAGACCTGCCTTGGGAACATGAGAAGAGGAGCCAGGAGGGAGGATGGAAAGGAGGTCTCTGTGCCCTGGGCCAGGTGAGTGGGAGGCAGAAGGCCTGGACCTCACCACACACAGTCAGAGTGTGCCACAGGGAGCAGGAGGCCAGACTCGGCAGTTTCTGCAGAGCAGCTGCAGAGGCAGCTCACTGGGGGCACCTCCTGGGACCAGCCCTGAGGGCCCAACCACTTCTGGTGTCCACACAGGGACAGCCCCGTGCTGGGCGGGGTGGAGGGGAGGGGTAAGGCTGGCAAGAGCTGAGCAGGGAGGTGCCCAGAGCAGCGAGAGCCCAGGAGGCCAGCTAGGAGCCCAAAGTCCTGATGGACAAATGTGGTTCCAAAGCCACCTATCTACATCCCAGGCCCCAAAAGGCCCCAGGGAGGCTCCAGGTGAACAAGTGCCTGCCTCGGCGAGGCAACTGTCAGTCAAGGGTAACGAGGTGCCCTGGTCTCAGGCACTGGGGGAACCTCCTCCAGGACAGCAGCCTAGGGACTGCTCCCAGACCCCAGGCACGGGACCAACCAGCCCCTGTGCAGCCTGCCCCATGACACTGGAGGTCCTGCAGCCGCCTGCTCACGGGACTGCCTCTCTTATCACAACTCTTTGAAAGTGGCTTTGTTTTTTCTTATAGTGGCTATTAATTACTTTGAAAACTGAACGTATAAAACAGGGTGAGGTCAGAATTCTCCGAGCAAGTCCTGGCCTCCGAACGCTTTCTCCCACTGAGACTTTCGGCTACCAAGGCCTTGAGCAGCCTCGCAAGCCTGGAACCTGGCCCTGGGCCGTCCCCTCCCCACCACCTGCCACTGGCTGCATGGCCTCTTCCATGCACCGTGCCCTGCACTTGGCCTTCTCCTGGGGTGACCACACAGGAGGTCAGATCAGCCTCAGGGCTGGAGCCCCGGGAGCTCAAAGAGCAGAGAGGATCAGAGGCCGAGGCCGTGCACTTCCCCAGGAAGGTGTCGGGAGCCCTTTCTGCCCCTGCCATGAGCCGCACGCAGGACCAGGTGGACGGACGGCCCAGACCCCGCCTGCCAAGCCCTGCCCTGGTCCTAATCTATGACACAGGTGTTTTTAACAGCTGTGTAACACCTGTTGGCACCACAAAAGCACGATTTCACCTCGTGCACAGAAATACAAATGTGACTTGCACTGGGACAGCCTCTCCCATCTCCCTGGGTCTGAGGCCCCGTCTTGCTGGACGTCTCAGACAGCTGCCATGCCCAGGGTCTGGCCTTATGCGTGGCGGGTGGGCAGCTACACGCATGGAGCTGTAAGGTTGATTTGTCCACAGAAGCAGACAAGCTCGGGGAGTACAGACTTGCTGTCTCTGGGCGTGACCGTGTGGAGGCCTTCCTGTCCCCGTGGGGCAGGTGAGCTCCAGGAGGATGCAACAGCCCAGCCCAGCCTGTGGGCAACACCACAGTGAATTCACCATCATGGCAGTCATCAGAATGGGGGAAGAGACAGAAAGCCACACGGCGTGCACAGCGATTCCAGAGGCTCGGAGAAGGGAATTTAGAATGAGATGAGAGTGCATTTTCATCCCGACACCCCGGGATTCTGGAACCTTCCATAGCCTCACACTCCCCAGTTGACCTCCAGGCACAGTGATGCCTGGCCCCTGACCCAGAAAAACAAATGCTGACCCAGCTCCCACAGTGTCTCCCAGGGGCTCCAACGCCTCTTCCTCACTGCAAGGCACCCTTGCCCCAGACGGGCGCCCGGACAGTGCTTCTCCACCTGGGGCTGAGCGTCTGAGCGTCAGGTCCCCGGGCACTGGGCCTGCCCTCACCAATCCACACCAGCCCAGCCCAGGCTGCGCCTCACCCCAGGAGCCGGCTCCCATGCAGGGACACCCACGAGATCTACAGGAACACAGATGCCCTCAAATGGAAATGAAGAGACCCCCAGTGCGTGAGCTGCTGGAGCACTTCTACCTCCAAAACCCAAATTGGCCAATGCCCCCCAACCCCACAGGGCCTCCTACCGGGTCTCCAGGGACACCAACGGGGCCTTCTCTTCCCTGATCACCTTGTGGGCCAGCTTCACCCTGAGGAGAGACGAGCAGTGAGTGTGGAGCTGGGCCATCCTTGGGGAGGACAGCTGCCAGGGCACGCTGGGAGCCAGAGCGTGCTATCCAGGTGGTCACTGGGCTGCTCCGGCCTTCCCTCCCCACACGGCTCCTTCCTGGCCTCCCCAAGTGTTTCCTCGGCCCACGTGCGTGGCCATCAGCGTGGCTGGCTGTCTTCACTCCGGAGGCCGGCAGCTCTCCTGGGGCCCCAGAGGCGTCCCTGCTTCTCCAGTGAGCTCTGCAGACCTGGCAGGTGTTTGTAGCCACAGACTTGCGGCCTGCTGGGAAGCCAGAGCTGTGTGGCCGGCCTTCCTCTGGGCTCTGCCTGGCTGTCAGTCTCATTCCCTGATCTCAGAGGAGTGGGCCTGGAAGGCGGTCTGAGTCATTAAGTCACACAGTCCCTGCTTTGACGTCCCCCCGCCCCTCCACGGGGTGTGTGCTTCTGGGGAGCTCCCAGGGAGGGGGTCAGAAATCCCCCATCCCCCTTCGGGGAGCCACACCCCTCGGTGGCGAGACTCTGGCCCTAGCTCAGCTCCCCGGCCCCGCTGGAGCCCCGCCCGACTGTCAGCACACGACAGCTGCATGTCCTGATTGTCGGACGAGGGAGCACCTGGGGGCGCTGCCTCTGAGGCCTGGCGGCTCGGCTGGGCACAGCAGGGCATTCTTCCCCCCTCACTCTGCCTGAGCCCGGCAGGACTGAGACACCCAGAATCTGCCAGCTGCCCCGCCCCGGGCCCAGTACAGCTTTCCCAGCAAGTCACAGGGACAGAGAAGGACTCTGTGCTTCTGCACCCTGAGGCTGGGCTGTGGGGTGGCCCAGCGAGGCCCACGGCCATGGAGCTGAAGGTGGGGGTGGCCTCTGGGGCCGCCAGAATCTCTGCTTTGGGGTGAGGTTTCTATGTCAAGACTTCCCAGGCAGGTACCCCGCTGGCCTAGCTTCCTATCTGGGGTTCTGACCCAACTTCCTCACGCTGGGAATTTTAACAAAGGAAAATTGTTCCAAAGAAGAACTCAAGCTCGGAGGCAGAAATGTGGACGCCGCCTGGTGGGAAAGTGGGCACCGGGCCCACGGGCAACGCCTTCACACGAAACAGGTCCCAGCATCAGGCACGTGGCTGGGCGCCGGCTTCAGGGGCCGCCCTCCCTGATGGCATGTGGATGGGCTGGCCAGGTCGAGGGGCGACAGGGGCTTCGTGGCATGTCCTGTGGCTCCAGAGGCCTGAACCAGCCCCAGTATCTGCCTGCCCCTTTCTGGGGTGGGTCCCAGGTCCAGGAACTGTGACTCACAGGGTCTCCTCTTGGTCCCCGCGTGCCCGGGGTCCCCCGTGGTCCTCTCTCTCCAGGGCCGCCCTGAGTGGACAGACACAGAGGGTGAAGCCTCAGCTGCTGGAACTCACGCCCAGCTGGGGTGGGGCTTGAGGCCTGGCCTGGGCCGACTCCCCCAGCAGGACCCCCGGGAGGTGCCATCCCTCCACCTCATGCCCCACAGTTCCAGAGGCAGGAATCTCCTGGTTGCCCAGGTCCCACCCATTCTGAGCCTGTGGGAAGAGGCGTCCTGGACGTGTGGGTGAAGAAACCCACTTGTCTGGGGCAGGAGGCCGTGACTCTCAGTGCTGGGAGGACCAGACTGGGCCACAGAGGCCACGTCCACAGTTACATGGTGAGGCCAACAGCGAAGGCCAACAGCACAGGCTCCCCCTGCCCCACTCACCCGCTCCCCGGGGGCACCGTCAGGTCCTGGGTTCCCCTGCAATGAAGAGAAACAGACGCCGGCGTTAGTCTGGTGGACACCCTGTATTTGGTCTCAGGGATGTGGAGCAGACCCCGAGCAAAGAGGATCGGAGGCTGAGGCCATGCACTTCCCCAGAAAGGTGTCCGGAGCCCTCACTCACCTCGTCGCCTGCCTCTCCTTTCTCTCCGGGAGGACCAGGCTCTCCTGGCTCGCCCTGTGGGGAACAAGGGTAGAATGGTCGCTCCATCTCCTTGCCCTCCCTGGGCCCATGCCCGGCATCTGTGGGGGCCGTGCACCTCCTCACCTCGTCTCCAGGTGGTCCGGAGCTCCCTGGTCTCCCCGCCTCCCCGTCAGCTCCAGGCTCACCCTGGGAAAGACCGGGGGAGTCACACACGCTCGCAGGGGTGTGCACCAGGGGTGCAGCCACCAGAGGCCACATCCAGGGCCCGCCTCACCAAAACCAGGCCCTCCCTCTGACCAACACCTTCTGAGCCCGGGATCCCCCAGCACCCTCAGCCATCCACAACCCTAGACAAAAACCTCCTGGAATGCTCCAACCTTGTTCCCTATGAGGCCCGGCCAAGGGCCATCTTGTCTGAGGGGCAGGACTCGGTTCCCATTAGAGAAGGCACAGCTTTGCCAGGCTGGCAAATTGGCAAACTCAAATCTAGGGCCTGGAGGGCAATCTGGGAACTCAAAGATGAGATTTGGAAACCGTCTGCTGGGTTCTAGGAGCTCGTCCGGGAACATTTGGGTGGGGTCAGCATTCGCCCTTGTCTTCCCCAGCACTTCCGGTTTCAACAAAGAAACTCCAGAGAAAACACCAGCCATGGCAGACTCAGCTTTAAGTCAGACTAAAAAGCTCCTTCTCCCGCCTTGCGCTCCCGCCTTGCACTCCTGCCCTCCCGCAGCACTCCTGCTGCCCGCCCGCCCTCCCACCTGCTTGGCGCCTTCAGTGCCACCTGGCCCATTCTCAGTTCTGAGAGCCATTCTGGGCGGCGGCTCACAGGCTGGGAGTGACGCGGTGCGGTCCCATTTGTGCAGAGCGAGCGGCAGGTGCGGGGAACAGAATGGCGGAGGCCTGAAGGCCCTTGGGCTGCAGGGAAGGCTCCGGGCGGGAGCGCCACGGCAGCTATTCCCATGCTGGGCCCTGTGCCCGCCGCTCCCCTGCCTGCCTCCAGCCTCCACCAGCTCCTCCCCTCTGAGGCCGCACGGGTGGCCGACCTGCTCCGACCAGGACTTGCTTCCAGGAGCGGTTTCCGATTCAGCGTTTGGCCAACCGTGAAGGCCCTGGCCCTCCAGGGGCTGCGAGTCACTCACCTTTTCTCCTTTCAGTCCAAAGGCGCCGGGGTCTCCCTTGGGTCCGGGGGGTCCTTGAATGCCCTGGAGAGAGGAGGGCAGCATGGTACCACCAGCCAGAGCCACGGCCTTTGCTTGCTTAACCCGGGCGCTGAGCCGAAGTCAAGAAACAGATCCATTCCAGTGTGTCCATTCCCCTTCCATTCCATCCATTCCATTCAGGCCCCTATCCAGTTTCCTTCCCTCCATTCCACCCCCCCCCTTCCACCCCTCCATCCCTTCCACCATCCATCCACCACCCCTCCCTCCATCCCCCTCCCTCCATCCACCCCCCTCCCCATCCCTCCCTTTCAGGGTCCACCTCACCCCACCTCCAGTCCCTCCTCCACCCCCGTCCATCCACCTTCCCTCCTTCCACCTTCCATCCCCTCCTTCCATCCACCCCTCCATCCATCCATCCTCCACCCCGTCCATCCACCCCTCCTTCCATCCACCCTCCACAGTCCACCATCCATCCATCCCTCCCCACCTCCCCGTCCCTCCACTGGATCCACCTCCCCGTCCCTTCCTCCCTCCATCCATTCCTGTCCCTCCATCCTCCGTCCCTCCCTGGTCCACCTTCTGTCCACTCCCTGTCCATCCATCCATCCACTCCCGTCCCTCCACTCCCTCCTTCCATCCACTCCCCCATCCATTCCTTCCTTCCATCCATCCTTCCTTCCCTCCATTCCACCTCCATCCCTCCCTTCCTCCACTCCCCAGTCCCTTCCCCTCCCCCATCCCCCCTTCCCCTGATCCACCCCCTTCCATCCACTCCATCTCTCCCCATCCCTTCCCATCCCTCCTCATCCCTCCCCGGGTCACCTTCACGCCGTCCACCTCATCCCTCCCCGGTTACCTCCCCGTCCCTCCACATCCCTCCCTGTCCACCCCATCCCTCCCCAGTCACCTTCACGCCGTCCACCCCGTCGATGCCACGCTTGCCCTTCTCTCCCTGCGAGGCGGGAAAATGAAGGCAGGGGTCAGATGTAGGTCAGACATGCTGCCGTGGGGGCAGAACTCCCCCCTCCCAGCAGCCCACACTCACCTTGTAGCCCTTGGGTCCCCTGGAGCCCTGCGGAGACAGGAAGAGGATGTGAGGGGGTGTTTGGGGTGGGGAGGGCAGAGCAACCTTGGCTTAGGCCCACACAAGGCAGGGGCTCCAGTGCCCCCAACCCAAGGGGGCAACGTCACTGCTGAGAATCATGGGGTCTGACAGTGATGGGGAGGGGCCGCTCTGCAGAGGGTAATTGCCCGTGGGACCCTGCTCCGGAGAGGGTAACCGCCGTGGGACCCTGCTCTGCAGAGGGTAACTGCCCGTGGGACCCCCGCTCTGCAGAGGGTAACTGCCCGTGGGACCCCCGCTCCAGAGATAGTAGCTGCCCGTGGGACCCCGCTCTGGGGTGGGGTGAAAGTGACACAAGTGCCCCTGCTGGGTGCCCAGGTGGCTGTCCTTGTCCTTCCAGATGGAGGGGACGGGGAGGGGCGGTGGAGCGGGTCTGCCGGGCATGTGGTCTCCTGTCAGGGACGCTGTCCTCATCCCCGGGGACACCCTTGTCCAGGATGGCACATCTGCGCCCGGAGGGACCAGCTCCGAGGTCGAGCCTCACTCACCTTCTCCCCACGGCTCCCTTTTTCTCCCTACACGCCCCGCGGAAGAAGAGGAAGAGAAGGCTTGTTAGTGCTGCGCAGGGCTGAGGGCACCGCCGGGCTCGGGCGAGGAAAGCTGGGGCACGTACCTTCATCCCCTGGTACCCAACAGGTCCGAGGTCCCCGGGTCTTCCCTGGAACACAGGAGGAAGCGGTGAGACACCCCTGGAGGGGCAGAGGCTGGGACCAGTCCCACCCAGCCCCACACCCCTCCCTCCAGCCCAGGCCTGGTGAACCCGAGAGAGCGGCCCTGCTGCACGGGGCCCACGGTGCCGAGGGGCTCCAAGGTGGAGCTGGGCGAGGGAGGTCTATGGATAGGATTTGGGCCAAGGAGCCACAGCAGAGGCCCCAGATGGTGCCGGCCTGAGCACTCTGGGCCACCTCCCCACCCAGCCCCTCCCTGGCAGGTGGGCTCAGGGGCTGCCCGGGGGGCTGTGTGGAAGGAGGGCTGGGCTGTGGCCCCTCCAGGCCTGCTCCCACCCGTAAGGAACAGGCAGTGTGACTTTGGGGCTCAGAACCCAGACATTCTTCCAGAAGTTTCCGAGGCCTAGTCGTTCCCCGCCTCCAGCTTCTTAGGGCCCCCACCCCACAGTCAGGCACTCACAGGCTCTCCGGCTTCTCCCTTCTCTCCCGGGAGCCCGGGCTTGCCTCGTTCTCCCTGGAACATAAAACAGGTCACGGTTGGGGGCAGTCCCGTTTCTTTCTAAAAAGCTGGCTCACAAAACAGGTTTTTAAAAACACACTTCGTCCAGTCTTCAGGGATCACAGGGCTTTAAAGCACCTTCCCCATCACTCCTGGTCAGCCTGGGTCTGGGAGCTCCACCCCGCACGCCAGCTCCCCCCACTCCCTGCCTCCGTTCCTGTCTGCTCAGCTTTGCTGACCCCCAGGCACGGGCGGGACGGATGTGCAGCACAGAAGCCCCCCAGGCCCACGGCTCGACCCCCAGGATATGGCCATGGCCCACAGCTGCTGGGTTTGATGGTTATTAGGAGAAGCCAGAAATCTGAAGCCCATGAGCAGTCTCGTGGCAAGCTGCAATTATCAGCAGCTAATTCTAACGTGTAAGGTCATCCTGTGTGAGCCACACACGACTGGGGGCCCCACGTTCTCACCCTCCGACCCCCAGAAAGGTCCTTCTCCTGAGCAGAGTGCGGCTGAGGGCAGGGCAGACAGAGACACCCTCAGAAGCCCCCAACGCCCCCAGGACAGCCCACACCCTGCACGGGCCAGAACCCGCCTGCTGGACCCTCCTGGTGGACGTGGGTGCCCAGGAGGCTTTGGTCCCGCCACCCCCACTCCCAGGCCCCGAGCTGCAGGGACACCCCACAACACACGAGGAGCAGGAGTGACCACTCACCTCGAAGCCAGGGTCGCCCCGGAGCCCCGGAGGTCCTCTTGCAGGCTGCAAGGCAGAGGGGACGGTCAGCCCGGACCCCAGACTCAGGTTCTCAGGGTGCAGGGCGCGGGGTCAGGGGTGGGGGGCCACACTCACCTGGCATTCGAAGGAGCAGCACTGTGGGGGGGAAGGCGTGGAGATGAGTCAGTGGGAAAGGCACAGACACGTGGCCGGGACACCCAGGGTGACATGTGACCCAGGCACATGGGCAGACGGACACACGGGTGGACACACAGGCGGACACACGTCCCAGGCACACGGGCAGACACATGGGCAGACACGCAGGGGACATGTGTCCCGGGCACATGGGTGGCTGTGCACAGGGACACGCATCCTGAACACCAGGTGGACGCGTGGGTGGCCGTGCGCGGGCTGGTGGCTGGGGGGCGGCCGTGCGCGGGCTGGTGGCTGGGGGGTGGCCGTGCGCGGGCTGGTGGCTGGGGGGTGGCCGTGCGCGGGCTGGTGGCTGGGGGTCCCGGGGGGGCGGGGGGGGCTCTTACCACTTGCTCCACGTTATTTTTCTGAAAAGAGAAATGGAAGGTGTAGAATTACTTTCCACCTGGGGCCACCGTGGGCCTCCCCGTCTCCCGGGCAGGGGCCTCACGATCATGTCCACGATGGTGTCGATGGTCTGGCTGATGACCTCCTCCGCGTCGCGGCTCTGGCCCCAGTCAGCCGCCGTGAAGTTGCGCCGGTACGTGTGGTCCGTGGCGATGATGCTCAGACGCGGCTCCTGGGGGCAGTGTTCAGGGCGGGCTGAGCAGGGCTGGGACCCCTGACGGCCGGGGCCGCTTCCCACAGGGCCAGAGCGGGGGCTGGGGCGCTCCAGGCTCCTCAGCAGGAGGGGCTGGCCTCTCAGGGGCAAGGGTGGCCGGCTGGAGTCCCCACACCCTCCTGAGGACCAAAAGACGGTCCCAGCTGCCGAGGGCCTTGCAGCCGCCACTCCATGAGGTTGGGGGCATCTGCGGGGTGGGCGGTGCCTACCAGGTGGTCGGGCGTGATGGCCACTGAGAAGACTTTGACGCCCAGGTGCTTGGCCTCGTTCACTGCGTCCTCCAGCCCCCCGCATGGCTCCTTGTAGCCCTCCAGGGGGTGCCCGTCGGTCACCACAATCAGGTACTTGTTCTCCTTTAGGTGGGAGCCCCTGGACAGGAGAGGGCAGCATGAGACCCCGAGACTAGGTGGGGGAACTGGAGGGAGACCCAAGCCCATCTGGGAGGTGCAGGTCCCTGTCTCATCGCGAGAAGCTGTTTCTCTTCGCTGATCCTGGCTGTACCGTGAGGATTACTAAAAAGAACCTCACCGTGGGGAATAATGCTCTGTGGCTCTCATTTCTCTAAACTGCTTTGGAAAATTCACGCCCTCCCAGGAGAGGCACCCATGACCCCAAAGGAGGCTTGGTTCCTGGGGTGCCCCGGGGCACAAAGTCCCCCGGCCAGTGAGTGGAGGCTGAAAGGGGCAGGGAGGGTGCCCTCCGAGATGCCCGCCTCGTCTACCCACAAGCTGCCTCAACTGAAGGCTGCTGTGTCACTACGGCTTTTGCAGGAAATGGGTGTGATGAGCAAACAACAGGGCGATCCTAGAGTGCCCCAAATCAAACCCCCCAAAGGGAAGGTGAGAGCAGATGGAAGGAGGGCAGCGTCACAGGGCAGTGGAGCGGGCTGCTGGGGACACTGAGCATGTCGGCCAGCAGGGCGAGCTCATTAGGAGGAGTCATATCTGTCTGTGGCTTCCACGGCGGGGCCACACTCTGACATGCGCGGCCACGTCCCCCACGCACCCCCTGCAGAAAGCAGACGACTTCCTAGCGACTCCAAGTCCCCCAGGTCCCAGCTTGGCACCAACTCTGGCGGGAGGTGGGCACAACCACTGGAAAGTGAGTGTCCGGCCCACGCCGGCCGTGTGGGCCTCTGAGACCGACCTCGGGAGAGGCTCCCCCTGTACCGCTCGATGGACAGGGCAGCCCTGGGACCCCCACTGTGATCCTGAGGCCTCGGGAAGGGCTGGGCATGGGGAGGCCACGTTCCCCTCCAGACACTCTGGGGCTTGCAGCCCCTCTCTCCCCACATCTGGACGCCGGAATGAGAGGAAACCCCTCAGTCCAGAAAAAACCCCGAGAAAGCAAACGAAACTCAGCGCGTGCTTCGGGTCTGATGAGAGTCAGTTTCAATGATCCTGGCCCTGCTTGGTGTTGATGCTGTGGGGAAAACCAGCCCTGTCTCTCTCTGTCTCTCTGCCTCTCAGTCTCTCTGCTTCTGTTTCTGGTCTCTCTGTCTCTGTCTGTCCCTGTCTCTCTGTCTGTCTCTGCGCTTCTCTCTCTGTCTCTCTGCCTCTGTCTTTTTCTATCAGTCTCTGTCTCTCTCTGTTTCCCTCTATCTCTCTCTCTATCTCTGTCCCTGTTTCTGTCTCTCTGTCTCTGTTTCTGTCTCTATCTCTGTCTCTCTGTCTCTGTCTGCCTGTCTCTATTCCCATCTCTGTTCCTCTGTCTCTGTCTCTCTCTGTCTCTGTCTCTCTCTGTCTCTGTCTCTGTCTCTCTCTCTGTCTCTGTCTCTCTCTGTCTCTTTCCTGCCCACAAAGTGGTCAGGGAGGCCATACAGCCTCCAAGAGAACAGGGAGGCTGCAGCTGAAGCCGCACAGGGACCCCAGGCCAACCCTGGCCCAGGCTGGGTACCACGTGTGAAAGCTGCGTGGGCAGGAGGCCACTCACCCCACGAGGAGCTGCTCCAGCCCCTTCTTGATGGCACAGTCAGTGTAGGTGCCCTTCCCAAAATACTTGATGGCGTCCACTCTGCTTTTGAGCGTGTCGCGGTCACCGGGCATGCGCGTGAGGCCTTGGATGATCTCCACGTCGTCACTGTAGTGCAGTGCACCCGCGTTCCACACCAGGTTTCGGTCACAGCGGTAGTATCTGCCAGGAACAGGCACGGTGGGCGTCAGGCAGGCGGCCCCTGGCGCCATCACTGCCCATCCCAGGGCGCGACGTCACCCGGATGGACGGGCTGCCCCACCCTGGCCGAGGCTGACACACAGCTGGACTTCCCCGTGGCCCTGAGGCCGGCCCTCCTGGAGGGCTGTGTGGGCGGGTGTGGCCAGCAGGTGACCTGCGCTCCGATCCCCCGGCCTCAGACCAGGAGCCCTGAGCGTGTGGCCCTGCTGGGGTGGGGTCCTCGGGCCTGCAGTGGGGCAGCATGACTGTGGGGGAAGGAGGCACCCAGGGGGGTCTGAGCACCTGGGCCCGAGGCTCTCAGGGGTCTGCTCTGCCCCAGCCTGAGGTGGGCTCGCGTCTGCCCCACCCGCCCTCCTGCCCATTCAGCAGAGTGACCGCAGCTCCTGCAGGAATGCCAGCGGCAATGTGGGGATGACTCCGCCCCATTTCACAGGTGGGAAACTGAGTCATGGGGAGCCTGAGTAAAGGCAACAAGGGCGACTCAGGGGACACTGGGCCACATGGCCGCCCCTCCCTGGTGCCATCCACAGCCAGACCCCCCAACACACTGCCTCACGGGCCTGGCCACGTCCACTAAGCTCAGGGTTTCTAATCCCAATGGCTCCCGCTGGGCACGGTGGGGGTTGGCAGGTACACGGTGCTGTTACCGCAGCCTCTGACTGTGCCCCTTCTGGTTGCGGGAGGCTCAGGCCCAGCGGCCAGTCAGCAGGGTCAGGGAAGACTGGGGGGTCCTTTGCCGGCTGAGCTGTGTCCCCATTGCCAGGGCCCGTCTCAGTGGGGGAGCCCCCATTCTACATGCCCCACCCCCATGGCCCTGTGGACCCACAGGACGGACCCCTCCCTCCCCCCCGGTGTGTCCTCAGCCACACGCACAGATGGAGGAACGCGGAGCAGAGTGTGCCGGGTCCCAAGCCCAGAACCAAGCCTGGGGGCCCTGGGGCTGCAGAGCGACGCCCCTCCCGGCCCCTGAGTCAGGGAGCTTCAGAATGTGGAATCCAGGACCCAGGTAGAGGTTCTCATGGCCCACAGAACGAACCAGGGCCCGGGTGGTTAGTGAGGGGCTGCTGGGCACCCGGCAGGACTGCGTGGCTGGGCCAACGCGCTGAGCCCTCTTGGTCAGCCTGCGGGAGCCTCTCTTCCCTACGTCTCAGCCTCACTGTCACCTGGGACGGGTGCCACCCCCACGGGCAGGGTCTCAAACCAGCTCACTCTGGAGGGCGCTGGGAGGGGCTCAAACCGGCTCACTCTGGAGGGCGCCGGGAGGGGCTCTGGCCAGGGCAACGCACGCCCTTCTTAGAGGGGAGGTAGAGGCCATCGCGCCCGTGGTCCCCTGGGCCCCCACCCCACCCTCCAAGAAGCCCAGAAGCACCCGAGGAAGGTCACGGGGCATCCCTCCTACCTGTCCCTCAGATTGTCGATGAAACGCTTGGTGAAGGACTTGACCTTGTCCACGAGGGCCCCGTAGGGCTTCAGCCTCAGGGCCACACTCTCCGAGGTGTCCAGCACAAAGAACAGGTCCACGGGGCAGTCTGGCCGAAGACGGAGGAGAGGGGCCTTCGCGCTCTCGCCCGGTTCCCCGACTCTCTGCTGGGCCTCCCCTCCCCGCCAGCCCAGCGCCTGCAGCAGAGCCCGGGGCCTGGAGAGGCTTTCCCTCATCCCTCGGTGGCGACGGTGGGGAGGGGGTGGAGTGAGAGACCCCAGACCGCTCCTGTGCCCCGAGGGGAGTCAGAACCCTTCACAGCCTCCCCCGAAGGGCAGGGCGTCCCTGGCATGGGACTGGACAAATGAGACCTCACGTGAAGGTTTCTCGCTGGATTCAGAACCAGCAGCGGCACGACTTAGTCTACAACGGGGGCCGTGCGTCTGGACTCACTGCCAGGTGAGGGGTCAAACGGATTCACGGCTGGACGGCGTTCACGGAGCGCTGAGACAGCCCCGCACCAGCTCCCCCTCGCCCGGGAGCCCCTCCCGAGCTGCCTGCTGTCCTTCCCTGCTGAGAATGCTGACCCTCTAGGGGCCCCGGCCAAGGCCTGGTGGGGCAGAGCTGGGCGCTGCAGCCGCCCCGAGCAGGGAGTGGGGCTCAGGGGCTCCAGGCCCCCAGTCTGCAGTTCCACGGTTGGGAAGGGACCCCGCACATCTGGCCCTGGCCGGCAGCAAAGAGCGGGGAGTCTGGAGCCTCCACCCCCAGCCACCACTCACCCTGGAAGGCCACCGCCCTGGGGGTCTCCGGCTCATCCTGCCCGGCCGTCCAGCAGGCCTGCAACAGCAGGGGCAGCAGAGCACGGGCTGCCCTCATGTCTGGGGCCTGCAGTCACCACACAGCGCGGCCAGGGCAGGGTGGGCCTCCGCGGCCGACCAGAGACCGAGGCTGTCTTCTGCTCCCAGCCAGAGTGAGAGCTGAGGGCGGGAGGGGCGGGGGGAGGGCGGGGGCGGGGAGGGAGGAGCTGGCCCGGTGAGTCACGGCCTCCTTGCTGGGGTCTCTCCCCCCAGAACGGGCAGCAGCTCTGAGCCCAGGGCCCCCTGGCTGTGGCTGGAGAAGGCGGTTTCGCTGGCTGGCTCGCCGTGGCCTGCAGTTCAGTTCCTGTGTCCGGGAGGACGAAACTGCAGCCAGGCTGAATAAAATGTCTGAAAACGAGTGTGTCCCCCAGAAAGAGTCTCCTTGAAACATGTTTTGGTTGTTTCCAATCCAAACGTCTCCATGTGGGACGCACGGGCAGGCTCACTCGCCCCTTTCCCACCAGCCGCTTCCTACAGAGGACCTCGCCGTGAGCTGAACTGTTGCCTTAACAGTCTCTGAGTTCTTTTTCACATAAATATTTCTTCCCAGTGTAGTCAAATACGTCTTTGCCAAAGATACTTGTTTGTACTATGGGAAAACAAAGCTGCCCACAATATAGTTGTTATATATGCTGTGTGTGGAGAGAGACAGACAGAGACAGAGAGAGACACAGAGAGAGACACAGAGAGAGACAGAGAGAGAGAGGGAGACAGAGACAGAGACAGAGAGACACACAGAGAGAGACAGAGAGAGAGACAGAGAGAGAGGGAGACAGAGAGACAGAGACAGAGAGAGAGAGACAGAGAGAGAGAGGGAGACAGAGAGAGAGACACAGAGAGAGAGGGAGACAGAGAGAGAGACAGAGAGACAGAGACAGAGAGAAAGAGAGAGACAGAGAGACAGAGAGACACACAGAGAGAGACAGAGAGACAGAGAGAGACACAGAGAGAGAGAGGAAGACAGAGAGACAGAGACAGAGAGAGAGACAGAGAGAGACAGAGAGAGAGGGAGACACAGAGAGAGAGACAGAAAGAGAGAGAGACAGAGACAGAGAGACAGAGAGAGACACAGAGAGAGAGGGAGACAGAGAGAGAGACAGAGAGAGACAGAGACAGAGACAGAGAGACAGAGAGAGAGACAGAGAGACACACACACAGAGAGAGGGAGAGAGGAGAGAGGGGACGTCCCTAGTATCACCCGGGGGTGGGCTCCAGATGGGGCCAGACGCGTCCCTGCCCTACAGAAGGTTCCAGAAGAGCTTTCCCAGAGCTGGAGCTGCTGACACTTGCCTAACACCCGCCTAAATGTCTGATAATTTTAAAACATACACAAATTGTTCATACCAAAAACCATGTTAAAGAAACATTTGAAAAAACCTTTAACATTCATACTTAATTCCACCACTCCACAGACTGTTCTTGGATTGCCTTCAATATTTCCCCACACCTACTTTATAGAAGTTGTAAACTCCTCCTCCTCCTCCTCCTTCTTCTTCTTCCTATTATTATTATTATTATCTGAGGGCCTCACTCTGTCATCCAGGCTGGAATACAGTCGCCTCATCACAGTTCACTGCAGCCTCAATTTCCTGGGCTCAGGTCATCCTCCCACCTCAGCCTCCCGAGTAGCTGGGATCACAGGCACGTGCCACCATACCCAGCCAATTTTTTATGTTTTGTAGAGATAGGGGGGTCTCACGATGTTGCCCAGGCTGGTCTCGAACTCCTGGACTCAAGGGGTCCCCCTGCCTCGGCCTCCCAAAGTGCTGGGATTACACGCATGAGTCACCGTGCCTGGCCTTGCACACTTACTGTACAGGCAATTTACCTGCCACTGATGTCATCCACACTGTGGCTGTGGGTGCTGAGACTTGGTGCTGCCTGCTTGGAGCTGTGGCACCAGCCTCTGGGCTCCTGACTCAAGCACAGGGGGCTTTAGGACCTCCGTGTTCTCTTGGCCTCCCCGAGTCTTAGCTGTTCTATCTGCAAGAAGTGCTTGCAGATTTGGGAAAAGAAATAGTAACTGCTGTGTAAGCAAACACCAAGAACGCGGCATTCCCTGCAGCGAGGGCCCCGCCACGGGCACACAGCAGCAGGTGGCTGACGCAGGGCCTGTAAAACGAAAGAGATGCAGACACCCTGACACACAGGGACGTGTTCACTGGGCCCAGGGTCCGATGGCCTGTTTTGCCTTGCAGAGGTGGTTTCGTGAGTCAGTTCACAGTACGCCACCAGCACCGCCAGCAGGTCTGCAGCGTGGGTGCCCACTTCACGAGGCGGGTGCGGCAGGAGCTGTGGAGATGGCGTGGGAATAACACCAACACGGCAGGCTGCAGCACTCGGAGCTCCAGGGCCATGGTCTGACTCCTCCCCGGGTCCCATGCTGCAGCCTGGCCTGCGCTTCTCTGAGGCAGGGCTGGGGCCGCACTGAGCGAGGGGGTCAGGCTCAGGGCGGTTCCAGGCCGGGGTGGGGCCCACAGGTGCCTCTGCCTCACAGGAACTCTGCAATGATGACTCAGAGTAAACTTCACTTTTCCTCTTGTGAAGAAGATACATGTTCATCATAGTGATTTTTTTTTTTTTTTTAATCGTAAAGCAACATCTAGTTTCACTACTGAGCGGGATTCAGAGCTAATACTTTGGTGTGTTTCTGCTGTAAGCATTTTTCTTTCTTTTAGATGGCGTCTCGCTCCTCGCCGAGGCTGGAGTGCAGTGGTGCGATCTCGGCTCACTGCAACCTCCGCCTCCCGGGTTCAAGTGATTCTCCTGCCTCAGCCTCCCGAGTAGCTGGGATTACAGGCACCTGCCACCACGCCCAGCTAAATTTTGTATTTTTAGTAGAGACAGGGTTTCGCCATGTTGGCCAGGCTGGCCTCAAACTCCTGACCTCAGGTGATCTGCCCACCTTGGCCTCCCAAAGTGCTGGGATGACAGGCGTGAGCCACTGCAGCCACCGTGCTGTAAGCATGTTTATAGACGTGTGATCGCCTGCTTTGTATCCCTTTATGCACTTTCATCAGGGATCTTTCCTGATTGTAAGTGATGCTTATGTCTTGGGGAGAATATGAAAACCGCACAAAGCATGAAAATAAAACATCCTGAATCCCAGTCCTGGCTGAGCTTAGTGTTGTCATGGGGCTGATTTCCACCCCACGCCCTACCCCACGGCGGGTGAGCTCCCTCTGCTCCCTCTCCCCCTTCCTCTCCTCTCTCCTGTCCCCTCCTCTCCCCTTTCCTTCTCTCTCCCTCTCCCTCCTCTCACACTCCCTCCTCTCCCTCTTCCCTCCTCTCACGCTGCCTCCTCTCCCCCTCCCTCCTCTCATGCTCATTCCTCTCCCTCTTCCTTCCTCTCCCCCTCCCTCCTCTC